>NC_080800.1:121238635-121554567 GCF_028018385.1 Neofelis nebulosa
TTATTCTTCCTTTGCCTATCCTTGGGCAGAAATGCCTTTTAAAAGCTTTCCAATCCTGATGATCAGTATGCTCCAGCAATTAGGGACTCCTTGAAGGATCTGGAGTCCCTCTTTGTTCTCCGTAACTCTTTCTCCAAATACCTGGACATCTTATGGTGCAGCAGCTTCGTAGGTGGGTCCTACCGATTTTGTCACGTAGGGAGGGAATGCTGTTTGTGTAGCTATCAGGAATTCCCCTTTAAAGTGTCTTTCACGATAGTCTAGATAAAGGAGAGGGATCTTTCCCGCTTTTCTGTTGTCTGGTGAGACATATGTATTTTTGTCAGATACAACTCCGGTGTACGTGTGGCCAGGACTCGAGGCTTCGCGTATCAGCAGGCGATATTAGGGTCATCCCCCTCATGACAAGCTAGAGGCGGCTTACTATTACCAAGCATTCTGTATTCCCTGGGTTTGGAACACTAAGAATAGGAAGGCCAATCTACCGCCAGTGCCTTCTTTATGCGCAATAGCAGCAGGAACCTTAATAAGATGCGTTGTTAAAGCGTTCCTGTTTCAACAACAGAAAGACAGAAACTATAATACTGCCAGGTCTCAAGGATTGCACCCTTCCATCGGGACCCATATGCTGATAGGACATCAGGCATACAGGAGGGAAGGATGCTTGGGGTGAGGCGAAAATAACTGACCGTGTGGACTAGAGTCCATGGGTTGGGGGTGCAAGCAAATTGGTACGACCAAGAAATGAGGGCCCAGTCAAGAGGCTCTGAAGAAAGCGTCATCAGGGACCTTCTCGGTTACAGGAAAGGTTCATCCAAAGGGGCATATAAGGACTGGCAGTCCAGTGCTCTGAACCTGCCCTGTGGTTCCCATGGGCACCCGGGACACTTAAAAGGGTGGAGACCGGCCCTTGGGGGTCCCGGCCCAGGGAAGCCTTTTCTATAAGCAGCACATGCCCCCGCATAGTCACTCCCGTTGTTTGCTTGCACCCATAACCTTTATAAATAACACACCTTAAATCCCTAACCTCACCAAACTCCTTGAGATTTAGAAGGATCCGGAGAGGGAAAGAAGGATGGGGTCAGGGCTAAAGCAGCGGGTCAGAATGGCTACTCCCGCTGGCCCAGCCCTTCTTCGACCCCCAGTGTTAGGCCTTTCTCTCACCTTGGGGAGGGCAGATCAAGGGAAGCCTTGATTCTAAAAGGGAGAGCTCATATGTTGGGATGCCTTCTTGGTCACCTCTCTGGTGTAACAGGTACGGAGGTTCTTTGAGGTTCTTGACTCCTACCCGGACCGTGAGATGGGAAACAAACCTTTCTCCAATACATACAGAGCACCCCCACCCCTCTGTGATGTGTTGTCTGAGAAATTGGGAAAGATTTGATCCACAAATGGTCAAAAGGGAGAGCATGAAGGTTTTTTTTGCTCCCAGTCTTGGCCTCAATATTGGCCAGAGGATGGAGAGTCCTGGCCTCCTGAGGGAAGTACTCACTACAGTGCTATCTTACAGTTAGACCTATATTGTACGAGAGAGGGCAGATGGTCAGAGGTTCCTTACGTGCAGGTCTTCTTGGCCTTACAGGACCAAGCCTTCCCAGGGAAGAGTTGTAAGTTAGGTACCAACCTCGTGGCCCTTTATGGGGCCCAGAAGGGCGAGTACTTACAGACTTGCCCCCTGAGGCCTCTTCTCAGAAAAGGCCACCCGGGAGACCCTCATGCACTCCTTATCCAGGATTGCCAGGGATAAGAAATCCTCCCCCTGAAAGGAAGGGCACATGTGATGTATCCATTGACTCAAATGCCTCATGGTGAATTTGGGCCCCTGAAAGTTCCGTTTTCCTTGCAAGATTTTAAACACATTAAAAGGACCTGGGGCAGATGTGCAGACAACCCTGATCAGTATAGACAAGTGTTCCGAAACCACCTAACCCAGGTTGCTGGCGAAAACACAGGTCATCTCTACCAAAGGGGACTCTAATTCTTCTCTCTCTCTCTCTCTCTCTCTCTCTCTCTCTCTCTCTCTCTCTCTGTCTCTCTCTCTCTCTCTCTCTCTCTCTCTCTCTCTCTCTGTTTCTCCTAATGCACTCCAGTTACTCTAACTGTATGTGGAAGCTTCTCCCTCATTCACTTCCTGGTCAATGACTGTGATGATTAGAGCCAACTGTTCCTGGTTAGTCTACCTGGAGATGGAGAGACTTTAAGGAATATTCCCAAGTAGCTGCCGAAACTCCTTTTGTTTCAGGGAAGTTCCCTGTCTTCTGTGCCCCAGCAAGGACTGCCTAATTCCACTTGGTGGAGAACAATCTGCCTCTGTTCATGTCCCAGCCGATAGGCTTTGGACCTGTTTGTCTGCCCTCTGGCCTTTACCTGCCTCCAGCCTTCTAGGAGACACCTCGCCTCTTCTGCCTTCCCCTCCCCCTCCTCCCGTTTCTGCACCACCTGGGCCGCGGCCTGCATTGCTGGTTCCTA
This sequence comes from Neofelis nebulosa, assembly GCF_028018385.1. NCBI lineage: Eukaryota > Metazoa > Chordata > Mammalia > Carnivora > Felidae > Neofelis > Neofelis nebulosa. Next base: position 121,241,105 of record NC_080800.1, read on the forward strand.
CACCATCCTCTGTGCCTCAGGCACCAACAGCTCCTCCGCCCCTGGCCCTCAAGGAGCAAAGAACACCCCTTAGACTTACACCGCCCCCTCAGCTCTCCTACCTGGTGCATGCCCCAGGTAAAAAATTGATTGACACTGGGGAACTGCTGAGCGGACACAGGTGAAGCCAATGAAGACAGACATGTCTCTACAGTTGTCAACAGTAAACATCAAACGTTTTCTACCTAGGTTTACTGAGGGTCCAATGAGCTCATTAAATGTCTCTGTTGCAGTTCGTCAACAAAAAAGATGGCTTCAAATAATAGTTCATTTTGTCTGTCTCAGAGTTTCCACGGGTAATTGTTAAAATAGCTTTCAGGGTCTTGGGTAACTCGAAACTTTAGAGGTTCGTTTGGATGATGAACTGGATTGAATTCGTTAGACTTTTAGGCCTTCTCCAAATCATATGGCATACTAAAGCAATGCTTACTAAACACAGGTTTGTGCTTTTGGCTAAGAGGCAGAAAAACGAAGGATATTTAAATCGGTTGGGAAAAAAAAAAAACACGCTCTATGCTTAACCGATTCATAAGTTTGCCACACACACAAAAAAAAAAATCTGATGGAACAGACAATGCACAACTGGTTACTACTTAGTTTTCGCTGGGGACTAGGGTTTCTAAGAGTTAAAACTCTGCTGAATGTAATCAAGCAAATGCTCCACATTTGTGTCGTTTCTGTTTCCCAAAGGCATGGGTGTCCGTGGCCATATGAGCAATGGATGATACGTGATGGGCTTCTACTGGGATACACGGGAGCCATTTTGTTCCACTGAGCCCAGGGTCTGCCGATTTGTAACAACCTAGATACTCTAAACTGGATACCCACGTGGCTGGAACATATTTATGTGGGCACTGCTGAAAAAGGCAAGAGGAACAGACCTCGACTTTGGCCCTTTTAGCCACCTCAAACGGCCGATTTTATCTTTCCAAAAAAAGGTTTTCGCCAGCCTTTTGAAATAACTTGTAGAGGATCACTGGTGGCAAGATAAATTAGCGCATCCTTCTACAACCGGGGAAGTCTGGCTCGGTCACAGTCGATACCCCCAAAGTCCCGCAGGTCGGAACAGAAGGGTAGGAGAATTCAGAAAAGACAAGGTCAGCTCTCGGAGGTAGGGTCAAGCCTGGATAAGAGCAAGTGCTCCCAGCACCTCGAGAGACCGACAAACTTTCGACTGCCAGTCGCATAGCCAGTCCAAAAGCGGCGCCGGGACATGAGGTTTCTCCTGGCCAGCTGTAGGAAACTGAGAGAAGGGAAGCCTCTTCCTCTTTCTTCCTATACATGGCAATTCCCCAACCAAGGCCAATACTCCGTTGGAACGCATTCTAAAACACTGGGATGCTTTTGATCCACAGACCCTGAAGAAAAAGCAACACATTAAGTAATCATGGGACTGGAGGTCCGATAGGGAACTCCCCGTTTCCTACTGGGACCCAGGTAGAACCATCTCAAGATCCTAGCTGGGGACTATGACCGCCCCATTGAGGGGTGGTATTGCCACTTGCAAGCTTGTGTTTTAGAGAAATTAAAGAGGTCGAGGTAAGTCCTTAAATTATGCTCAATTGGCCACTATTTCACAAACACACAAGAGAGCCCCATGGCCTCCTGGAGAGGTCGAGAGAGGCTCTCATTAAATATATGGCTATCTCCCCTGATCCTCCTGAGGCTGAGATGATTTAAAGGACAAATTTGTCACTCATTCAGCCCTAGATATCAGAAATGCAAAAATTGGCTGTTGGCCTGGAAGGGACCCTGGAGGAGCTCTTAGGAGCTGTCAGCTGGGTGTATTACAACCCAGATCAAGAGGAAAGAATGGGAAAGGCGGCTGAAGATATAATCTGAGGCCTTCATTTCGGCCTTATGTACTATGTTGGACCAGACTACCCGAGGTCCTGGCACAAATGCCACTCGTGTGACCAGTCAGAGCACTGGAACCGAGACTGCCCTCAGGAGGCACAACAGAAGTCCAAGCCCTGCAAGCCATGCCCCTCGTGTGGAGACAATCACTGGAGGTCTGAATGCCCTCGGGGACCTCTATCTGCGAGGGCTCAGATAACCGGTGTCCCTTGGAAGAACTGCTGGGGCCTGGGGCTCTTCATGGTGGCTCTCCAGAACCAACTGTCTGTTGGAAGCCTGGAGCCTCGGGTAAGTCTGGAAAACTCAGGCAACTAACTAAAAAGCTGTTTCATTTCCTCCGTGATCCCGGAGCCACCTTTTCTGTCCTCCTTTCCACTCCCGGCGACTGTCCAGATGCAGCCTAAAAATCAGAGGCGTCTCTGGAAAACTTATGACTACATTTTCCTCTCAGCCCCTGCGATGCATGTGGAGATAACTAATTCTTCCTCATTCGTTCTTGATAATGCCAGAGAGCCTCACTCCCTTGCTAGGAAGGGACATCATAACCGTAGTAGAGTCCATAGTGCCACCAGCTCCAGGAAAGATCGACAGTCGCGTGGGTTTTGGGGAATTAGTGGATGTTATAGGCTGTGGATGCTGGGGTTCAGAGAATAGCTCGCCCCCTCTATCCACTACTAGAGGAGACTCAATCCCACCTTCTCTCTCAAGGAAACGAGCTGGGGTCTGACTCACACCCACTGTCACAGCACTCGGGACGGTTACAGACAGAGTAGGGGCATGACGATCACCTGGCAACACAGAGCTGGAAGATCATTAAAGCACTGCATCAGGCCTTTCATTTACGGAGGGATAGAACTCATCAAATGGCCCAAAGGACGTTGCTGGGAAAAATCGGTCAAGGAGAGTTCAGCAAGTAGTAACAACCTCCAAAGTTTGTCTTAGAAACAATCCTCTCAAGCACAGACTTGCTCTCCCAGACAACCAACGAACTGGAGGCTATCCAGGGAAGACTGATGATTAGGTTTCACCCATGTGCCAAGGTCAAAGGGGTTCCGACATCTTTGGTATGAGTTGATACTCGTTCTAATTGGGTAGAGGCCTTCCCCCGCAAGACACAAAAGGCGCAAGAAGTAATAAAAGCTCTGCTTTATAAAATAATACCCGGGTCTGGCTTACCGAAAAAATTACAAAGTAATGGTGGTGAGTGGCTGCCTTGACTCCTCTCCGGGAGGACTCGCGGCTCCTAGAAAAGTTTCACACGGCAAAATCAAGCAAACTGTCGGCTTACCCAGCGGAGCTCTACGCGATACCTCCCAAGCATTAGATGCTTTCTTTAAATCACAAATTAAGTGAAGTTAGGGCCCGAGCCACCGCTGATGCCTTCCCTGATCCTCCGTCACCTGGGTTGTGAGAGATTCCCTCACGTGTGCTGTTTCAGTGGGACTGATAATTGTCACAGAGTCTCACCACTGATCGGTCACATCGGGCACAGTTGGACAGAGGGTCTCCCCTGGATTGTTTGACTGGTTTGGGGAGTGGGAGCACTGTCTTACAGATGCCATCTCGTGAGTCGATGTAATCTTTAGTTTGTGTTTTTCTCTTTGTGTCCGCCGATGCTGCTGTGCCTCAAGCCTGCCCGCCTTCCTGTGGAACCATGCCGGGGACCACTCGACCGACCCCTGGGTGGACTCTGGCTGCCGCACCCCCACGCCGTCCCTTGTCAGCTGAAGAAGCCAGAACGGTCATCGTCCCCGTTCCCTAACGGCAGCTGGGAGCCCTATTCCAGGGGGCGGAGTGAGTAGGAAAGGGTTCCGCCAGGCAGGGAGAGAGAAGGGGCCTTCAGGGAGGCAGGCTGGAGCCTCCGTGCGAGGCTGAAGAGAAGCAGCGGTGGCAGCGCAGTTGGGGGAAGAAGAGAATAAGATAAACGGTTCTGGGCCTGCCCAGGTTAGGTGCCATGGGTGGAGTCTCACAACCCATCCGATAAGGTCCACGTTAGAAGCCGGGGACAGAAATCCCCAGCGGCTACCCTGTCGGGACCCCTCTCACTCTTGAGAGCTTTGTACTTTCCCGCAATAAAATCTACCGCTTTGCTCACTCTCTGTCAATACATCCTGGAGATTCATCCTTCGCCTCCGTGAGACAAGGACCGGTGCGTCTCCCACCTCGTGTAACGGTATTAGGCTGCGTCAAAGTACGATGCTGGTGAGACAAGTAGAATCCTGACACTGATGATCTATTATGCAGTTGGAACGAGTAAGAGGGACAGGTCAATGTAAATTGCCAATACAGGAAGAAAGTTGTCACGTTTCAGGGAAAAAAATGAAGGTATATTTGGGCAAAAGAGGACCACATCAGCACGGCGGCAATGGAGATGGAGGAGAAGGAATGGAATCAAGACCTAGTAGCGAGTAGAAATTAAGGAATATGTTAACACATCGAACGTGGCATTTTAGGGGGAGAGATCGAGAATGACGCCTTGTTTCCAAGTGGGAACAGTAGGCAGTCGGTGGTTCCATTAACCAAGGTGGGCAAAAGGGGAAGGACAGACGTGAGTGGGGGGTGAAGGAGAGAATGAGCTCAAGAATGGGCAGGTGGACACAAAGGTACCTGCGGGACTTCTGTGGGACATCCAGGGAAGCTGTTCAGTAGGCATATGGATATGAGGTCTAGAAACGTAGGAGACAAGAGCTGTGAAGACATAGATTTGGGATCCTCGGCACATAGATATGTAGGGGACCGCATGAGAAAGAAATTCTGAGGGTCGAGGACTTTAGGGGAGGAACCCCAATGTCATAGGGGATGGCAAGGACCAAACCTACTACAATTCCAGAGGTGTTGAAGGTAGATAAAGGGGCTTCATGAATCAGAGCAACGGTTTATTTTTCACAGCACAACAAGCAAGGTAAATACACATCAGTGCAGTTTGCGTTTCCCCGCTTCCAATCCCAGGGAGCTGTGTGCTCCTTCCAGATAGACGCCAGCCAACGTGGTGGTTGTACGGCACCAAAGCTGAGGAGACCAGGGCCGAGGAGGACTCAGCGTGTTTTGAGCAAGAAGGAAACATTGTAGCAAGTGGCAAAGAAGCCAAGCCAGTAAAAGTTCCCCAGAGAAGGAGCCGTTCTCAGCAGTCACGCTGTGGTCCCCTTGACCTACTTAGTGGCCATTAGGACTGGCCACAGAACAACTTCGTATCAGGAGACTGATACGCCTTACAGCTGGGCACAGTCAGCAAGGAATTGCAGGGATGCTCAGGGCCGCTGCTGAACTGCCTCTCCCTAAAATGATGTGATTTTCTTTGACCCTCACCAACACAAGCAGGCAGGCAGCGTTGGATCTATGCCCCATTTACAAAGGAGGAAATTGCTTCTGAGAAAGAAAAACTGACTTTTACTCCCATAGCATAGCAAAACGCTGGGACTGAAACCTGTTCTCACTTCTCTATATGCTTTTCTTAGTACTCAAAATGAAAAGCATAAGTCACAATTGAGAATTCAAGCTATGCCCAAGTTTGGAGCTGTCTGAAGCATGTCAGATGTAAATGGGAATGGCCTTGCATGATTTTTCTATAGTTTGGAATTCACTTCCAGTGAAATTTCCCAGTGGGTGATATTCCCAAAGCTGCCTTAGAATCCTGTGAGGGCAACGCTCAAGGTTAATCAGAGGTGAAGCCAGAAGGAACAAGTGTTGATAACTTGTATACATTTGTGCTTTCCATTTCCCCAGAGTTTCCTCTGGTGTGATTTCCAGTAATTGTAGAAAGTAACACCACATAGTTTCTCACTGAATGCAATTAACGGTTTAATGAAACTCCGATTCATTAACTTGTGTACGTTTTTACAAAATCACCTTGCTGAAGTCTGCAGAGTGTGCCCTAATGACCCATGAACAAGCCACACATATAGTCTTAAAATTCTACAGTGAGTTTTTAAAACAAACTCTGCAGTAAATGCAGTGGCTGGGCTGAAATATGTCATCGTGCTCTCTTTTAAAAGCTACTTAATTTTTTTAATGGAAAGTGCAATTTAGCTGACAGTCATTTTTTTGCTGCTGCATTGAAATAAAGTAGATTTAAAGGAAGGGAATAGAGTACACTATAAAAAGTGGGGTCTTTATGCAGAAAGAAATAAAATAGAAAATGTAAGGAATGGACGATTTGATTCTGAATATTGGTGAAGGTGTTTGGCTATTGACTTCTTTCACTACTGTGGCAGAATTGTTACAGGAGAGTGTGAGAGACACCGGTCCTCGTCTCGGTGTAGAGTATGAGGGTCGGGGACAAGAGAGAGTGTGCAAGGTGAAATTATTGCGGGAAAGTACAAAGCTCTCAAGAGTGAGAGGGGTCCCGACAGGGTAGCCGCTGGGGATTTCTGTCCCCGGCTTCTAACGTGGACCTTATCGGATGGGTTGTGAGACTCCACCCATGGCACCTAACCTGGGCAGGCCCAGAACCGTTTATCTTATTCTCTTCTTCCCCCAACTGCGCTGCCACCGCTGCTTCTCTTCAGCCTCGCACGGGAGGCTCCAGCCTGCCTCCCTGAAGGCCCCTTCTCTCTCCCTGCCTGGCGGAACCCTTTCCCTACTCACTCCGCCCCCTGGAATAGGGCTCCCAGCTGCCGTTAGGGAACGGGGACGATGACCGTTCTGGCTTCTTCAAGCTGACAAGGGACGGCGTGGGGGTGCGGCAGCCAGAGTCCACCCAGGGGTCGGTCGAGTGGTCCCCGGCATGGTTCCACAGGAAGGCGGGCAGGCTTGAGGCACAGCAGCATCGGCGGACACAAAGAGAAAAACACAAACTAAAGATTACATCGACTCACGAGATGGCATCTGTAAGACAGTGCTCCCACTCCCCAAACCAGTCAAACAATCCAGGGGAGACCCTCTGTCCAACTGTGCCCGAATGTGACCGATCAGTGGTGAGACTCTGTGACAATTATCAGTCCCACTGAAACAGCACACGTGAGGGAATCTCTCACAACCCAGGTGACGGAGGATCAGGGAAGGCATCAGCGGTGGCTCGGGCCCTAACTTCACTTAATTTGTGATTTAAAGAAAGCATCTAATGCTTGGGAGGTATCGCGTAGAGCTCCGCTGGGTAAGCCGACAGTTTGCTTGATTTTGCCGTGTGAAACTTTTCTAGGAGCCGCGAGTCCTCCCGGAGAGGAGTCAAGGCAGCCACTCACCACCATTACTTTGTAATTTTTCGGTAAGCCAGACCCGGGTATTATTTTATAAAGCAGAGCTTTTATTACTTCTTGCGCCTTTTGTGTCTTGCGGGGGAAGGCCTCTACCCAATTAGAACGAGTATCAACTCATACCAAAGATGTCGGAACCCCTTTGACCTTGGCACATGGGTGAAACCTAATCATCAGTCTTCCCTGGATAGCCTCCAGTTCGTTGGTTGTCTGGGAGAGCAAGTCTGTGCTTGAGAGGATTGTTTCTAAGACAAACTTTGGAGGTTGTTACTACTTGCTGAACTCTCCTTGACCGATTTTTCCCAGCAAACGTCCTTTGGGCCATTTGATGAGTTCTATCCCTCCGTAAATGAAAGGCCTGATGCAGTGCTTTAATGATCTTCCAGCTCTGTGTGCCAGGTGATCGTCATGCCCCTACTCTGTCTGTAACCGTCCCGAGTGCTGTGACAGTGGGTGTGAGTCAGACCCCAGCTCGTTTCCTTGAGAGAGAAGGTGGGATTGAGTCTCCTCTAGTAGTGGATAGAGGGGGCGAGCTATTCTCTGAACCCCAGCATCCACAGCCTATAACATCCACTAATTCCCCAAAACCCACGCGACTGTCGATCTTTCCTGGAGCTGGTGGCACTATGGACTCTACTACGGTTATGATGTCCCTTCCTAGCAAGGGAGTGAGGCTCTCTGGCATTATCAAGAACGAATGAGGAAGAATTAGTTATCTCCACATGCATCGCAGGGGCTGAGAGGAAAATGTAGTCATAAGTTTTCCAGAGACGCCTCTGATTTTTAGGCTGCATCTGGACAGTCGGCCGGGAGTGGAAAGGAGGACAGAAAAGGTGGCTCCGGGATCACGGAGGAAATGAAACAGCTTTTTAGTTAGTTGCCTGAGTTTTCCAGACTTACCCGAGGCTCCAGGCTTCCAACAGACAGTTGGTTCTGGAGAGCCACCATGAAGAGCCCCAGGCCCCAGCAGTTCCTTCCAAGGGACACCGGTTATCTGAGCCCTCGCAGATAGAGGTCCCCGAGGGCATTCAGACCTCCAGTGATTGTCTCCACACGAGGGGCATGGCTTGCAGGGCTTGGACTTCTGTTGTGCCTCCTGAGGGCAGTCTCGGTTCCAGTGCTCTGACTGGTCACACGAGTGGCATTTGGTGCCAGGACCTCGGGTAGTCTGGTCCAACATAGTACATAAGGCCGAAATGAAGGCCTCAGATTATATCTTCAGCCGCCTTTCCCATTCTTTCCTCTTGATCTGGGTTGTAATACACCCAGCTGACAGCTCCTAAGAGCTCCTCCAGGGTCCCTTCCAGGCCAACAGCCAATTTTTGCATTTCTGAATATCTAGGGCTGAATGAGTGACAAATTTGTCCTTTAAAATCATCTCAGCCTCAGGAGGATCAGGGGAGATAGCCATATATTTAATGAGAGCCTCTCTCGACCTCTCCAGGAAGGCCATGGGGCTCTCTTGTGTGTTTGTGAAATAGTGGCCAATTGAGCATAATTTAAGGACTTACCTCGACCTCTTTAATTTCTCTAAAACACAAGCTTGCAAGTGGCAATACCACCCCTCAATGGGGCGGTCATAGTCCCCAGCTAGGATCTTGAGATGGTTCTACCTGGGTCCCAGTAGGAAACGGGGAGTTCCCTATCGGACCTCCAGTCCCATGATTACTTAATGTGTTGCTTTTTCTTCAGGGTCTGTGGATCAAAAGCATCCCAGTGTTTTAGAATGCGTTCCAACGGAGTATTGGCCTTGGTTGGGGAATTGCCATGTATAGGAAGAAAGAGGAAGAGGCTTCCCTTCTCTCAGTTTCCTACAGCTGGCCAGGAGAAACCTCATGTCCCGGCGCCGCTTTTGGACTGGCTATGCGACTGGCAGTCGAAAGTTTGTCGGTCTCTCGAGGTGCTGGGAGCACTTGCTCTTATCCAGGCTTGACCCTACCTCCGAGAGCTGACCTTGTCTTTTCTGAATTCTCCTACCCTTCTGTTCCGACCTGCGGGACTTTGGGGGTATCGACTGTGACCGAGCCAGACTTCCCCGGTTGTAGAAGGATGCGCTAATTTATCTTGCCCACCAGTGATCCTCTTACAAGTTTATTTCAAAAGGCTGGCGAAAACCCTTTTTTTGGAAAGATAAAATCGGCCGTTGAGGTGGCTAAAAGGGCCAAAGTCGAGGTCTGTTCCTCTTGCCTTTTTCAGCAGTGCCCACATAAATATGTTCCAGCCACGTGGGTATCCAGTTTAGAGTATCTAGGTTGTTACAAATCGGCAGACCCTGGGCTCAGTGGAACAAAATGGCTCCCGTGTATCCCAGTAGAAGCCCATCACGTATCATCCATTGCTCATATGGCACGGACACCCATGCCTTTGGGAAACAGAAACGACACAAATGTGGAGCATTTGCTTGATTACATTCAGCAGAGTTTTAACTCTTAGAAACCCTAGTCCCCAGCGAAAACTAAGTAGTAACCAGTTGTGCATTGTCTGTTCCATCAGATTTTTTTTTTTGTGTGTGTGGCAAACTTATGAATCGGTTAAGCATAGAGCGTGTTTTTTTTTTTTCCCAACCGATTTAAATATCCTTCGTTTTTCTGCCTCTTAGCCAAAAGCACAAACCTGTGTTTAGTAAGCATTGCTTTAGTATGCCATATGATTTGGAGAAGGCCTAAAAGTCTAACGAATTCAATCCAGTTCATCATCCAAACGAACCTCTAAAGTTTCGAGTTACCCAAGACCCTGAAAGCTATTTTAACAATTACCCGTGGAAACTCTGAGACAGACAAAATGAACTATTATTTGAAGCCATCTTTTTTGTTGACGAACTGCAACAGAGACATTTAATGAGCTCATTGGACCCTCAGTAAACCTAGGTAGAAAACGTTTGATGTTTACTGTTGACAACTGTAGAGACATGTCTGTCTTCATTGGCTTCCACCTGTGTCCGCTCAGCAGTTCCCCAGTGTCAATCAATTTTTTACCTGGGGCATGCACCAGGTAGGAGAGCTGAGGGGGCGGTGTAAGTCTAAGGGGTGTTCTTTGCTCCTTGAGGGCCAGGGGCGGAGGAGCTGTTGGTGCCTGAGGCACAGAGGATGGTGTAGGAACCAGCAATGCAGGCCGCGGCCCAGGTGGTGCAGAAACGGGAGGAGGGGGAGGGGAAGGCAGAAGAGGCGAGGTGTCTCCTAGAAGGCTGGAGGCAGGTAAAAGGCCAGAGGGCAGACAAACAGGTCCCAAAGCCTATCGGCTGGGACATGAACAGAGGCAGATTGTTCTCCACCAAGTGGAATTAGGCAGTCCTTGCTGGGGCACAGAAGACAGGGAACTTCCCTGAAACAAAAGGAGTTTCGGCAGCTACTTGGGAATATTCCTTAAAGTCTCTCCATCTCCAGGTAGACTAACCAGGAACAGTTGGCTCTAATCATCACAGTCATTGACCCAGGAAGTGAATGAGGGAGAAGCTTCCACATACAGTTAGAGTAACTGGAGTGCATTAGGAGAAACAGAGAGAGAGAGAGAGAGAGAGAGAGAGAGAGAGAGAGACAGAGAGAGAGAGAGAGAGAGAGAGAGAGAGAGAGAGAGAGAGAGAGAGAGAGAGAGAAGAATTAGAGTCCCCTTTGGTAGAGATGACCTGTGTTTTCGCCAGCAACCTGGGTTAGGTGGTTTCGGAACACTTGTCTATACTGATCAGGGTTGTCTGCACATCTGCCCAGGTCCTTTTTAATGTGTTTAAAATCTTGCAAGGAAAACGGAACTTTCAGGGGCCCAAATTCACCATGAGGCATTTGAGTCAATGGATACATCACATGTGCCCTTCCTTTCAGGGGGAGGATTTCTTATCCCTGGCAATCCTGGATAAGGAGTGCATGAGGGTCTCCCGGGTGGCCTTTTCTGAGAAGAGGCCTCAGGGGGCAAGTCTGTAAGTACTCGCCCTTCTGGGCCCCATAAAGGGCCCACGAGGTTGGTACCTAACTTACAACTCTTCCCTGGGAAGGCTTGGTCCTGTAAGGCCAAGAAGACCTGCACGTAAGGAACCTCTGACCATCTGCCCTCTCTCGTACAATATAGGTCTAACTGTAAGATAGCACTGTAGTGAGTACTTCCCTCAGGAGGCCAGGACTCTCCATCCTCTGGCCAATATTGAGGCCAAGACTGGGAGCAAAAAAACCTTCATGCTCTCCCTTTTGACCATTTGTGGATCAAATCTTTCCCAATTTCTCAGAACACATCACAGAGGGGTGCCGGTGGAGAAAGGTTTGTTTCCCATCTCACGGTCCGGGTAGGAGTCAAGAACCTCAAAGAACCTCCGTACCTGTTACACCAGAGAGGTGACCAAGAAGGCATCCCAACATATGAGCTCTCCCTTTTAGAATCAAGGCTTCCCTTGATCCGCCCTCCCCAAGGTGAGAGAAAGGCCTAACACCGGGGGTCGAAGAAGGGCTGGGCCAGCGGGAGTAGCCATTCTGACCCGCTGCTTTAGCCCTGACCCCATCCTTCTTTCCCTCTCCGGATCCTTCTAAATCTCAAGGAGTTTGGTGAGGTTAGGGATTTAAGGTGTGTTATTTATAAAGGTTATGGGTGCAAGCAAACAACGGGAGTGACTATGCGGGGGCATGTGCTGCTTATAGAAAAGGCTTCCCTGGGCCGGGACCCCCAAGGGCCGGTCTCCACCCTTTTAAGTGTCCCGGGTGCCCAATGGGAACCACAGGGCAGGTTCAGAGCACTGGACTGCCAGTCCTTATATGCCCCTTTGGATGAACCTTTCCTGTAACCGAGAAGGTCCCTGATGACGCTTTCTTCAGAGCCCTCTTGACTGGGCCCTCATTTCTTGGTCGTACCAATTTGCTTGCACCCCCAACCCATGGACTCTAGTCCACACGGTCAGTTATTTTCGCCTCACCCCCAAGCATCCTTCCCTCCTGTATGCCTGATGTCCTATCAGCATATGGGTCCCGATGGAAGGGTGCAATCCTTGAGACCTGGCAGTATTATAGTTTCTGTCTTTCTGTTGTTGAAACAGGAACGCTTTAACAACGCATCTTATTAAGGTTCCTGCTGCTATTGCGCATAAAGAAGGCACTGGCGGTAGATTGGCCTTCCTATTCTTAGTGTTCCAAACCCAGGGAATACAGAATGCTTGGTAATAGTAAGCCGCCTCTAGCTTGTCATGAGGGGGGATGACCCTAATATCGCCTGCTGATACGCGAAGCCTCGAGTCCTGGCCACACGTACACCGGAGTTGTATCTGACAAAAATACATATGTCTCACCAGACAACAGAAAAGCGGGAAAGATCCCTCTCCTTTATCTAGACTATCGTGAAAGACACTTTTAAAGGGGAATTCCTGATAGCTACACAAACAGCATTCCCTCCCTACGTGACAAAATCGGTAGGACCACCTACGAAGCTGCTGCACCCATAAGATGTCCAGGTATTTGGAGAAAGAGTTACGGAGAACAAAGAGGGACTCCAGATCCTTCAAGGAGTCCCTAATTGCTGGAGCATACTGATCATCAGGGATTGGAAAGCTTTTAAAAGGCATTTCTGCCCAAGGATAGGCAAAGGAAGAATAAGCCGAGAGCAGAAAGCGGAAGTGGTTAGGGTCAGGCCAACGTTCCCCTTTCACAAGGGGGGGATTGACCAAACCTTACCCAGAAACCTGTCACCTGAGACTGAGACCCGCAGTGACACTACCAGCTTTTAACCGGCCAACAGGTGCCCGGTTTTGAGAGTCTTGGTCAGGAGATCCTCCGTTCAGAAAAGGAAAGGAAAGAGTCAGCTGTTACTTACACTCCGACAGCTCCCGGGTTTCGGCACCAAAATGTTACAGGAGAGAATCTGGTCCTTGTCTCCCGGAGTCGTGGACAACAGAGAGTGAGGCAAAGGCACAGAGTTTGTTGAAGGAAAGTACAAAGCTCTCAAGAGTGAGCAGGGTCCCGGCTGGGTAGCCCCTGAGGACTCTGTCCCTGGCTTTTTACTGGGACCTTATCAGAAAGTTCGTGAGACTCCACCCATGGCACCTAACCCGGGCACATCCAGAACACGTTTATCTTATCCCCTTCTCCCCCAAACTCTGCCGCCGCTGCTGCTTCTTCAGCCTCCCACGTGTAGCTGCAGACTGCCTCCCTGAGGGTCCCTTCTCTCTCTCTCTGCCTAATGTTAACCCTTTCCCTTTTCAGAATGTTGGTAACAACAGACACAGAATTAAGCAGGAGAAGTAGTTCAGGTAGAATGGAAATAGCTTGATTAAAAAGAGGTCATACAGGGACCTATAAGGACCACATTAAGTTACAGAGTTTCCTGTGGTGGAATTGATGTCTTCTTGGTACTAGAAGAATGGGCAAAGGCAGGGAATAAGTCCTGCAAACCACACCGATCTACCCTGCAGACTGAGGGAGATCCCAAAACTACACTACAGCAAAAGTATAGGAAATCCGGCTGAATGGCAGGAGACTCAGATATTACAACTCAGGGAGGTGAAAGTCGGTTGGTGCCATGGTAGGCAGGTAGAACTGGGATTGCTTACAAAAAGATGCAAACCCACTAAAAGAGCCAGAATACAAGCTTTCAGTTAGGGGTGTTACTGAGGCTTATTTGATGTTTAGTGGTTAGCTATTGGCTACATGCCATACGTAGGAATGTGTTATGGGTGCAGACAGAGTAGTCCCAGCTTCTGTGAACTGGGAGATTTCAGCCAGAGCCAGTTGTCAATCCTAAGTCCTATTCTAACATGACCTCTCAGCAGTACTTGCTTCTGTGACCATTCTCTTTCTTGAAATGTCCCATTTACTGACTTTCGTTACACGACGCTTTCTTGGTTGTCCCCTTACTTCTCTTACTTCTCTAGCTGCAGCCTGCCTCCCTGAAGGCCTCTTCTCTCTCCCTGCCTAGTGTAACCTTTCCCTATTCAATGTCACCACCTTATGCCCCAGCAATAATAATAATAATAATAATAATAATAATAATAATAGTAATAGTAAAATATATTACCTGCTGGCTCATGAACTTGGAAAAACTATATTATTCTTCCTTGTCATCAGTGATGTGCAACCCAGATTCCTCTTCAAGAAAGGACATCATGCTCCATCTACTGGGAATTCTGTCCATGGAAATCTTTCAACTCGCAGCCTCAGTTGCAGAGAGCTACGGTGTCCAAGGTCACACCCTTTTCCACGGTCAACTCACATCTAATGACCAATGCAGAGTATAAAGACATGGACGTTTTCGCCCAAGAGTGAACAATTCACATCTTGCAAGGCCTTGTAAGACTTCCTAGCTTCTGAAGTCTTTGTGGCATCCTCTTAGATCTGTATCACAACTGGACATCTCCCTCTGACCAGTCTTGCTTCTTTTGCTTCCTTCTGTAAGTACTAACCCTGAGATAAGCCCTCCTGCAGAAATAGCCTGCACACTAAACTCCAACTCAGAGTCTGCTTCCCAGGAAACCCAAGCTAGGACACCATCACACTTGCTATTTCTTCTTTGGTATAGCCTGCTCCTCCACTTATCCTCATAATAATACCTAGTGATCCTTTAAGAATCAAATCAAGCATCACCTCTTTTATGACCCCTTCCTTGAACTTCCTCCTCTACTGCTATCCCTACCAGTGAGGTTCATAATTACATAATCCTTCTACTGATGCACTTACCGCAGAGTATTATATTATTCATTTGGCTGCCTGTATCTCTCAATTAGACCTAGTACTCCTTCATGTGAGGATCTGTATCTTGTCTGCCTTTATCCCCACCATTTAGCATAATTACTGGCACATGCTTGAGGCACAATGAATACTCATAGGATTATGGTATTTCAGTGCAGGACTGGAGAATGGCATTACAGGTCGATTGGATATGGATTTTATATGGATTATATATCAAAAGTCACCAAGTAATGGCAGTACATGATGTGTTCATATATCAGTTAACATTGATTGATTCATTCAGTGAATATTTTTGAGTACCTACTATGTGCCTATCACTATATATTCTATAGTGGACAAAGAGATGAAAAAGATAGATATGGCCCCATTATAGTCTAATGGTAAGATGTTATAATTCTATTTGGTAGAAATCTGTATCTATTGAAAAATCATTTCATCAAGTATCAATAGGATTACATGCTACACTGATGATAGATTATAAGGAAGGGAGACTGGAGGCAGAAAGGCTGGTTAAAATGTTATTTATATTTAAAATTATATATTCAGGTGAAAAATAATGACAGCCTGAACTAAGATAGTGGCAGACAGGATAAAGAGTTTTCCATGGTAGAGACATTTCTGAAATGAAATTTGAGATTGTGGTAACTTGTTAAATATAGGAGGTGGAGAAGAGGAAACAATTGAAAGATGCCTTAGACTGTCATGTAGAATAGCTGAGGGGAAGAAATTAAGAGTACTTTTCTGCCAAGACAGAGAAATGAGTCAAGAACTAAGACTGTATATATCAACTATTTCTCAATAAAACCTGCGAAAGAAGGAACTAAGACTCCAGAAGGAAAAAAAATTAGATTTATATGTCTGTGCCCAGTCTGACATTTATTAATGATAAACATGATTTTCTCTTTATACAGAAGTCAAAATACCACAGCAGTAGGATCTGGTGTTTTCCCCGACCAAGTTTAGGTTATTTATTCATTCAGCTAATACATATTTATTGATGCCTGCCTGCCATGTGCCAGGCACTGAGCCAGGCACTAAGGAAAGACTACTGAGAAAGATTCATGCCTTGCCATCATAGAACTTAATTTTATGAAATGAATAATCTTATCAATTTATATTCCAATGATTCCCTGTTGTTGGTATTTTTTAATTTTGAGAAATTTCCATCAGTGCGGACTGTCACCTTGTTAAATTGTAAAGATACTGGGAGAGATATATGTATTTCCAGTATTTATTTTCCATATTGACTTAGTATGCACTCTTCTTCATTTAAACGAAAAGTCTATTTTAAAAGAGTTTTGCAAACTGATTCCTAGCACCCAACCAAATTATCAACATTAAATAGAGATTATCAACATTAAATAGAGATTATCAACATTAAATAGAGATTAGGCACTGGGAGTTGCTTTTTCAATGAAAATCAGTGATGGCTATTATAATATACACTTCTCTTTGCGGAAAGTTTACAAATACAGTTAAGTATTGCTAAACAAAGTGCTTCTGCCTATTGGTTAGACACAATTTGAGCATGTAGGAAAAGTTAAATGCCCAATGCAGGTGGAGGAGGAGGAGGAGGAGGAGGAGGAGGAGGAGGAGGAGGAGAAGGAGGAGGAGGAGAAGAAGAAGAAGAAGAAGAAGAAGAAGAAGAAGAAGATGAGGGGGAGGAGGACGAGGGGAGGAGGAGGAGGAGGAGAAGAAGGAGAAGAGGAGGAGGAGGAGGAGGAGGAGGAGGAGGAGGAAGAAGAAGAAGAAGAAGAAGAAGAAGAAGAAGAAGAAGAAGAAGAAGAAGAAGAAGAAGAAGAGGAGGAGGAGGAGGAGGAGGAGGAAGAGGGGGAGGAAGAGGGGGAGGAGGAGGAGAGGGAGGAGAAGAAGGAGAAGAGGAGGAAGACAAAGAGGAAGAGGAAGAGGAAGAGGAAGAGGAAGAAGAAGAAGAAGAAGAAGAAGAAGAAGAAGAAGACGACGACGAAGGGCACAATGTGTCTATTTCACAGCTCCATATTCTTTGACTTCTGGGAATGTATTTTTGTGGCCTCAAGAAAGGACTGTGGTGGGGCGCATGGGTGGCTCAGTCGGTTAAGCATCCAACTTCTGCTCAGGTCATGATCTCACGGTTCATGGGTTTGAGCTCTGTTCTGGGCTCTGTGCTGACAGCTCAGAGCTTGGAGCCTGCTTTGGATTCTGTGACTCCTTGCTCTCTGCCCCTCCCCCCCTCACACTCTGTCTCTCAAAAATAATTTTAAAAAACGTTAAAAAGAAGACTGTGGTGGTGGCTTCCCAGGCCTATCTCTGGTGATGCAGCTGCACCCCTGAGGCCTCTACAGACCTGTATTTAAGTAGCGAGTTCACATATAACCACCTGCTTGAGAAGGTGGTTATCAGGAAAAAAGAAGACACAAGACTTTTCTCCTCAATGGAACTGAAGATCAAAAAGGAGATTATTGGGGCTCCTGGGTGGCTCAGTTGGTTAAGTGGCCAACTTCGGCTCAGGTCATGATCCTGTGGTTTGTGAGTTCAAGCCCTGCATTGGGCTCTGTGTTAACAGCTCAGAGCCTGGAGCCTGCTTCAGATTCTGTGTCTCCCTCTAGCTCCGCCTCTCCCCTACTTGTACTGTGTCTCTGTCTCTCTCAAAAAATAAACAATAAACATTTAAAAAATTAAAAGAATACTTGATTCTAAAAAAAGGAATTATTTGCTTCATTTAGGTTCTACACATCAGGATACATCAGCACATTGGTTTCATCTGTGAAATTTAAATCTCTGTAAAATGATAGATGGATCTTTAATAAAGCAGGAAATTAACTAACTTCCTCTGAGGAGTAATGAAGTAGCTTCCAGTGGCATACACCTTGGCCTCCCAGAGAAGCCAAGAACAATAAACCCTTATTCATGACTGTGTTGTTTTAAAAACAGAATGGAAGGCTTTTGCAGCTGAATAATGTTCCATTATACATGGACATACCACTTGTGTTTATCTTACACATCAATTAATAGACATTTGGCTTGCTTGTTCTTTATGGTTCTTGTAAATAACACTGTCAATAACATCCACATAAAATTTTCTGTGTGGGCATATTTTCATTTCTCTTGGGTATCTTACTATGAATGGAACCACCGGCTCACATGGGAATTCTATGCTTAAATATTTGAGGAATTGCCACACTTCCACAGCACTTATACCTTTTTTCATTCCCACCAGCAATGTATGATGGCTCTAATTAATTGAAATCTAACCAATACTTCTTACTGTCTGTATTTATTACTGTAACCATATCGTGGGTATGAAGTAAGATCTTGTAGGTTTGGTTTGCATTTAACTAATGGCTAATGATACTGAGCATCTTTTCATGTGCTTATTGGACATTTGTGTATCTTCTTTGGAGAAATAGCTATCCAAATCCTTGGCCTATTTTTTAATTGGGTTATTTAGTATTTTATTGTTGAATCAGAAGACTCTTTAATACATTTGAGAGACAAGTCCTTGACAGATACATGATTTGCAATTATTTTTCCCATTCTGGAGGTTGTTTTTTCACTTCCCTGATTGTGTCCTCTGAAATTAAAAAAAAAATTTTAATAAAGCCCAATTAACTATTTTTATTTTGCTGCTTGTGCTTTTGATGTCCTAAGAGACCACTGTCTAATCCAAGATCACAAACAGCTACACCTATGTTTGTTCTAAGAGTTTTATGGGTTTAGCTCTTCTATTTAAGTCTTTGACCCATTTTGATTTGATTTTTGTATATGGAATGAATAAGCAGAGCGACTTCTTTCTTCTGCATGTGAATACTCAGTTCTCCCGGCACTATTTTTTGAAAACACTATACTAGTAATATTCTATAGTGACAAATGGTGATCGTACTTACTACAGTGACACTGAGAAATGTACAGCATTGTTGAAGAAACATGTTGTACACCTGAAACTAATATATGCCAGTTATTATTCAGTAGGTCTGGATAGAAACCCAAGTTTTTTAAATTTTAACAAGGCTCTCAGGTAATTCTTATGTACTTTGTGAACAAGATCTCTATTTTTTCTTCTAAATCTGTATTTTGACTTTATATCTCATGAGGTAGCTTCTTTAAAAAGAATAGAACACCTAATGCCAAAGAAACCACTGACTCTATGAGACATTTTCATAATTTTTTGCTCATTGATACCTTTTATAGTTTTCAAATCATAAAATACATAGAAAAATTTATAAAAGAGTTGTACTGGGGCGCCTGGGTGGCTCAGTCAGTTAAGCGTCCGACTTCGACTTTGGTCATGATCTCATGGTTTGTGAGTTTGAGCCCCGCGTCAGGTTCTGTGCTGACAGTTCGGAGCCTGGAGCCTACTTCGGATTCTGTGTCCCCTCCTCTCTCTCCCCCTCCCATGTTCATGCTCTATCTCTCTGTGTCTCTCAATAATAAATGTTAAAAAAATTAAAAAAAAAGAGTTGTACTAACTTGGAATCACCTCATCGATTGCATACCTGCTCCTGCCTCCACCATACACAGACACACACGCACACGTAAACACACATATGTATGTGTAACCATGCTTACATGCAACCATGTACACACACACTTCATATCCACACATCCTCAAAACTATGTGCACACGTACATATATGAACACTCATGCCCGTGTGCTCACATACGTGCATACCAACACACATAACTGAACGCACACGTGTACATATGTGCACGTGCGCTCACACACTTACATTTTTGCACATTCACACATGCACAGATACACACACACACACACACACACACACACACACACACACCTACTTTCTTTTAAAAAGGAATAATGAAAAGGACCAGGGCTTTAGTCAGACCTTGGCCCAAGTCCCATCTGTACCAATGGCTGGTCACATGACCTTTCTGCCAGTTTGCTCATATTATTGCAAGCCCTCTCTCCCTAGACCATAGTGAGAATCAAGACATAAAGGCATCTGAAAGCACCCTGTAGCCTAAAATGCTCCACTCAATTGCGTATTACTAGATGATAATGTCATTGTTTCACGAGGCTTGTTTTTCTTTACAAGACCAGCCAGTGTGATTTGGACATCTGGTAGTCACCTTTTATAGATGAAAAATTCAAGGCTCAGAGAGTTTTAACTTAACTCAACCTGTGAAGCAAGCATGGTGGAATTTGTGTTCTCACCCTGTTCTCTTACCTCTGGGAGCCTTGCTCCAAGCATCATCAGTGTTATACGGCACCTTCTGGAGCTAGCATGCTGATGCCATAAAGGACACTGCACTCAGATGGTGATTTAAACCTAACCAGTTTTCGCTTTGAAAAAATTGGCTCGAGGCAGCAAGTGGAAATACTATAGATGTGACTCAGAGGACTAGAGAGTCCTCTACTAGTTCCGCTTCTTCTGAAAGCCAAAAAAAATTGAATAAAGAGATGAGTATGAAAAATGCATTGTTGGAGGATATAAAATTATACTGCCCATATGTTTGAATTTGAAGGTACGGTACCTTGAGAAGGCTCAGAGTTGCAAAGCATGAGAAATTTATTGCTTGGTTCTCTTGCCCAGAATAGCGTTCATTCCATTTTAAATGTCACTGAAGTGCATTTATGTCAAAAGAAAGATACCTAATCAAACTGACAATGACTCAGTGATCAGCACTGGGCAGAAATTATTCTATGAAGTATCTGCCATGCAAATTGATAGGAGAACTTAACAAAGGTGATATCTCATGTCCCCTCAAACATCACAGCAATTTCTCAAAAGCAACATTGTGCCCTTAAAAAAAAACCCTGCAAGTTCTTTTGAGGTTATATGAATGATCCCACTACCTAGAATAGATTTTGCTCAGAATTTGTAGAGTTTCTAATATTCTCTAATTTTCATCGTGATGGTTAATTTTATGTGCCAACTTGACTGGGCACAGAGTGCCCAGATATCTAGCTAGAAGTTATTTCCAGGTGTGTCTGCGAGGATATTTCTGGATGAAATTAACATTTGAATCTGTAACTGAGTAAAGAAGATTGCCCTCCCCTATGTGGGTGGGCCTCTCCCAATCCGCTAAAGGCTTGAATAGAAAAAAAAATTGAGAGAGAATTCTCTGTCTCTACTGTCTTCAAGTTAGGATATAGGTTTTCTTTTGCCTCCAGACTTTGATTCAGAGTGAAATTTATACCATAGGCCCTCCTGGTTCTTGGTCTTCACACTTGGAATGGACTCATACCATCAGCTCTCCATGGTCTAGGCTTCTCCTATTGGTTCCATTTCTCTAGAGAACTCTGATTAATACATGGATAAATGTGAAGCTCTCTTATGACCATTAAAGAAGCCAGAAAATAGGAAAAATAGCTATAGATAGTCAAGATAAGAAATATCAAAACAAAATTCATTGAAAAAGCAGTACAGTTTTAAGTAATTGTGGAAATAAATTTCACTGTGGAAGCCAATTCATTTACAAGAAAGAAATAAAAAAGAAAATATAGGTCTGCTAAGGGTAAAGAACAAATATTTTTATGGTACTGCATAGTTCACAAAGCACTTTTTCCCCTATAGCATCTCATTTAATCCTCAGCATTACCCTGCAGCAGCATCTGTGTGGCTCAGTCAGTTGAGCATCTGACTCTTGATTTTGGCTCAGGTCATGATCTCGTGGTTCATGGGTTCGAGCCCCACACGGGGATCTGTGCTGTGCTTGGGATTTTCTCCCTCCCTCTCTCTGCTCCTTCCCTGTGTTCGTTCGTTCTCTCTCTCTCTCTCTCAAAATAAATAAATTCACTTTAAAAAAGAAAAGAATGACCCTGTAAAATGTGAAAAATGAATACTGTCTCCATTTTGGTTTTTTTTAGATAGCAACTGGGCTCAGAGTTGTTGGCTAGTCCAAGACTCCAAAGAGTTTTAAAAGCAAATAAATGAGGTAGGAAAGTGTATAAAAGCTGCAGGAAACAAAGCGCATTCTCTAGAATGTTTTTATACCTTCAAATTGGAGTTGAGAATTTTAGAACACCAATTTTCAAACTTAGCTACACACCAGAAGCACCTGTGGAGTTGCAAAGAAAAATACTAATTCCACTCCCAGTGATTCAGATTTGGTTGGTCTGGGCCACTGGCTGGGCATCATAATTTTTATTTTTATTTATTTATTTTTTTAAATTTATTTGAGAAAGACAGAGACAGAACAAGTGGGGGAGGGGCAGAGAGAGAGGGAGAGAGAGAATCCCAAGCAGGCTCTGTGCTGTGAGCACAGAGCCTGACACGTCACAGCACAGAGCCTGACACGGGGCTCAAATTCACAAAACTGTGAGATCATGACCTGAGCCGAAACCAAGAGTCAACGCTTAACTGATTGAGCCACCCAGGGGCCCCAGGGCATCATAATTTTTAAAAGCGATCTAGGCAACTAACTTGCAGTGGTTTAGGAACCACTGGCCTAGAATGCCGCCACAGCAGGTCTTAGAATCAAGATCTTTATCATCTCTGTTATTGAGTGAAAGATGTATCAATATTTTAATGCTCAGGAAATCCAAAGAGCTGAAGCTTTCATGTGAGGAATGATATGTGCTTGGCATTATGAAAAATCAGACATGAGTCCTATGTCAGGGGATTCACAGAGTAGTGAAAGGGACAGGCAAGTATTCCAGTGGCCATATGACAATTTGGCACATGTGTTACTTATGAATGGACCAAATACTATAAACTTTAGAAATAAAATGGTTGATTTAGGTTGGAGAATTCCAAAAAGAAAGAAGTTGTTGAGCTGGATGCTGAAAGTTAAGTCAGAGTGCCAGCAGAGAGGGTAGGACATTGAGAAGGAGGGGGTGGCTATTACAAAACCATAGAAAACAAAATCATATGGAGGAGGGGAAGCGGAGTGATCCCATAAGTTTAAATCACAGGGTGGCACCATGAAACAAGAAAAGATTAGGCTAGAGAGGTAGGTTCGTTTGTTCATTTATTTAGGAGGTGCATATGGTGAAAAGTTCATAGTGTTCAACTGCTTACTTAATAAAGTGAGATAAATTTCTGGTTCCTAATCTCCAAATCACTCTTAATAGTTTTTAGTATGTCATTTCCACAGCTATTTTATAAATATACATACTTAGTGGGTCCAACTGTAGTCCACAAGGACAGATGTTCAAAACATGGAATTGTAATTCTTCCAAAGATGCACTGAATTTTTATGTGAACCTTCATTCTACGTTGTAGAGGCAATCAGCCTCACCTAAATCAACAATGTACCCCCCCCACACACACACCGTTCTCCTAGATAGCATTTTGCATGAGTTATCATCCATCCACTCTGGCAGTCCAAGAAATTCCTTCTTGCCCTTCCCCTTCCTTCTTCTACTTTCTCCTCCCCTCTTCCATCACTCTCCTTCTTCTTCCTTCTTCTTTTTTCTTCTCCAATTCCCCACCCCCAAAACTTCCTGATGCAAGGATCAGACCTTCAACTCTGCTAAGCTCTCAGGAAATGCAAAGACTCAGGCCTACTGCCGCTCTGTGCTGCTCTGGGAAATAGAGAAATCACCTACCTCTCCCACCACCCTGTTACAACTCAGGGTGAAGTCTCTGAGGCCAGCTCAGATCTACAGTCTACACCAAAATTACAAAGTGGTGGCCTGCAAATGTGTTTTATCTGGCCATGCAATGTTTTTTGTATGTTGCTTCTGTTTGCTTTTAAATGTGAGCTATGGCACAAAAACTGACACATAGATCCATGGCACAGAATAGAAAACCCAGAAATAGACTCACAATTATATGGTCAGCTAATCTTCAACAAAACAAGAAAGAATATCCAATGGAATAAAAACCGTCTCTTTAACAAATGGTATTGGGAAAACTGGACAGCGACATGCAAAAGAATGAAACTGGACCACTTTCTTACACTATGCCCAGGAATACAGTTTAAAGACAATGAACAGGTTTCAAAACCAGACTCAAGTATGGCAGAAATTTAGGAACTATCAGATTAGGAATTTGAAACAATTGTGATTAATATGCTGAAGGATTCAGTGGAAAAAGTGGACAACATGCAAGGATAGATGGGCCACGTAAACAGAAAGCTGAAAATCCTAAGATCAAAAGGAAACATTAACATAAACAACTAATAGAAATGAAGAATGTCTTTAATAGGCACATAAATAGACTGGACACATCCAGGAAAACAATTAGTGCTCTTGAAGACATATCAATACAAACTTCCAAAACAGAAATGCAAAGAAAAAAGAAAAAAATGAAAAGGACAAAAGAGAATATCAAAGAACCATGGGACAATTACAGAAATGTAACATATATGCAATAGGAAAACCAGAAGGAGAAGGAAGGAAGGGAGGAAGAAGGAAGGAAGGAAGGAATAAAACATTTACAGAAGTATTAACTAGTAATTTACCAAAACCAGTAATAAACACTAAACCAAAGATGTAGAAATTTCAGAGAATACTAAGTGGAAAAATACAACAAAACAAAACAAAACAAAACAACTATAGCTGTATATCGTATCAAAATTCAGAAAATAAAAAAAGAACATCTTGAAAGATGCCAGGTATATGTGTGAGGGAACCCTTTACTTATAAAGGAGCAAAAACCAGAATTACATTGGATTTCTCTTTATAAATCTTGGAAGCAAGAAGAGAATGGAGGAAACTATTTAAAATGTTGAAAGAAGAAAACCGCCAACCTAGAATTATGTATCCAGAGAAATTATATTCAAAAGTGGAGAAGAATAGAGAGTTTCTCATATGAACAACAATTGAGGGAATTTGTTTACAGTAGACTTGTCAGAAAGAAGGCAAATTATATAGGTTAGAAACTCAGATCTATATAAATCAAGGAAGAGCAGTATGGAAAGGAGTCTTAAAAAAGTATTTTATTTTTATCATTCTTAATTGATCCAACAGGTAACAGTTTGTTCAAAATAATAACAGTAATGAATTTGGTGATTATAGCTTATGACTATGGGAAATGAACGACAGCAATATTACAAGAGATGGAAGAAGTGAGAGAAGAATTCGGAAAATTGTTATAAGGTACTTGTACTACCTGTGAAGTGGGACAGTGTTATTTGAAAGTAGACTTGACACGCCCAAGAAATGAGAAGGGGACTGTAGACTAGGCTGTGGAAATTCAAATGTATCAAGTCCCTTTTATTTCATAGATGCTGTTTGTTTTGTTTTCATAGATGCTGTCTTGTTTTGGTTGTTTACATCACTGGTAAGTTTTTTTTAATATCAGTTTATGTGTAGGAATAACAGGGAAACAAGGTAATGTCATTTCAATACTCGACAGCCAATGGCTAAATGTAAATGTGGGACATGGGTCTACATATTGTATAATATTTCTGACTCAGATTCTACAGTAATAGAGTATGTGGTAAGTCTATAAATAACGTTGATTTTCTATGTTCATTGTTTATAATGTTGCAAACTAAAGTTTATGCTATGGTGACATCTATTTCAAATCAATTTCCTGCAAATGCCTTTCACAACTATTGTTTAGGTTAATAAATTAGAACAGAGCAAAAAAATAAATAAATGTGAGCTAGCTGACAACATGTAAACATTAGGATATTTCTAATTTCTAGCTTCTCTTGAATAATCGGAAGATCTGGAAACAGCCTATATTCTACATGACATTAATTGGCTGGCGCTGGTAATCGCAGCATGAATTCTCCAGCTTGCTTGCTCCCAAAGGGTCAATGGCATTTATTTATATTCCTGGCCTGTTACCTGCAGAAATTTAAGTTTTTCTTTTTCTTTTTTAAATGTTTATTTATTTCTGAGTGAAAGAGAGACAGAGTGTGAGCAGGGGAGGGGCAGAGAGAGAGGGAGTCACAGAACACAAAGCAGGCTCCAGGCTCTGAGCTGTCAGCACAGAGCCCAACATGGGGCTTGAACATGTGAAATGTGAGATCATGACCTGAGCTGAAGTCGGATGCCTAACCGATTGAGCCACCCAGGCACCCCAGAAATTTAAGTTCTTAAGTTCTACCATAAACACACTATACTTTTTCTATTCTAGGTTCTGGCTTGTTCCATAAACTCTATTCTAGGTTCTGGCTTGTTCCATAAACTCTATTCAGGAAATGATTTCCACATCCCTGGTCACTTTTCAACTTCTATTAACTGATCCCAAGAATCCATAAGATCTTTTTCTACCAGGCTTCCCCTGTCACTCTGCCCTAGTACAGGAAATAACATAGAGTCTTGAGTTGGTTAGAAGTACCACTCCTACATCATCTGGATTTACACAGTGCTATTGAATGGTCTGTGCAACTGTATTTGTCCTTCCTGTCTCTTCCAGAGGGCCTAGGCTTTTGAAACTTGATGGCCAGGAAAATTACTGTTTTTTTCTCCTTCTGCACTGTCCTTTCCTTCTTACTTGAGAAGTGGCTTAGCTCATGGCTAAATGAGAAGAGGCATGAGAGGGTAACATGGGAAAAATAAGTTAGTATATCATATTATTTATGATATGTAGTATTTACAATAACCAAATAACATACACATATTTTTATAATATATAATACAGGTTCTTTTTATATAACATAAGTTTATACATGTATATTTTTTTTCCAATGTACTTTCATTTATATCTTATATATTGCTCATTTATGCATGCATATATTACTTTTATCAACTAATTATTCTAATACATAAATATGCATAATTCATTTACCCAGATTCCTATTGGCAAATAATAAAATTTCCTATTTCTTACACTAAAACATCCTAACAAGGTTCTCTGCATGTATATACAAATATATCTATAAGATAAATCCCTAGAAGTAGAGCTGCCAGGTGAAATGACAGATGATTTTTTTTATTTTGATAGGTGTAAGAAAATTGCAGTCACCAAGGAAGGGTATACCAATTACAATGGCTTCAATAGTTTCAGAGCACACCTGTTTTCTCCATATATTCACCAACATGTTAGAGTAGCAGTAGTAGAAGACCTTTGACAATCTGACAAGTAAAATGTAGTTTTTCTTTCAGTTCACCTTTCTATAATCCTGAGGGGATTTGAATAGTACAGGAGGCGGAGGCACGATTGGTAGTTGAGGGAGATAGAACATGGCCATTATCTACCTTCCCCACCTTGCTTATCACCTTGCTTTTGTATTGTCAACTCTAAAATCTTTTCCTTAGGGGCCTATAAACTAGTCAACAAAGTGCCACTTTGGGAGAATCCACTCAGAGAAGTGATCGCCCTCATCCCCATTCCAGTATTCCATAACTCCCACTACGGACAAGCCCTAGCCAGTTATGTTTTTTGGCAATGATCAGGACTCTATTTGAGAGAATGACTCTGGAAGATTGATGAGAAAGGCAAAGGACTGCAGGCAGGACAAGCCAGTTAGGTGGCTAGGGCAATCATCCAAGGGAAGAGAAAAAGTCCAATGTTATGTCAGAAGTGGGAATGAATAGGAGATGACATTTTGAAACCTCTTAGGGAGAGAAACTCAACAGGACCCAGTCACTAATTTAATGAGGGCAGACAAAGAGGGAGGCTTTTGAGAGGACTGTTGTCTTACAGTACCATGTCAATAAAGAAACCATTAACCAAATCAACTAACAGAGAAAATGGAAGAGAACTGCTTCATTTTATGGAGGATAATCTAGTTTTGAACATTTAGAGTTTAAGATGCCTACAGAATATCCAAGTGGAGAGGCTCAGGAGCCACTTCAAAATGGGGATATGCAGTGCAAGAGAAAAAAGAGGTAATCTGTATTTAAAATCTTAGAAAAATTGGATTTAAAGAAATTTGGCATAAGTTCTATATTTAAACATATTGATGGAAAAGAAGGTAAAATAGTTATGTTGAAGAAAAATAAAATGCTTGAGGGATTTTACTGAACTACAGTCAAATAGGCTTATACATTTTTGTGAAAAAGCTTTTACAATTTCTATCTTGCAACTGTGTCTATAAAACAAGGACAATAAAGGAAACAATTACTTGATTAAGCACAATAAAAATGCCTTCGCATAAAGATTCCCACAGTCACAAAGCAAATATGAATATCTATTCTCTCCCTCCCCCTCACACCTCTAAAAAGAAGACAATTACTACATTTTTAGAAAATCTTGGAGCAAGAAAGACATTTCTACACAGAATGCCAAAGTAGAAATCTTAAAAATTACTAGCTTTGACTGCTTGAAATGTTAAATTCACGCATGACAAAAAGAAAGCATTAAAAATAGCACGCAAATGATAAAATGTGTAAATATTTGCAAAATATAAAATACAAAAAGTTAATCTTAATATGTAAAAAACTTCTACAAATCAACAAAAGTGACAGACCTCCCCACGATAAAACAGGCAGAGTGATCAAACAGCCCACCAAAAAAAGGTACAATTAAGCAATAAACATGATAGAAAATATTCTATCTCATCAATAGTCCAGGAAAACAATGAAATTAAAATAATAGGGGCACTTGGTTGGCTCAGTCAGTTAAGCATCTGACTCTTGATTTCGGCAGGTCATGATCCCACAGATGATGACCCCACGTTGGCCTCTGTGATGAGTGAGGAGCCTGCTTGGGATTCTCTCTCCTTCTCCCTCTCTCTCTCTCTCTGCCATTCCCCCACTCACAGGTGTATGTGTGTGTGTGTGTGTGTGTGTGTGTGCGTGTGCGCACACACGTGCACGTGTGCACACTCCCTTTCTTTCTCAAACATAAACATTTAAAAAAATAAATTAATTAAATAAAATAATAAAATATTTTCACCTACGAAACCTTCAAAGTTGTATAAAGTAAGCAAATCCATGCAATCTGTTGAGATGGGTCCTCTCATGAGTATTGGTGGCAGCATAAATTGTACCACTTCCTTGAGCATAATTTGGCAGCAGATATCAAAGGTCTTTAAAATGTTCATATGTGACCAATTTATCATAAGAAAATAGGCAGGGATTTGTAAAGATCTATGTTAAAATGTGTGCATCACATAACAACAGAGGATTAATGAAATAAATCATGATGTATATCAACGAAATGTAATTCAGGCACTAAAACTCAGTTTTCTACTACTATTTAATAGCATTAAAAAAGGTTCAAAATGTAATGCTAATTGGCTAAAGCATGATAGCACGCAATTTATGGAGCACAGTCCCATAAATGAAAGTCTATCTTTCCCAGCCTCTTAGATCTCAATCTCAGTTTCTCGCCTCCTTCCTTCTTTCCCTCTCTCCTTCCCTCTCTCTCTAAGGAAATACCCAAAGATGCCCATTGGTCATCTCTGGGCAACAGGATTATTGCTAGTTTTTATTTTCTTTATTTTTTACATTTATTTATTCTCTGAAATGAATTTGTATTAATTAACAATTGGGGCGGGGGGGGGCGGGATTTATACTTGTGACCTGTCTTCCTGTGAACTGATAGAACTCATAGAATCTCAACATCCTGGTACCATTTTCACACTGATTTCCTTTTTAGACTCAGACTGTTGAGTAGGAAGGATCTTTTGGGATTATCAACTAAATGGGCTCATTTTGGAGACAAGGATAAGGGAGACACATGCGGAAGGTCCTCACCCAGAATCACATGGTACATCGTCAGCAGTTAGAATGAGAACTCTAGTGTTCTGACTGCTTATTTGTATAATACCACATATTCATTTATATTCTTTATTTCTGGGGATCAGATTTTAAATAATAATCTCTTCAGATTAGAATAGAACCATCTTTTTTTGAATTTTTTTTCTTTGTTAATATATTGTCAAATTGGTTTCCATACAACACCCAGTGCTCATCCTAACAAATGCCCTCCTCCCTGCCCATCACCCACTTTCCCCTCTCCCCCACCCCCCATCTGCCCTTAGTTTGTTCTCAGTCCTTAAGAGTCTTTTATGGTTTGCCTCCCTCCCTCTCTGTAACTTTTATTTTTTTCCCCTTCCTTTCTCCCATGGTCTTCTGTTAAGTTTCTCAAGATCCATCATGGATGGAACTGGAGGGTATTATGCTAAGTGAATCATCTTTGAAATAAAAGAACTATAGTAGTTATTTCCATTTCTCCAGGCTACTTTATTTTTAAACACACTAATTTATTTAGCTTCCATTATGTTCAGGACACTGCTATGTGCTATAAAAAAATAATAATAAAATAAAATAAAATAAAATAAAATAAAATAAAATAAAACAAAATAAAAACCAGGAAATGAAATAAGACCTTATCCCTACCTTAGAGAAGCTTTTGCTCTAATAAAAAGGAGCAGACCTGTAAAGAACCAATGTAGGATAGAACAAAGTAAGAGCTAAGGAGCACAGGCCGAGGGGTGCAAACATTCTGGTTACCTGAAGGTATCCCATGCCTTGGAGTCTATTATTTGACTGATTCTTGAGCACATAGAATCCTTGGTTGTTGATTTTAGACACTTGTGATAATCTCTTGATATTGTCCATCTCAAGATAATCGAGAAACCCAACATAGAATGTTCATAATGACATTGAGAGTACAAATGTCTACTGTATCTCTGCTCATGACAGCACATTGGGCACATTCTCAGGGCTTACCCTCATGTCACTGATTCCCTCTATAGACACTCCTTTTTTTAAAGTTTATTTATTTATTTTGAGAGACAGAGAGAGAGAAAGAGAGAGCGCGAGTGTACGTATACATGCACACAAGCCAGGGAGAGGCAGAGAGAAAGGGGGAGAGAGAATCCCAAGCAGGCTATGCACTGTCAGCACAGAGTCCAAGGTGGGGCTCGATATAACGAACCATGAGATCATGACCTGGGCCAGAATCAAGAGTCAGAGACTTAACTGAGCCACCCAGGTGTCCCTATAGACACTCTTTACTTCACCTTATTTTATGAGGATTCAGAGGTTTATAGAAGTGTATATTAGATCTTCTCTACTTTGTCCAAATAATTTATATGTGTGCGATAAATACATAACAATGATCTGTTATATACCAAGAATAAGTCCATATATAGAAAACAAAGATACAGTCTATGCCATGAATCTGAGTAGCAGTGTGCTAAGCTAAGGGAAACTCCTAGAAAATTTAAAACAAATACCTCTATCAAGTCATTTCATTGTAACAACCAACTGGTACAGAAATTTCTAAGTGTACACAAAGCTTCTCAATCCTCCCTAGCATTCCACTGGATTGTCCCCTCTTTCTGCAGCACAGCCCGTTTTTGTTTTCTTTCACGTTCAATCTTCTTCTTCACCACTGAGCCTGTGATTCTAATGCTAGAACTCTTCCTGTTCCTTAATGTGTAAAATACCAGTAAGACCTTTCTGCTTCTCCTTAGGCCCTTTCTTAGCATGCAGGGGAAACAGCACTGGATCTAGAGTCACCAAAAATTTATTCCTGGCCCATCCTACCCTCTTTATTCTGTGATCGTAACTCCGATGTGCCTTTGTTTCTACACAATGAGAAGAAAGGTGGCTGTCACTTCCTGCATCATTTTCCCTGCTTTTCCTTTCCACAACCCCTTCCAAGTGAAGTCACAGTTGAACCTTATCTGTAGCTTCAAGCCCACATCAATTCCTACTCTAATCCAAGCCAAGCCCATGTGTGTTAATAGCCTCAGCCCTGTCTACTGATGGAGCTGGAAAGTGGGCCCCCATTAATTCAGGGCTCAGTGTGCCGAGGATGAACCTTAAGTACCTATCTCACTTTCTCTGCCAAGCAATTCATTGTGATGGTCCTATGAATCTGTCCACTCTGCTAGACCCTGACCACCTCCTCCTTCCACGAACTCCTTTCCCTGTACTTCTCCGAGTCCCTTTGCTGATAAGTCAGGACCACACTGACTCCTACTGAATTGTACCTAACTCCTAAAACCCCTACTACAATGGCCTTTCATCAGATAGGGCTCCCACAAAATGTATCAGTGTTAGGCTCAGACACTGACTACATCCCAAGGTAGCCATGCCCTTTGGACAATTCTGCAACTCAATTAGTAACACTATCCCCAGACTATATCCCAATGCATAACACCTTCCTCTACTTACTTGCCACCCAATGGTGCTTAGCTTCCAATATGCTTCATCCCTAAGACACCCAAGTAATGACAACATCTGTTCTACCTACCTCACAAAGCTTTTAAGGACATTAAATGCACAACAAATGTGAAAATGCTTCGAAAACTGTAAAGATTTGTTCAAATGTTAGGGCCTCATCTAACTGTTTACAAACAGTTGTTAAAGACACGTTCCTCTCAGGATCCCTCAGAGAGAAGCTGTACGCTTGGAGGGCTGTGAACTTCATCACTTGGTTAGCACCTGCCTGGTCTACTTCAGGAAAATATTTCATTGCTTTTCCATGTTTTCGCCCCAAGATCAGCACATAGGTTTATGAAAGACTGTGTAAACGTGTCTTCTTAGACTTCACCGAACGACATCAACATGTCCTGCCTCTCCATCAAGGAGAAGAAAAGGCTTAATAATCAAAAGGCAAAGTTTTGAAATGGTTACTGTAGTGGTACTCACTTGCCTAATTCATATACGTTCATCTGACTTATGAAACCTGAGTGGCAAATGGAAAAGAAGAGGAAAGCCAGCACCGCCAAAGCCAGAGAGCATTGTGGAAACACAGGCACAGATGTCAAATCACCTGTCTCCCAGCTAGAATTTTCTGATCTTCCTCAGGTGCTACAGTCAGTACAAAACCTTAGCAATTGCCATATTTTAAGTAGTGCCTTCTTGACTGTATTGCTAACGTCTGCCAACTCAAATAAAGAATTTTCACCGTTCTATTGAACAATGTTTCTCAATGCTAGAAAAAAGACTTATTTCCCAAGGAACAAGAGTACATTAGGATGAAAATAAATATGAAAAAATAGCACCCTTGTAGTCCCCTGACAACAGTAACAAAACATCCCTAAACCACAAGGGAAAAATAGCTTTCAATTTACATGTATATCTACCCCATCATACTCCACACAGGAATTAAAGGAACAGATTCAATTACTGCCAGGTGACCCCCATAATTGACTGTGTTTAATAGATATTACTGTAAGGCCATACTATGGAAGAGACATACCAGGCTGACCCTGTCCCCTTCACCCTCACTCTCACCCCATATGCCAAAGAGGAAGGCTCAAGTCCTTAAATCTACTCACTCTATAGTGAGGTATCCACAGGAGGGAAAAGTGAAGCAGCAACAGTAAGGAGTAGGCTCTAGAAACACTTTCCAAATGAGCAGCTTGTATAGGTATGTGCAGCCCCCTCATTGTGTCATGTCCTCAGAAGATTCTTCTCTCCTTACCACCTCATCCCCCCAACTTCAAGAAGCCCAACTTCCTCCTATCCTCCCCTTAAACATTAGTATACATGTAAATCAATGTGTGACTTCCCGATTTGGGGGATTGAAGACTTTGTCACCCATAAAATAAGATCCCAGATAAGGGAAAAGTGTGAGGCTCTCAATTCTTTACCAGAGCCCCGGAATTACACCATTGCAAAGCGGCATCTTCCACCTCTGTGTGTGACAGGACCGGCAGAGCGGAGTGATGAAAGGTCCAGGCCCTGAGAACACATGCGGGTGTTCCAACTCAGTAGCTGTGTACTTTTGGGTGAGTCACCTCACTGAGCCACAGTCCCTTCATCTGAAAGCTGGGAATGAGATAGCACCTATGTATAAGTGTGTTCCTCGATTTAAATGGAATGATTCTTGTAAAACACTTTTCCGGTGCATGGTATGTGTTTTATAAATTATTCGTAATTGTTATGGTTTGAATTGTGCCTCTAATTCATATCTTGAAGTCCTAATCCCCAGTACCTCAGAACATGACCTTATTAGGAGATATAAAGACTTTATTTGATCTTTACAAAGGTAACTAAGTGAAAGTAAGGTCACCAATATGACTGGTGTCCTCATAAAATGGGTGAAATTGAAAACAGGGAGAATGCCTACAGAGAGAACACCATGTGAAGATATAGGTAGAAGAGAGCCATCCACAAACCAAGGAGAAAGGCCTGGAACAGATCCTTCCCTCACAGCCTTTAGAAGGAATCAACCCTTGCTGACAGCTTGGTTTCAGGCTTCGAGCCTCGAGGGTTGTGACACAATAAATTTTGTTTAAGCCACTCAGACTCTGGTACTTTGTTACAGAAGTCCTAGCAAACTAATAAAATAATCATGTTTTTCTTTTTTCCCCAAGTTTTTGTTTAAATTCCAGCCAGCCAACACAGCATAATACTAGTTTCGGGTGTATAATTTAGTGCTTCATCACCTACACGCAACACTCGGTGCCCATCACAAGTGCCCTCCCCAATACCCATCACCCACTCAATCCATCTCCCTGCCCGCCTCCCCTCTAGCAACCATGAGTTTGCTCTCCACAGTCAAGTCTGTCTCTTGGTTTGCACGTCCTTTTTTTCTCCCTATGTTTATTTGTTTTGTTTCTAAAATTCCACATAGGAGTGAAATCATGTGGTACTTGTCTTTCTCTAACTGACTTATTTCACTTAGAATACTGTCTAGTTCCACATTGCAAATGGCAAGATTTCATTCTTTTTTTTGGCCAACGAATATTACATTAATACAACAAACATTTATAATAAAGCTGACTGCACACATATATATCTCTTTTTGGTCATCACGTTTGCTTGAGGACCCCAGAAAACAGGGTATATAAAAATAACCATACCCTATTTGGGAGGTCAGTGTACTCATGTCTATTTCAAGGTATAGGTCAGTAAGAAGAAACAATAAATAGGGTAGCCATATAATTTATCACCTAAACTGGGGTAATTTTGAGGATGAAAATGGAATATTATTAATAAATAGACTCAATCATCAAAACAGGACAAAAAAATAGGACTTGTGGTCTCCCTAACAATGGAGAACAAGGATGTATTATCCCCCCTCCCTCTCCATCAACCAGGTCTGCTAATAAGATTCACTAGTTCCACTAGAGCAATCTAGTTAATTTAACTACAGCTATCAATTAGCTTGGAAAAATATAAGTTAAGGTCAGAATAAAATAAACCCAAATTAATTACGTCCCTGTAATGGACTTTGACATTTTGTTCATTTCCAATATATCCTGAGGCTGACAGAGCTTAAGTTCAGAGATTTGGACCAAGTTTTGGCGTAGAGAGAAGTGTATACCCACTGATGAGTTATTACTTTCTGATTCTCTAACTTGGAATAGAAGAACAAGTCAGGGAGGTACTCAATGTAATACACATTTCATCTCAGAACCAGATCACTGGCAAACTGAGGGAACAAGTCAAGGGCAGTCATTACTCAGCCGGCCAAGGGAGAGAAAGTTGTTAGCTCAGAGAAAATTCCTTCCTACTCCTCAACAAAGAAAAGTTAGTAGGCCCCAGGGGTCGTTTCCCTGGCTTCGGTTCCTCCCTGTTCACCTTGATTGCCACACAACCACGTCTGTACAAGGGGGACTATTCAAACTAGAGGTTGTTGTGAGTAAAATATTTGCTCTCCATACTAATTGATTTTTTAAATTAATCACTTCATTTAGAATTCATTCAACCTAGTAGAGATGAACATTCATCATACTAGGAAGACCCTCAGCTCAGAGAGAACATCCACAACTGGTAATTAGTCTATGAACTGGCTCAGGAGTCTTTAAATGAGACTGAAGCCATTTTTATGAGGCTAAAATGCCATGCAACATTAAAAAGTTAAATAACCTTGTGAACATTTTTAAAGAGAGAACTGAATGCAAAGTGAACCTATTTGGAAAACTCTTGAGTCAGTTGATTTTAATATTGATAAGAAAGAGATTAATGAATGGACATTCCCAAACTCACAATTGTCCTCTGCCTATGGAGGGGCAATGTAGTACAATGGAAAGATGTGTCTTGCAGTGAGATAACTGGGATTCTGTCATTTTCTAGCAGTGTGGTCTGGGTTCTGAGCCTTAGTGCCTACGTCTTTAAAATAGAGCAAATAATATATCCTATTCCTAATTTGTAGGGCACTTAAGTTTTGATGAAATAAAGTAAATGAAATCTCCTTATAAAACATGAGATGTCTCATAGATGATTGGTATTATTATTACAGAATTTTTTGGAAGTACAATGGATATTTATAAACCTTAATAAATAATTGTTGAGGTACTGAAATAAATGGAACGTTCCTGTCTTAACCACACAATTGACAGAGCAATGGTACAGCCTATCAAAGGCTACAAACTCTCTTTACCTCCCCCTACCCTCACCAAACTCACCATACATATAATGATGTTAATGAATCATAACATCGCACTCAAAGCACCTCAGTAAAGGTCACGTGTGTGACTGAGGGGGCTTGCCAAGAACTGCCAGAGCAGCCACGGCCAACAGTGAAGGGACGTATATGATGTGCTGGAAAACATTTGAGGTTTTAACTGAAACAGGAAGTTAGTGTTTTAGTAAAAGAATACCACACTTCAAACTCAGTAATTAGGCTGCAAATGATAAAATGATGATGAACAGCGAAGACAACATAATTTAAACAAGTTGTAGAAATAATTATAGTTCAATTGGTTTAACCAAGTAACTCATTACAAAAGCCGAGATTCTAGTTCACTGAGCAAGTCCAGTTGCTTATTTAATGTTTGTAACTAAAGCAGAGAACAAAATTTTTTTTCCTCAGAGTTTTCAAAAACACACACAAGCATGTTTTCTTCTATAACAAAAAGAAATCTTTTCTCGCCATGGTAGTCTTAACCGTTGCATGCTTATCACCTTGAAGATGGCCCTTATACTCAGTGGGAACTTCAATGTCAGTACCAGACTGATCTTGTGTTGCAATGAATATCATTAACACTCAGAATCTAATAACAGCTTATTATCAGAATAATAATTCCATTAACAGCTTTTAACAGGATTGTATTAACTGTAAGTGTGATTCTAATATAAATTATTCCCAAACAAGTGTCACGTTCATATCATCACTGCCTTGGAATATGGCAAAATAATAGCCTCAGCTCTCAACTCCTGAATTTAAGTTCCCTTTTGCACCTTTCCTGGGCATGACTAACCAAGGAGCATTAGAGCCAGAAAATTCCTTAGGATCATAGAGTCCATCTTCCTCACCCAGAGGTCAGGAAACAGGCTCCAGAGAAGCCATACGGGTTGTCAATTCCAAGAGATCCTCAAGCAGAGGCAGCCCTGCCAATGTTTTAATGCACGAGGTATGGACAAGACCCTGCAGAAGTGACCTGTGGTTCACAATGATGCATGTTGAGTCATGAGCAGAATTTATAATATTAGCTTACCTTTCTAAGATAACCTGATCGTGGCTTGGGAAATAAAAGGGCCTAGCTTCTGGAGTAACAAATCTTGAAGGTTATTTAAAAGAGATGTGCATGTTGTTATGGGAAAATGCTGGTGCTTAAAGTAGGAGGATCCAGATTCACATTCTGGGCCCGCCAGTTACAAGCTGTATGTTGATAGTTATGTTACTTGGTGTCTGTGACTATCAGTCTTATCACTAAAATGGGGACACTGACACCTTCTTTAGAAATTAACGCCTGGATTCAATGAAACAATAGATGTGAAAGTACTTTGTAAAGTGCCAATTGCTGTATAAATGCTCATTCAAAACATATCCTTGAAAAAAATCATTTCATGATGAAATGAAAGCTTAA
Source organism: Neofelis nebulosa (assembly GCF_028018385.1). Lineage (NCBI taxonomy): Eukaryota > Metazoa > Chordata > Mammalia > Carnivora > Felidae > Neofelis > Neofelis nebulosa. Next base: position 121,278,354 of record NC_080800.1, read on the forward strand.
AAGGGATGGTTTGTACATAGGCCAAATTGTTAGGAATTCTGCAAGGCTAACAACCTAGCAGAAGTGATACGTGTGAGAGTTAAATTGCCAGATAAGGGTCTGGGACTGGACAAGTGCTTTCTCTCAGTATATCTATACCTATAGCCATCTATCTCCTTGTTTAATCCTTACAAGAAGCCTTTCATACTGTAGAGAGACTAAGGCCTAGTGGTATTAAAAGTCCTGCCCAGTGACATAAAGCTAATGAGTGCAAGACCGGGATTTGGAGCCAGTGTTCGTCCTACCAAACATGCTGCCTGGATCACTGTCAAGGGTTCATGCAAAGGCATCTCCTTTGTGCTATTTCATTTTTAGTTTGCCCTTCACTCCCTCTGCCTACCCTCATCCCCCATAGGCATCCACTTCAATATTTTTAGCTGGTATTTTTTGGTTGGGTTTTATCTACATAAATTAGATACTCTAGGGATCACAGACTCTTATTATTTTCCATTTTAATACTGTATTTTTTAACATCCATCCACGTTGCCATATGTAAATCTAGTAAATCATCTCCTGTGAGAACTGTATAGTATTCTGTGGTATACATACATCTGCTATCAACTTCCCCAATGATGGACAGCTATCTATCTACAAAGGAGAATTATCTAGAATCTCAAAGGGTTCCTGAAGACACCCAGTTTATTAAGACTTTACCAACTGATACTGCTCAACCTCACTACTTTATCGATGAGAAAATCATGGAAAACTATTTCAGCAAGTCCATCAGAACTAGCAGAATTCTAACAAAACATTAACCAACATAATATCAATTCACAAGTCTGTCATTAAGATACAAAATTTCCCTTCCTATTAGTAATTGCCAACTGCAGAGAGATCATGCCATTTGGTGACACAGAAAAACAAATATATAGGGGCTTTCAAGTGTAGATACATGTATGTAGGAACGGATATATACTTAGTTATGCAGGTTGTCAGAGACTCGGGCAAAGGAAAAGGAGAAATGCAGGCTCCCCAGTGCAGTGGCTGTGTGAACTGAGGCACTTTCCCTAGTTGACTGTATGAGGTAAAACCATGAATCCTGAGCTAGATTTCCTGAGTCCAAGTGTCAGCTTTACCAATTAATAGCTCTATGACTTTGGACAAACTGCTTCAATCCTCAGTCCCTCAGTTTCCTCATGGGGTTAAATGAGGATTAAGTGAGTTCATATTTGTAAGTACTTAGAGCTGTGTCTAGGGCAGAGAATATGCTCTTTAAGTGCCTGTTGAGTAGAAAAATACCCTCTCTAAATCATAGCTTCCATTTTTACAAAATACTATCTACCTCCCATGGATTTTATGGGGCAAGAAATAAATGCATTAAGCATATAAAATTGTATATTGCCATTCCTTTATATTCCTAGTGAATATTCTAAAAAAAAAAACAGTAAGAATAAGAAAGTCTCATTCATATGACAGATTCTAAAATCTCATGGGATAACAAATAAAAGTAATATACGTAAAATCTGGCTCTATATGGACATTAGGTGTGTAGCTTCCACAGAGCAGAAATTAGGTCAGTACTCATGAGGTACAGTGAGAATTTACTGTTAACCAAGGATGTAGGAAGAGGTCAATTAAGTAGTGGAAAAAAGCAAGGATACTAAAGACTGATAGAATCACAGATTGTATGAATTACAAGTATCCACAGAGAACAGGAAGTGCAGTCTTCTGTTTCATAAAGGGGGAAACTGAGATACAAGAAAAGTTTAAAGAAAGAAAAAAAAAACAAACAAAAAACCTTGTCCAAGGTCACAGAATCAATCAGTTCCAGGGCTCAGATAAAGACTCAACGCAGGGTTCTTTCAACTATGTCATGCACAAACTCAAACTCTCATGTATTCAAAGTTCATGTTCCCATTTTTTTTAATTCAAATCATACAAAGAAGATAAATTGGGGGAGATTATTCACTTTGAAATAAAAAGACTTTGCTTTAAAAAATCTCACAGTGGGCTCCTTTAAATAGCTGTTCTCTTCCTACATTTGAAATTAGACTTGACTCCTACTGACAATGAGGGGCCCCTGCCGTAGTGCAGGGTCCTAGTCCCCCAAACACTAAATAGAGACTCTGACGAAGTTTGAAATTAATTTCATTTGCATAAATAATCACAGTCATAGTCATGACTTCACAAGCATATAAATCAGAGACATTGTGGGGATGAGCATTTGTTATTTTTATAAATACATAAAAATTGCCAAGTCAGAGGAGCCTTGGGGAAAGGCACATTTGGGTTTGACTCGATGAGTTATTATTTCCCGGTTTGTGATGAACAGCCCTTCCAGAGCACTGGTGTTTGTCACTCACACAGCCATGTGTCACTCCCTCTGGGAAAACTGGGACTTGTGTCTTTCTCCCTGATTATACTATGATTTCCTCAAGGGCAAGGACAAAGATCTTAATGTTCTCATCTTTGTGCCCCTACTGTTCAGCATATCTGCAGAGGAAAGAAGGTATGGGATGACTCTTAAAGAAAAAGTGAGGGAGTCAACTAATGTTTCTTCAAATCCAGCATGGCTTTTGTACATAGAAATCTCTAAGCGAAGGGACATGTGACATTTTTGTGGAGAGAAACAGACAACTAAAAACTCATATAGTTTAGCATATGGTGATAAATGCTATGAAAAAAAGTAGGATAGGGATACAGGGAGTGCTGGGGAGGTGGAAGGAGGTTTGAAATCTGAAACAAGGAGACCAAGCAAGGCCTTACTATGAAAGTGGTATGTGAACAAAGACTTGAAGGAGATAAGGCACTAAACAATGCTGTCAAATGGGAGAAAAGCAGTCCAGGCAGAGGCAAGGCCTGGTGCGAAGATCTTGATGTAAGAGCCTGCCTGTCTGAGGAACAGCAAGACGCCTGTGTAGCTGGAGGAGAGCGCACAGAAGAAAGTGTAATAGGACTTAAGGTCAGAAGGGCAACGAGGGCCCGGTGTCATGAAGGAAATATGCTAGGCCACTGTATAGAAAGCCAGCAGAGGGTTCAAAACAAAAATCTGACCTGATCTGACTTAGGTCTTAAGAAAACACCTTGGCCTCTCTGATTAGAATATGCCATAGGGAGCAAGAGAGGAAGCAGGGAAATCTATCAAAAGGCTATCTTCAATAATTTAGGTGGAAGTGGATGGTGATTTGGATCAGGTTGGTGACAGGATATAATGGGAAGTGGCCAGATTCTGGACATATTTTGAATATGGAACAGACAGAATTTGCTGAGGGATTAAATGTTGGGTAGGAGAGAGAGAAAAAAGCTGAGGATGACAGCAATAATCCTGGCCTAAGAAACTAAAAGGATGAAGTTTCCATTTACTGAAATGGAAAAGCTGGGGAGGAGCAGGGGTTTTCTTGGACGGTGGGGTGCAGAGATCAAAGTTTCATATGTGTATATTAAATCTATTAGCTATCCAAGAGGATTCGTAGAATAGGCAGCTAGAATTTGTGACAGGGGCCCAGTCTCGAGACACAACTTAGGGAGCCATCAGAATATGGATGGTATTTAAAGTCAAATTATTTAGTGAAAACAACAGAAGTGTGCCCTCCCACACACACACAAATTCTTAGGTTAAAGTCCTAACCTCCAGTACCTCAGAATGTGATCTTATTTGGAAACAGGACGTTTAGAGAGGTAATCAAGGGAAAATAAGGTAATTAGAATGACACTATTCAAATAGGACTAATGTCCTTATAGAAAATGGGAAATTTGAAGACACATACACAGGGAGGATGCCATGTTAACGTGAAGACAGCCATCTACAAGCCAAGGAGAGGGGCATGGAACAGATTCTTCCTTTATAGAACACAGAAGGAGCCAACCCTGTCGACATGTTTGTTTTGGACTTCTAACCTCCAGAACTCATAGACGATAAATTCCTATTATTTAAGTCACTCAGTCTGTGATAGTTTGTTGCAGTAGCTCTAAGAGACTAATACATCAATTTAATGAGTGAATGTGGATAGAGAAAGACGTCCAAGAAACGAAGTGAACTCTAGGCCACTAGAACTTTTAGAGTTCATGAAAAGGAAAAGCAGTCAGCAAAGGAGATTGAGGAAGAGCAGTTAGTGAGATGAGAGGAAAACCAGAGAACTACTGAAAGCAAAGTTAAGAAGTGGTAAGACAGAGTGATGAGCGTCATCTGCTCCTACTTATAGGTCAAGTAAGATGAGGGCTAATAATTGAGCATTGAACTTAACATGCATTTCATTGCTGATCTTCAAAAGAGCAGTTTCACAAAATAATGGGGGTGAAAGCCTAACTGGCCTAGGTTCAAGAGAGAAAGGGAGGACAGGGGTTGGAAATCGCAAATGGAAGGGCGCCTGGGTGGCTCGGTCGGTTGAGTGTGCCACTCCAGCTCGGGTCATGATCTTACTGTTTGTGAGTTTGAGCCCCATGTCAGGCTCTGTTGGATTCTGTCTGTCTGTCTGTCTATCTGTCTGTCTCTCTCTGTCCCTCCCCCTCTCAAAAATAAATAAATATTTAAAAAAAAAAGGAAATAGCAAATGGAAACAACTCCTTTGAAGAGATTTACTGAGAGGGAGCAGAGATATGTGGGACTAGCGGAAAGGATGTGTGCAGAGAGGATTCTGTTCTTAAGATCAGAAAAGTTACAGCATACTGCTATTAAAAAAGATCCATCATATTAAAATTGGTAATGTAATGAGTAGGAAGAATTGCTGAAACAATGTCTTTGAAGAAGAATTGGGATGTAGTATAAATGGAAAGGCAACAAGAACAAAGGACAAGGGTAATACACTACAGTATGGTATATACTATGACACAGTACAGAATTTTTGTGAGAATTTAATTAGATAACACAGTGAAAGCTCTTAGCCCAACGCCTGGCACAATGTGACTGTTCAATGAATGTTATTGTTAGACAGCATATAAATTATGTTGAACTAATCTTCCTCCTCTCCCCTTTTCTTTCACTCTCATTTGTGAGTCCTCTACATATAAGTGTATATGATGTCATGAGTATAGCTGAGATCACCTTAAGAATGTTAACAGAGAAGGAGACCCCTGAGTATTTCAGAGTTTAGAGAACAGAAAGAAAAACCTGAAAGGGGGCCCGGAGAATGCACAACCTAAATGGTATAAGAGAAACTATACACAAAACCAAAAGGGGAAGTATTCCTTAGACTGGATGGAAATCAAAGATAACGAAATCATGATGGTCTAAAGTCCATACAATGTCAGTAAGCTGCAAGGAATCCTGGGGCGGAAGAAGGTGTTGGCTCACTGAAAGTGCAAGCAGAGGGTGAATGAGGAGGAAGTGGCCCAGCCTACCAGAGAGTCACCAAACCTGACTGTAGTCCTCCACACTGAGGTCCTATCAAGGGAGGAAAATCTGGGAATTCCAGAAAACGGTATTTGGATTTCCAAACTCTCAACAATACTTTCCTCTCTGCCATATCATAAATCTAAAGTTTGCCACTCAGTCAGATTAATCTAATGTACCTGTTCATCAAATACATCTTACATTTGAGGACAATCCGTTCCAAAATTTTGGCCAGCAGTTTGAATGTTCCATTCTGTAAATGGAAATTATGTCACATTCTGAGAGAAGTTTCCAAATATGCAAACACGTCAATTCCAGAAACCATGACAGACTTATTGCATTGTTTTTCTGAGGACTGACACAGATAAGTGTGTTTTTCAGTGTATTTTACTTATTTGTTATTTATTATGCCTCTTTCAATTAATAGGTTCTAACAGCCACCATTTGCATATGAAAACTTTGAATAAAGGTTAAAATAAAAGAAAAGGCAAAGATCTGTCAGGTAAATGTAAGCAAATTTAAAGTAGGTTTGAGGGGCACCTGAGGGATTCAGTCAGTTAAGCGTCTGACTTTGGCTCAGGTCAAGATCTCAAAGTTTGTGAGTTCAAGCCCCACGTCAGGCTCTGTGCTGACAGCTCAGAGCCTGGAGCCTGCTTCCGATTCTGTGTCTCCCCCTCTCTCTCTGCCCCTCCCCTGCTTGTGGTCTGTCTCTCTATGTCTCTCAAAAAATAAATAAATGTAAAAACAATTTTTAAGTAGGTTTGATAATATAAAATTCAGACAGAAAACTTAAAGCAAAAGGCACTAAATATGGAAAGGAAGGTCATATTCACTGATAAAAAGAACAGTCACAAAAATTTCCAGAAACTTTTACAAATACAAATAAAATATGTAATCATGGAATTTTCATAATCATGGTAAAGTGGAAGTAACCAAAGCTACATAAATATTTAATGCTAAATACAGGACTAGCAAAGGATAAGCAAAATACATCAGAATGTTATCAATGATAAGGTGAGGAGTAATATGATCAGATTTGCATTTGATTAAAAAAAGAGTTCCCTCACAGTAGCCTAAAACAAAGGATCCATATAAAAAGAATATTAAATTTTGTTGACAGCATAACACATTTGACTAAATGGAAAAAAAACATACTATATTCTTAGATGGGAAGAATTAATACAATAAAAATTTCAATTCTTCCTTTGATTATTCACAGGCTTAAAACAATCACAGTTTAAGCCCTCACTAAAATTGAACTCAAGTTTTTGTACAAGACTAAAATTCACGTGAATACTGGACAGCAATTTAAGGAAATTTTGAAAAGAATTACCCTTTCAAAAGCAAATTCAAGAACTGACTGGCTGATCAAGAAGACAGAAGGCAGAACCCTAAAATGGACCCTATGAACTTAGTGTTCAGACTGAGCAACCAAACCTAATCAAATACGTTGGAGACAGCAGCAAACACTTCACCCATCCCTACAATAACTGAAAAGGAAAGAAAGTTGGGCAAATATTGCAAGAAATATGGCAAATAAGACAAAACAATTGTTAACGGTCTTACTGTTAATTTACAAACCAGTAAGGGTGAACACTGCCCAAGGAAACACGGTAAAGGATACAAACCTCAATCTCATCAAAGAAATGCAAATGACCAATAAGTACATAAAACCATGTTCGATTTTACAAGTAATCAAAAACAAAGCGAAACATAAACAACTTCGTCCATCCAGTTTCCTGAATTTCTCTTCCTCCTGTTCTCTGTGTGACTGAACCCATCTTGCTTTTTAACTCCCTGCTTCAATATCACCTCGAGAACGTTCCTAACTGCCTTACTGAAGTCGTCACACATACGCCCAAGACACACACGTTTTTCACAATCGCCACATGGTTCCTTCACAGCACATACCTTAAGAATATATATGTTGATTTTCTGTCTATACCACTGGACAAAAATTCCACAAGGGTAAGGAATATCAGTGTTTAAAGTATATTTATTTTTGAAGTTTTTAATGTTTATTCGTTTTTGAGAGAGAGAGAGAGAGAGAGAGAGAGAGAGACAGAGAATGTGCGAGCAGGAGAGGGACAGAGAGAGGGACACAGGTGATCCAAAGCAGATTCTGCACGGTCTGCACAGAGCCCGACATGAGGCTCAATCTCACAAAGCATGACATCATGACCTGAGCCGAAATCAAGAGCCAACCGCTCAACTGACTGAGCCATCCAGGCACCCCTAAAATATATTTATATAAGCAATCTCTACACCCAACAGGAGGCTCAAGCTCATGACCCTGAGATCAAGAGCCACATGCTCTACCAACTGAGCCAGCCAGGCGTCCCAAGGAATATCATTTATTTACCAACATATATACAGTGCTTAGCATGGTACCTGGCACAGGGTAGGCACCCAATTTTTGTCAAATGGACAAATTAAATGAATAAAGTTTTTTATTCCATTTCCTTTTTTTTAAATGATGATGTCTGGTGACCTCTCAAACACTGCTGGTGGGAGATAAAAATTGGTACAATCATTTTGGAGAGCAATTTGTTCATATTTTGAAATGTAAGTCAGATGTTTTCTCTGGTGAAAACCTTCCAATAAACTACTATTTCCTTCAAAGTCCAAAAACTCCAAAAAGTCCTATAAGATTCTACATGACCTGTTGTTGCCCCCCACCCTTCCATTGTTCTGGTCACATGGGCTCCTGCTCTCTCCCCATTCACTCTGCTCTAGCCACACTGACTTCCTTGTGGGTCCACCAAATACATTAGACATGCATTTGGCTTGGAGTCTTAATACATTTGCCATTTTCCTTGCCTGAAATGCTCCTCTGGATATATAAGCCTCCCTCCCTTCCTCCTTCAGATTTTCTTTCAAATACCACCTCGGTAGAGAGATCTTCTCTACTTCATAAAAATAGTCATTCCACCTCATGCCCGACCCTGGAGCTCTTCATCCCATTGCCCTGCATTATTTTCTGCCATATCACACATCACCACCCAACATATTTTGTATGTTTATTTATAATATATTTATAAATATATATACATATAAATATATATAGTTTGTTTTCTCTCACTAGAATTTCAACTGCATGAGGAAAGAGATTTTTTTAATCCACTGCTAAATACCCAACCCCTTGAAGAGAGGCTGCACATAGATTCTCAATAAATATGTATCAAATGAATGAGTGAGTAAATTAATGAATAATTATCAAGAACCTGAGAAATGCTCATGCCATTTCACTTAGTACTACTAATTCTAGTAAGCTATGCTAAATAAGAGGCCTAGTTGTACAAAGATCTATTTAGCAGGCTTTCCTTCAGAGCATTACTTATGATAATGACAAATTAGAAATGATCCTCATGCCCTGTGATTATAAATGAGAAATTGAATAAAATGTTACACACAAACTGAAATGGAATATTATACAATCATTTAAAATTATGTCATTATAAACCTATACATAAAACATGGAGGAGGGAGTAAAACAGAAGGAAGAGAGGGGAAGAAGATAAAGAAAGGTTTTTTTACTTTTCCTTTTATTAAGAATGTGTTTGAATTTAAATGAATATCAAATTAATATAGATTGCCATTTACTTAGGATGTTATAGATGAATCTCATAGTAACCTCAAACCCAAAATCTATGATAGACACACAAAAAATAAAAAGAAAGAAAGCCAAACATAACACTATAGAAACTCATCAATGACAAAGAAAGAGAGCAGGAGAAGAAAGGAACAAGGAAGAACTATAAAAATAACCAGAAAACAACAAAATAGCAATAACTGCATTCAATAATTAAGTTAAATGTAAATGGCCTAAATGCTCCAATCAAAAGACACAATGTGACTAAATGGATAAAAATAGCAAGACCTATCTATGTTGCCTGCAACAGACTCACCTCAGACTTAAAAGACACATACAGAGTGAAAGTGAAGGGATAAGAAAACATTTACCATGCGAATGGAAGCAAAACAAAACAAAACAAAAAGACATGGTAGCAATACTTATATCAGACAAAACAGACTTTACAACAAAGACTGTAGAGGTATCTGGCTGGTATAGCTGGTAGAGCATGTGACAATCTATCTCAGGGTTGTGAGTTCAAGCCCCACATTGAGTGTGGAGCCTACTTAAAAAAAAAGATCATAATAAGAGACAAAGAAGGGCATTACATAATGATAAAGGGATGAATCCAACAAGAAGATATAATAATTATAAATGTCTATGCATCTCATACTAACATACCCAAATACATAAAGCAAATATTAACAGCCATAAAAAGAGAAATTGATAGTAATACAATAATAGATTGGGACTTTACCACCCCACTTACATCAATGGATAGATCATCCAGGCAGAAAACCAACAAGAAAAGAATGTCTTTGAATTATACATTGGACCAGGTGGACATAACAAATATATACAGAACATTCCATCCCAAACCAATAGAACACACATTCTTTTCAAGTACACATGGAACATTCTTCAGAATGGATCACATATTAGGCCACAAAACAAGCCTCAATAAATTTAAGAAGACTGAAATCATGCCATGCATCTTTTCTGATCACAACAGTATGAAACTAGAAATAAATCACAAGAAAAAAACCTGGAAAAGACACATGGACACTAAACAACATGATACTAAACAACCAATTGGACAATGAAGCAAAGAATAAATTTTAAAAATGCATGGAGATGAATGAAAATGAAAACACAATGGTCCAAAATTTTGGGGACATGGCAAAGGCAATTCTAAGAGGAAATTATACAGTGATACGGGCCTAACCTCAAGAAATAAGAAAAAGCTGAAATAAACAATCTAACCTTATTCCTAAAGGAACTAGAAGAAGAAGAACAAACAAATCCCAACATGAGTAGAAGAAAATAAACAAAGACCAGAGCAGAAATAAATGACATACAGATGGAAGAAAGAAAGAAAGAAAGAAAGAAAGAAAGAAAGAAAGAAAGAAAGAAAGAAAGAAAGAAAGAAAGATCCATGAAACCAAGAGCTATTTCTTTGAAAATATAAACAAAATTGATAAACCCTTAGCCAGACTCATCAAGAACAAAGAGAAAGAACACAAAATCAGAAATGAGAGAGATAAAGTAACAACTGACACCACAGAAATAAAAAGGATTAGAAGAGAATACTGTGAAAAACTATATGCTAACAAAATGGAAAACTGAGAAGAAATGGGTAAATTCCTAGAAACATACAATCTTCCAAAACTGAACCAGGAAGAAACAGAAAACCTGAACAGACTGATTGATTACAAACAACAAAATTGAATCGATAATCAAAAAACTACCAAAAAATAAGAGTCCAGGTCCAAAGGGATCCACCAATGAATTCTACCAAACATTTGAAGAGTTAGGAGCTATTTTCCTCAAACTATTCCAAAACATAGAAGAAAACTGAAAGCTTCAAAATACATTCTATGAGGGCAGCATTACCCTGATACCAAAACCAGACAAAGATACCCCAAAAAAAGAAAACTATAAGACAAAATCCCTGATGAACACAGATGCAAAATCCTCAATAAAATATTAGCAAACTGCATACAACAATGCATTAAAAAGATCGTTCACCATAATCAAGTGGGATTTATTCTGGGGATGCAAGGATGGTTTGATATTTGTAAATCAATCGGGATGATACTACACATCAATAAAACAAAGGGTAAATAAAGGGTAAAAAGTAAAAACAAAAGGTAAAATTATCTCAATAGATGCAGTAAAGGCATGTGATAAAATTCAACATCGATTCATAATAAAAACTGCCAACAAAGCAGGTTTAGAGGGTACATACCTCAACATAATAAAGGCCAAATGGGACAAACCCACAGCTAGCATCAACCTCAGTGGCGAAAAACTGAGAGCTTTTCCTCTAAGATCAGAAACAAGACAAAGATGTCCATTCTCACCATTTTTATCCAACATAGTACTAGAAGTCCTAGCCACAGCAATCACATTAAAAGAGAAATAAGAGTCACCTATATTGGTAAAGAAGAAGTTAAACTGTCACTATTTGCAGAAGACATGATACTATAAGTAGAAAATCCTAAAGACTCCACCAAAAAACTACTACAAGTAATAAATGAATTCAATAAAGTTGCAGGATATAAAATCAATACCCAGGAATTTGTAGCATTTTTATATGCCAATAACAAAGTAGCAGAAAAAGAAATTAACAAAACACCATTTACAATTGCATCTAAAATCATTAAATACCCAGGAATAAACTTAACCAAGGAGGTCAAAGACCTATACTCTGAAAACTATAAAATACTGAAGAAAGAAACTGAAGATGATACAAACAGATGGAAAGACATTCCATGCATGGATTGGAAGAACAAATATTGTTAAAATGTCTATATGACCCAGGGGCGCCTGGGTGGCTGTCAGTTAAGCATCTGACTTTGGCTCCGGTCATGATCTCATGGTTTATGGGCTCAAGCCCCATGTCGGGCTGTGTGCTGACAGCTCAGAACCTGGAGCCTGTTTCAGATTATGTGTCTCCCTCTCTCTCTGCCCCTCCCCTGCTCATGCTCTTTCTCTCTCTCTCTCAAAAATAAAAAAAAAATAAAATAAATATTTAAAAAATGTTAATGCCTGTATTACCCAAAGCAATCTACAGATTCAGGGCAATCCCTATCAAAATACCAACAGCATTTTTCATAAACTAGAACAAACAATACTAAAATTTGTATGGAGCCACAAAACCTGAACAGTAAAAGCAATCTTGAGAAAGAAGAACAAAGCTGTAAGTATCACAATTCCAGATTTTAAGATATATTACAAAGCTGTAGTAATCAAAACAGTATGTTACTGATACAAAAATAGAAACATAGATCAATGGAACAGAATAGCCAGAAATAAACCCACAGTTATATGGTCCATTAATCTAGGACAAAGTCTCTTTAATAAAGAGTACTGGGAAAACTGGACAGCACCATGCAAAAAAATTAAACTGGATTATCTTTTAGCACCATACACACACACACACACACACACACACACACACACACACACACACAAAACTCAAAATGAATTAAAGACCTAAATGTGAGACTTAAAACCATACAACTCCTAGAAGAGAACACAGGCAGTAATTTCTCTGACATTAGCCATAGCAATATTTTTCTAGATTTGTCTCCTAAGGCAAGAAAAACAAAAAGCAAAAATAAACTATTGGGACTATATCAAAATTGAAAGCTTTTGCACAGCAAAGGAAGCCATCAAACAAAAAGAACAACCTACTGGAGGGGAGAAGATATTTGCAAATGATATATCTGATAAGGGGTTAATATCCAAAATATATAAAGAACTCATACAACTCAACACTGGAAAAAAAACCCAAATAATCCAATTAAAAATGGGTAGAGGACCTAAATAGATATTTTTCCAAAGAAGACACATAGATGGCCAATAGACACATGTAAAGACACTCAACATCTCTAATCATCATCAGCAAATCAAAACCACAATGAGATGTCACCTTACACTTGTTAGAATGGCTAAAATCAAAAAGACAAGAAATAACAAGTATTGGTCAAGATGTGGAGAAAAAAAGAACCCTTTCATACTGTTGGTGGGAATGTAAATTGGTATAGCCGCTGTGAAAAACAATATGGAGGTTCCTCATAAAATTAAACATAGAAAAACCATATGATCCATTAATTCCACTATTAGGCATTTACCCAAAGAAAGTGAAAACACTAATTCCAAATGTTTATTGCAGCCCTATGTTTACTGCAGCATTATTTATACTAGCCAAGAGATGGAAACAGTCTCAGTGCCCATCAATAGACAAATGGATAAGGAAGATATGGTGTACACACATGCACACACACACACACACACACACACACTTATACACACACACACTGAATGAAATATTACACAACCATTACAAAGAATGAGATCACGCCATTTGAAACAATATGGACAGACCTAGATGGTATTATGCTAAGTGAAATAAGTCACACTGAGACAGACAAATACCATACGATCTCACTCATAAATGGAGTCTAAAAATCAATAATAACAAATTGATAAACAAAAAGCAGAATCAAACCTATAAATACAGAGAACAAACTGATAGTTGCTGGGGGAGGGTGATGGGCAAAATGGGTGAAGTGGAGTGGGAAATACACACTTCCAGTTATAGAATGAAAAAGTAATGGGGATAAAAGGCACAGCATAGGGACTATAGTGGATGATATTGTCATGATGATGTATCAGTGTATCAGGACAGATGGTAGCTACGCTTATGGTGAACATAGCATAATGTATAAACTTGGGGAATCATCATGTTGCATACCTGAAGCTAATGTAACCCTGTGTGTCAACCACACTCAACTAAAATATCATTACAAAATAATATTAATGACATGGAAAAATGTTCACAATATTAAATGAAAAAATCATGATACCATAAAGTATCTATAATATTTTCCCAAATATGAAAAGTATAAATACAGATACAGTATTGTGATAATTTTGATATATCTGACAAATATATATTACATACATATATGTATATAACATAAATGGACAGGGAGATGACCAAAAGGACTTAAAATGTACTTCATGGCTATTAGTGAGTAATAGGATTATGGGATTTGTGGGTGATTTTTCTCCCTTTTTTGAATTTTTTTCTGTACTTTTAAATTTTCTACAAAGAAAAGAGTTAAAAAGAAAATAATGTTATAATGAGAAGGAAAAATCAATGATATTCTTGTAGGTAACCCAGTTCTAAACAAAATTACTTTTGACTATTTTTGTAAGATAAAATAGCAACAAAATACAGCCAGTGGAACTGAACAAATGGACATGCGACTTCTTAGATGAAGGGCTTAAACGATCTATTTTGTCCAAGTTAATGTTAAACAGCTCCTACAAATACATAGATAACAGGGTCATTTGCCTCTTGTGGCCAGGCTCATTGTAATAAAATCTGCTGTAATAAAATTGGCTCATAGATAGATACTTGTCCTTCTATTTTTAGGTGAGGGAAAAAGCATCCAATTTCTTTTAAAAACAATAGGCCACTGCAGGATTTAGTTACTTAGGAATAACTGTGTTGTACATGCAGTGGCTATGAAACAGTTAAATGCTGGCCCAGACAGTTCCTTTGATGTTATGTTTGCTGTGGGGATATTTGTCCTAATAGCCAGGAAGTACCCAGAGAAAAGAGTGGGTAATGAGTGAACATGTTCCAGGAAGCTTTCAGCACAGGGGAAGTTCTTTTTTCTTGCCTGAAACCATGAAGTTCTAACTAACACAACCTCACCTTGCACAAGAGCAATAAACATCCCAGTACATTCACATAAGGCATTCTAGAGTTTTATAAGGGAGTTAACACAGCAGAGAAGCATCACATGGATGCATGCACTTGCAATTAAGGATAAAAATTAGCAAGAGGAGAGCACTAGAAATGTAATCACCAAACTCCATATAATGGAGATAGGGAACTTGTATACTTTAAGGACAGAACTTTGAGCAAATGCGAATAGAGAATGTAGCCACACTGGTAGCATCCTGTCTGGCTGGACCTGGGTCAGATGCAGACATAGATGCCATAGGTCAGAGACGGGGCCATGGAAGACGAGAATCCACGTCAGAAGAGTGAGAAAGGCACAGCCAGAAACGAAGATCACAATTGCAATTGCTCGAAATACCTTAAACATATGTTGACTCTTAGTAATAATAACCATAATGATGACAACCACGTATTTAGCATGTATCACATGGCCATAATTGTGCCAAGTGTTCTTTACATTTATCAGTCCTTTTCAACTCTACATTTATCAGCAGAATCATTTCATTTAATGTCAACTCCTTAAGATACAGGTGTGCCTGGAACGCACATTCCCCTATTTGTGGAAGTATACTACTCTCCCCGGATTGGGGATAATTCCCATTGCAATTACATTCTTTTAGTCACTTGTGGCAACAGCCACCTCCCTTCCATTGCAGGATATATGCAATCCTAAGGTAAAATCATCATCAGTGTAAGTCACCCTCAAACTGGGATTACATGCACGCATCCTACGTAGTAGTCCACATACCGTCTCTGTCCCAGGCCCTCTCAGTGTTGGCTGGGTGATCAGGGTATGTGGACCCAGGCCCAAACAGAGCGGCCCTGCCTAAGGGAGCCTCTCAAAAGTCTGTGCCTCTCCAATGCTTCCACTCACAAACCATTTCCCCTCAGATTACCACACCAGATCTCCACACCGCTCCTCACTGGCCGAACGTTTCCACAGCCTCCTCTGAATGTGCTCAGATTTGTCTATAACCTCTTAAAATGTTACTCCTGAATTTCCCTCATGTGAGGCTACTGGGTGGCAATCTGGTTGAAAGGAAGACCTCTGATCAGAGACACTATGTGCCTATAGCATTTTATGGAAAACTGAGAAAATGTCAAGTCTCCCAAACAAAGGTTACAGGGAAATGTGGGGAAAGGGGACCATGGAAGGTGATGAATATTATAGGAGGCAAAAAAAAAAAAACCCATACAAAAACAACACAATAAAACAGGCCATTCCTGGACCTGGTTACACACAGGACTGAAGGAAGAGATCCAGTCAGCACTGAAGGTACCAATATTATCACTTATTCTGTTCCAGATTTTATACTCCTATTTCTGTAGCTAAGATTGATTCTTATTGAATTTGTGATCAGCCAAAATGTTCAATTTAAAGACTCTCTCTCCTGTCAAGTTGATTTTTTGGAGCCAGGGGCACAGTGGACATTTTTTCTTTATTATTTTGTTTGACTTGGCCACTCCTTCTAAGCGGTCAAGATCTCTTTGGATCCTAAGGCATTAGCTACCTCTAAAGCCTTAGCAATCTCTTCTAGTCTCATATCATTTGAAAATTTGCACTGTAGAATCATTTGCTTGGAAAACACACATGCACATGTGCAGTGAAAGCTGAATAAATGTGGTTAGTTTGCACTTGTACCATTCCATTCAGCTTTCTTGGATCCCTAATAAGGCAACAGTCGTCTTAATGACTCAATTAATCACTTCATGTCATTTAGAGCAAACATATGGGCTTTAACGCAAAAGGTACTGGAAGCTAAACATTCAAGTCTGAAATTAAAACATAGGCTGTATAAAACCTGCTACTAAGACAATTATGGTATCCAACACTGGGAAAGAAAAATAACCTCTAGCTTGAGAAAAGGAAAGAGGATGGTGAAAGTTTATAAATGTGAGAAATATGAGGTGATGCTTTCAAAAGTCAAACCCAATTCACACAAAACAGTAGTGACCAGGGTAATTAACACGGAAAGCAAAGACAGGGAGAAGAACCCTTCTCCCTTTGTAAAGGCATGGGCCAGATTCGTGTGCCTTGGGCAGCTTTATTCACATTTTCACTCAGAGAGTACCCATGAGACAGCATTTTCTACCTCCGGGTTCACTGGTCTCCTCTGTCTCATCTTTGCACATGGAGAAGAAGAGATCAAGCAAGGCAAACGGTTTGTTAGTACACAGTAAGGAATTCCAGGTTCTAAAACACAGAACAAAATCCCAGAGTCTTAGGATTCCCGTGAATCTTATACCTAGGCGTGGTGTGCTCATTCAGTACAAAGAAAGACCTGGAATCTCCAAATGATGGGATAGAGTCCTTCCTCGAGGGCTCTGTGGGAGCTGAGAGACCTAGATTTGTCACTACCAGTAACTAGTTCTGTTTCCATGCAAAAGGTAGAGTTCTGTAAAATGAGGAGTTGGATGAGATGAATGACTTTTAAACTGTTAAGAACAGTTGAAATGTTTAACAATGCAAGTGAAATCTTATGCAAACAGCAAATGAGATTATATATGTATAAATAGATGTTCTGGGTAAAGCAAGGTGGTAGCTCAGAAACTTCCCAACTTAGCGCCGGAAGCACCTCTGAGAGACTCCTAAAAGTTCTCTATGCACAATTTGAAGATCATTAAGGACCTTTTCATTGTTACAGAATTCTATTCAGGCTTATAATAGAAGACATCTAAGCTACTGTTCAGCCCCTATAATCTATGGATCTATGAAGCAGAGGCTTGGAGACCTGTAACAGACTGTCGATATTAGTATCAATCACGATGACTACGATTTGTTGAAGTACACTTCCGAGAAGCTGATGATCACGAAAGTCAAGTAGCAAAGCTGGGTTCTGAACACACACCTGATATGAAAATAGGCAAACGCACTACAGTGTGACAAGTGCTAACATAGCCTGAGCTACCAAATATAGTAGGGTCTCAAAAGGGGACATGGTCAGGTCTACCTGCAGAAGTGAGAGAAGCTGGTCCTTGATCTGAGTCTTGAAGGATCAAGAGCAGTTTACCAGGAAACAAATTTGGGAAAGGAATTCAGAGCTGTGGACACAACGTGTGCAGGTGGCAGGAAGGGGGAGCCTGATGGGAGACAAGGCTGCAGACATAGGGGTACAGGAGCAGAAGTCTTAACCACGAAGATACTTATGTCTCACACTCAGGAATTTGGACTTATCCTATTGGGCTGACGCCACTGCAATGTTTCAAACACCAGTGTGACATGATCCCTCTTTGCGGAATATTTTCTCTTCACCTTCTTCCTTTCTCATCCTTCAGGATTTCCTGCCCTTTATCTAAAGAGGCCCTTCTTTCTCTCTCTCCTCATTAGAACCTAAGTTTCATGAGAGGTGGGGACTTGACAAGTTGGTTGACTCTTGTATCCCCATCACCTGGGAGAATGCTTAGCACAGAGTAAGTGCTCAATAAATATTGGTTGTATAAATGAAAGTCTGTCTGCAAAGCTTGGACTCACAACCATCTTTGTGACACCTCTGTGACAGGGTCTGCTCTGTTAGTGTCCCCACCTTGAAATGAATAGGGGATATTGTGCTGACGGTGGCAAGGTATCCAAGAAAAAAAGAGCAAGAATAAAAGATGTGGTGTCTAACTATAAGAAAGTAGCAGCCCGTGTCTAGAAGATTCCTTAATATCCTTAAAATGCTGATACCCATCCAGGTATCCTGACTTACCTAACTACTGGGGGACTTCAGTACCTGGAAAAATCTGCCCTACTATCTTGCATTATAGAAGCTCTAATGACTTAGAAGACTTTGTTTTATGCATTAAAGTCATAATCACTTCATTCTAAATATCAAAATACATTCCATCTTTTCAACCAACATAGAGCACAAGGAACCTAACCGGCTAGAAGGAGACTTACTATTATCTCTGGCAAGTTACTTTGCCTCAGTTTCCTCAACTGTAAAATAGATATTGTAGTAGCACTTCCCTTATAGAATTATAGTGAGAATTAAAGCAAATACACATCACACACTTAGCACAGTGCCTGGCACACAGAAAATGCTCAATCACTGTTAGCTTATGCAATCATTATTGTTATTGCTACCATTATTAACACAGCGAAGGCATTTAAGAGAAAGAGAAATGCATTTTTGGGAGGGGAGTTAAATTTCCCTTCCATAAACCTGCCCCTCCCTATATGGCAGGTTCCAAACCCTGACCACAAAGGCCACGGATTTGATATCTGTTCTTCCCCCAACAATATCCTCAAACCTCCCTTTCATTTGTCTTTTTCCCTAATAAACCATTCACCACTAATTACTTCTAATCATTTCCTGCTGCATAGTTTTATATTTGTTTATTATGTTCACAGCTGTCTTGCCTAGCAAGGATAAAAATCTATTATCTCATTATTATACCCGAGTCTCCTGATCACTGTGTCCTTGCCTTCCATTTCACTTCCTCCAAAAGCATCTTTTGACAGGACGGGATTTTCCTTCCTCTTCACTTCTTCCTTCCTCTCCCCCTATATGCCTTGTAAGGAAAGAGGGATTTAGGTCATATAAGAGAGAGGAATTTGTTAGCATATAAACTAAACTAGTTAAACTATGAGATAATCACCATGCTATAAAAGATGGTCAAATAGTTGTCTTATAGCAAGCCCACTCTGAAAAATTCAATGATTAATTCAAAAACTATCTATTTAGCATTTCTATGTTCAAAATTCTGAGGATCTAGCTGTGAACAGAGCAGACTCAGTCATTCCCTTTCATGAAGCAGATATTTTAGTAGGAGAGACAGAGGGCAAATATGTATGTATCATTAAACAGTGGTCAGTGTTAAGTAAAATAAAAGAGGAGAACCAAACGGAAAGTGCTGGTTGGATTGCCTGGGGCAGTATGGTCAGGCTTTTTAAGCTTTTTAAAGTAGGCTTTAAAAGAGGTTCCATTTGATAATCAGAAGTTGTTATAGGACTTCAAGGATTTGCTGCTTCCCCCTTGCGGATGAAATCAAGACTCGGGGGAAAGGGAGGGTGATAAAAAGACCAGAGGATTTGGGGAAGGGGGAAGATGTTCCCAGGTACTCAGGGAAAATGGACTCTGCATGAAAAATGGAAGGGAATATTTACACCATTGTGGACATTATGAAAAACCTGCTCATTTGATGTGAAATTTCTGGGGTAACATCTTGGACTTCCAAATCTGTATCATCAGATGTGCTAGTCTTGAACGTGGACCAAAGGGACCGTGAAGGACAACGGAAAGCAGGACTATTCCACACCATGTTTTCTCAGGCTCCAGTGGAGCAGACCTCAGCGTAATGAGTTGACAAGGGAATGGCATGTCAGAGTTGCCGGTGCTAACCGACAGACAGCCACCTCACAAACACACAAGAGGTTGGAAAGGAAGAGAGTAAGACCAAACCTTCTCATTTCTCCTGTGGGCAGAGACTGCTGCTCCTATAAAGATGAGGGGCAGAGAGGGAGGCAGCAACAAACATTTGGGCTAGAGCACAATTCTATCATGCTTACTAATGAAATCCATGATCATCCCAGAGGTGTTTAAGTATTTTACAGTTTAAACAGTATTGAACTGTTTTTTGTTTTTTTTTTTTTTTAAATTTTTTTTTCAACGTTTTTTATTCATTTTTTGGGACAGAGAGAGACAGAGCATGAACGGGGGAGGGGCAGAGAGAGAGGGAGACACAGAATCGGAAACAGGCTCCAGGCTCCGAGCCATCAGCCCAGAGCCTGACGCGGGGCTCGAACTCACGGACCGCGAGATCGTGACCTGGCTGAAGTCGGACGCTTAACCGACTGCGCCACCCAGGCGCCCCAGTATTGAACTGTTTAAAGCAACTTTTACATGCATTAGTTCACTTGATCTATGAGAGAGACAAAGGAATTGTTATCCAGTTTTTGCACATGAAGAAATTGAGACTCTGACTTGTTCAAAGTCCCCCAAGTGATTCTAAGTGAAAAAAAAAAATAATAAAGTGCCCCAAAGTAAGTGGAGAATTTGAACCCAGAAGTTTCTGCCTCCTTAACCAAGCATGTACTGAGTTCCTACCTGTAGGCCGGCACTGTTTGGAGTACCAACAAGATACAGAGATCATAAAGAACTATGCTTGTATACATTTCTGGGAAATCCATAACATTATAAACATATAAACTGCTGTTGAATATTGCTCCTTTGAATTAAAAGTTAATCAAAAGCCATAGGAGGAAAAAAAAAAAAAAACCTCTACGTAAACCCCACACTTCACACAAAATTAAATCAAAATGGACCCCAGATCTACATGTAAAATGCAAAACCATAAAACCTGAAGAAAAAGCCACAGGAGAAAATCTTCAGGACCTAGGGCTCCATGAGAGCTCTTAGACATAACATCAAAATCATTTTACGTAAAATGAAAAACAGATGAAGTAGATTTCATAAAGATTTACTTTGTAAAAGGTCTTGATAAAGAGATAAAAATACAAGCTCGCAGAATGGGAAAAAATATTAACAAACCACATATATAGATATGATGCTTTTCGAGAATATATAATGAACTCGCAAAACTCAACAAAAATATCCGATTTAGAAAATGGACAAAAGACAAAAGCAGACATTTCACCAAAAAGGATATAGAGATGGCAAATAAGCACATGAAAGCTGTTAAATATCATCACGGAGATGCGAATTAAAAGCACAATGACACATCACAACACACCTCCAAAATGGTTAAAAAAGAAAATAGCGACACCACCGACTGCTGATGAGGATGGGAAGACACCAGATCATGCACCCATTGCTGGTGAGAATGTAAATGAAACAGCCATCCTGGAACAGCTTACCTGGAACTACAGAGGTGCTTACCATATGACCCAGCAAAGGACTAAAATCCTCAACAAGTTGCTTTCCTTTCACTCTAAACGGGTCAGATTTTGACTAAGTTCAAAATGGCTCCATTTTCCTAAATTACCAAAAGCCCAACCAGACTCTTGTATTGATATCAATTACATTTGATTTAAAGCTAGACCTCTATTTGTAATTGGTAAGCCCACAAGACAGTTGTTGCTGGGGGTGGGGAGGCGGGGATTCACCCAGCGGTGGCAGCCTAAAACCCTGTGCAAAATGCAGCTGGTAGGTAAATCTACGCTCAGCACTCAACAGTCTATCCGGATCCCAGGAGCCACGTGCAGCACAGTCAAGTACAAGCCACATCTAGACTGCGCAAGAGGTATTTTTACTAGGTAAGGGTGGTAAGTCAAGAATGTCAAAGCCAAGAGAGGAACAAGAAAGTTCTGTTCAATTCAGTTTGTGTTTCCATTTGAGAAAAACTGTAACTTGCATTTGAGTCCTAACTTCACCAACATAAACATGCACTAACCATATTTCAAAATATGTGACTAGAGAATGCGACACTGCTGTTTACGAATATCAAAGCGGCCTGTTTCTGGAAAACAGGGCAGTAAGTGACTCTCACATGAAGCCATAGTAAAAAATCAAGTCATGCTTGGTGCAGTTGCTTTATTTTTCATTCCTCCACTAAATCCTTCCACCGCTCATAAAGTCACTTCCAGAAGCAATTATATTTTAAATCATTTAATTTTCAACTGAATGTGTTATTCAAAAAGTGATAACGTTTTTCATCTGTTGCCTCATGAATTCTGTGATTTTTTATGTTGCAAATAAAGGTGAAAGAATTAAAAGTTTGAAACTTCCCATAGACTTAATAAGGATAACTTATCAAATAATTACAAACTGCAACCACAAAGGGAACCATATTATCTTATGAGCAAAGAGTAAAATGTCTGCATTATTTCAATAGGGAGGGAATATTTTTGTGTTAACCTCCAAAAATTACAGAGAAACAAGTAGTAATAGTAACAACAACAACATTTACTGAATATGACCTGAATGCTTTACATGTTTTATTTCATCTCTACAACTACCCATAATATAGGTACTATTATTAGTAACATTTAACAGCGAAGGGAAAAAAAAAAACAAAACTAACGTTCAGAGAAGCAAAGTGACTTACCCGGGGTCACACAGCTAGCAAGTGGTAGAACCGGGACAAGGACATTCTCTTAACTTCCATGGTATGTCACTCACAATCTTACCTGCCTTTATAGAATATAACTCTCATGTTTAAAAAATGAACAGATATTACATAATAAAATGTAATAAAAAATAATAAAAAATAGCTGAGAATCCAAAATGGTCTTCATCCACAATACCTCAATACATAATTATGCATTCTGACACTAGATGAGTTCATACCATCTTAAACTGAAACCTAAATCCTTGGTCACCTCTGGTCCAACCTCCCATCTGATATTTTCCATACAGTTTTAATTTGCCCGCAACTTAATGACATGAAACTCGTTACCACAAAGGGCAGGGCATTTTACTTTTAGACATATTTTGATGCATTAGAATATAAAGTCTTATTTGAGACAAAATTGCCATTCTTTTAACTTTTAGCCATTGATATTCACTGTTGACATAACCCAGTGCTCGGTCCTTTGTACATGATCATGCTTCCAATGTGACCCCACACACACACATGTCTGATAGTCCCCTCTTCTCCAGTTTAGCATTTATGCTGTTTCAACCTTTCCTAATTGAAAACAGAGACTTCCCCATCCAGAATACCCTTCTTTGGAGGCATACTAACTTGGCATCACTCCCTTTAGATCTAAATACAATATTCCTGACATATCTGAGTCAATACAGTACTGGCTACCTATTTATTCTGTGACCTGGACGTTGTAGTTATGGTAGTACAAGATTGCCTCCCCTTTTTTAAGGGTCACATCAAACTGTTAGCTTACAAAAATATAGTTTTCTTTTGTTGTTGTTCACCTAAACCACTTCTAAGTCAGGTCTCCTCTATCTTGTGATAACACTTTTAAAGTTAAATTCAGGATTAAGCAGTTCATTTTTTGTAACTTTCCTCTTGCTGATTTCAGTCCAGCATTCCCATTTGGGTCACATTGGGGGATTTTGACTCTTTCCATTTTTTTTACCAGGTTGAAGCTACTAAACTGCTCAACCTGTTCCAGTAATTCCATAGAATCACTAGACCACAGAATCACTACCTTGAAACTCATACCTCATGTGAAATTCAGGACCAAGAAACACTGTCTAAATGTGTGCTTTCTCAGAAAAATATGGATAAACATGTCTCTTGTATGGAAAGTATGTTTAACATTTCGTTAAACCACCTATGTAACTTGGTTTTTATTTCTTTTCCCCCTTAAAAATTCTAAGAATCCTAAAACTATATTCTCTACAGAAATATACATTTAATATTAATTTTTTGATGTTTATTTATTTTTGAAGGAGAGAGAGACAGAGTGTGAGTGGGGGAGGGCCAGAGAGGGAGGAAGACACAGAATTCGAAGTGGGCTCCAGGCTCTGAGCTGTCAGCACAGAGCCTGACGTGGGGCTCAAACTCACGAGCTGCAAGATCATGAACTGATTTGAAGTCGGACGTCTAACCGACTAAGCCACCTAGGCACCCCTAAAGAAATGTACTTTTAATCCACCAAGACATCTTAGTCTGGGGCATTCAAGTTTAATCATCAACAAGATATAAAAAGTTCAAACTTCTAGGATTTACTAATAGTAAGAAAAGTAGTTTAATGTCAAACCATTTTCAAAGTACTTAAAATAGGGCTGCTTTGAGTGGCTTAGTCGGTTAAGCATCTAACTCTTGATTTTGGCCCAGGTCATAATCTCATGGTTCATGGGGTCGAGCCCTGTGTGAGGCCCTGTGCTGACAGTGCAGAGTCTGCTTGGGATTCTCTCTCCTCCTCTCTCGCTGCTTCTCTCTCTCTCTCAAAATAAATAAACATTAAAATAAATAAATAAAATAAAAGTACTTCAAATAGACCTATAAATCCATACTGTGGCTGACCTTGGTCATGCTGTTTTCAGTTCCTTCCCTTTTTTCAGGTTCTAACTTTGAATCCCATATTCAATTCTTTCAAAGGGACATACACCCTAGTACCTGTGCAGCATACAGGTGACCCAGTGGAACCACAATGTGTCGGGCACTACATTATATGCTGGAAAGCAAGCATGAACTACATGCCTCCAAGAATCTCATAATCCACTGGGAGACAAGGAGAATTCACTAGGCATGAAGGGGGGTGGAGTGAAATGTCCTTCAGAGACATGTACATAGGACAGTGTTCATGTTTGGAGACTCTCATGGCTAGAGAGTAGGGTAGTACGTATGTACATCTGAAGAGAGCAGAAGCAGACAAAACAGGAAGGAGGGAAAAGTTGAATAAGAGGCTTTAAAACTTATAAAGTATGAATTTGATCCTTTAAGGAAGGGTGTAGGGGAAGGGCATCAAAGTTTTTAAGTCAGAGGGTAACATGATCAGCCCTAAGTTTTAGAAAGATTCTCTGAGGGCCATATGAAGAAAAGTGGAGTGTCATGTGTAAAAACTGGTGGCACAGAAGGCCGGGAGGAGGCTCTTATAATATTATAAGTGATGGAGGCTAACAGCTTTAATTAGGGAAAGGGCAGTAAGAAAGGAAGCTTTGAATGTTTACACCGAGGGAGAAGAGAAGATTTCTACTGTGGGTGAGTTAATGTAATAAGAAGAGTAAGCTCAGAAGGGAAGATGGTGAAAATGCTGCTGTGGCTGTGTTGACTTTGGGATGCCTATGACAAATCAAGGTAGAGAGAGCAGGTGAAGAGTTGAAAGTAAGACTCCGGACCTCGGGAAAGGAATCTTACCTGAAAATTAGAAAAGTTGATACCTTTGATGACAGATGCAGGATTCATAATGAATTTACTGCACAGACTGGAGTAATATGTGAATGCAAACGAGGCTCTCTGTGAAGCAGACTCTGAGCTAGAAAGTCGCATGCAAAACATTAGGGACGGCTCTTGGGATCGACACATGTGAAAGGAAGGAAGAGAAACCAGAGATAAGTAAAGGAAGAAATTGATTTGTGATGCAGTCCCAGTGAAGGCCCAGCTTCCTCCCCACAGGGAATACTGGACCTGAGATGGTCCTGAAAAGTGGTCCCAAGGAAGGGGGCGGACTTTATGCCCCTGAGTTGATCAGTGAATGGAGGCTGCCCCTAAAAGTAAGTGTGGCCTTGGCAAGATAGTTTCCTTTAGTTAAGAAAAACTGCTGACAGCTGAGGGTTACTCCCAGCTGCTGGAGAAACAAGTTATTCATGTCTGAAGTGAGAGATCTGGCAAGGCACATCACACACCAAAGCTATCAAGATGAAATTCAACATGGGCTGATATAAAGTGCTCTACCTGATCGCCCAAATACAACTGTTCCAATACAGGAGAGACATGACTTAACACTTGGGAAAGTGCTATGGAGCTTTAGCTGATGGTAACATCAATATGAATATTGGTGTGGCTCTGCTTTAAAAAAAAGAAAAGAAAAAAAGTTAAAGTAACCTTAAACTCTAACAGTAAAGGTGTAGCCTCCAGAAGTCAGGAAGTGAGCATTCTGCCCAAGTCTGTTACTGATAAAACCTCACCTAAAGTGTCAGTCTCACTTTTGGGTGCTACCTCAAGTGGACCACTGGCAAACTAGTATATGTCTGGATCAAGATAAAGGAGAGAGGACAGTGAGGAGAGTTTGAAGTCTGCCAGGAATAAATTAATTCAAAATCAATCCAGAAAATTCTATGTAAAAAAGAGTTTTATCTTCAAAGATTTGGAGGACTAATACACGGAAATAGAGTTACATATGCTTGTGTTATCTCACAAGCAGATACCATGGGTGAAAACAGATTTCATCACACCATAAGGAGGCAACTTCTAAGGATGGAAGTCACCCAACAATGGAAGGAAGTACCTCAGGAAGGAAAGAGAAAGAGATCCTGTCACTGAAACTTCTGGAAGAGGCTGAATAGCTAATTGTGGGGAAAGAGGTTAGGAAGGACGGTGGCAATGAAAAAAGCAGCATTCGATAGGAGAGTGTACCAGATGTCTCCATGATCCACTCCAGGCCTCAGATTTGTCGATCTATCTTAACTGATGAGTGTTCTGTTGGGGTTTTTTTAAGCGCTAAGTGAGACACCGATAGTCAGAAGTTGGTAAATTAAAAACATCTATCTTCTCCCTCTGTTTATACCTCTTCCTCAAGTCTATGTTCGCAGTGACATGAGAATTACTTGTTCACACCAAACAAGTTACTTTGTAGGAGGAAATTAAATGTATTTCATCAAGTCTGTATGAATGCCATTTTGAATAAAAGTTGCATAACTTCACAAATAGCACATGTCACCACACTCTATGCATTAGAACAGATTTGTTGAACAAATATGGTACATAGGAATCTACAAGAACTAAAGGAAATGGATTAATAAACCCAGAAGCACTCTAGTAATGGGGGCAAGCCATAATGCAGACAATCCCCGCCTTGAAGCATGTGCATGCAAAGACCATGAAAAGCTCAACATTGCAGTCAAAGAGCCACTCACTCTGGAATCCAATCCTCAAATGTTTAGCTGCCCAATACCACCGACACTAGCCACATGTAGCCATTTAAATTAAAATACAAATGAGTCCCCCAGTCACGCTAGCCGCATTTTCAAGTGCTCAGTAGCCACATGAAGCTAGTAACTACCATACTGCACAGCATGGATATTGAACATTTGCCCCACTGCAGAATACAGCGGCTAGCATTGCCTCAACCCTTTCCTCGGGAGTTAACATAATTACAAATATTACAATAAGGTTTCACCTCTCCTTCCCTTTTCACTCTCTCTCTCACTTTCTCTCTCGGTTAAGGCCATCATGGTTCTGAAATAACTTCTGCAAAACACATCGTCTGATAAAGTGCCCTCCTCCTGCAGATATCATCCTGGGCTCACGCTCCACTATTTGTGTGGGCCTCACAAAAGAACAGGCTCAGCGTATAGCAGATTGCTCAACCCAGCATGAGATCATGGATTTCTAGCCATGTACATTAGTTACATGCAACTGATACGTAGGTTTATTATAAATAAAATAAGTGGTATTAGAACGGTCTTGGTAATGTTCTTTAGTAATAGCAGATATCCTCCTTCCCCAGTTGCCCACTTGAGAGTTTCTAAAGGAAGACGCTTTAGTACGAAGGGGATGAAAATGAACAGTCACAACATTGCATGTTTTCCTTACATAGCATTTAGAGGCCAAAGACGTTTTTGGTATTTTGCTAAAATATAAAAACATAAAAAACATATATTACAACCTATGGGTCTTATAAGGAAAAGAGTTTAAATTTTTTTTTTAGGTTTTATTTTTCATATTTGAGAGAGAGAGACAGAGACAGAGACAGAGCACGAGCAGGGGAGGGGCAGAGAGACAGAGACACAATCTGAAGCAGGCTCCAGGCTCTGAGGTGTCAGCACAGAGCCCAGCGCGGGGCTTGAACTCATGAGCTGTGAGATCATGACCTGAGCTGAAGTCAGACACCCACCCGACTGAGCCACCCAGGAGCCTCAGGAAAAGAGTTTAAGAATAAAAACCACACGGACCAAAGGAAAAGAATAACAAGGGGAGATTTATGTATGTTCACACATAATGTCAACATTTCCCAAATACCAGACCCAGGGAAAAAAAAAATAGACCGATTTGGTAATGGCTGGGAACAAACAGACACAAGGTTCTATTTTGTCTATAAGGTAATAGGCTAACTCTTCAGTGTCCAGGCCTGCAGGTAGTAGGGAGATTGGGACAAGACAGCCTCCCCTAGGACTGAAAAGTTAATTCAAAAAATCCAAAGCAAATAGAAAACCAAAGGTCTAAAATGCTCAGACCTAATAGCACAAGGTTTCCTGTAGGCTGAGTGTATCAAGCTCAAAGTGAGGTAAGCTTAAGGAGGGCTGCGTAACAAAGATTATCCCAAGGAAGGCAGGCCATCTAATCCTTCCCAGGTATCATGTGGGAAACTCAGAACGTCTCAGGCTTAATGGCACCAATACAGCTGGTGGAGCGTGGAAAGCCAGATAACAGAGAGACACAGAGACAAATGAGATATAAAGGAGCTGGGGCTGGTTCCTCCATCTGAGGGGTTGTGGCAAGTTCTGTCATAAATGCAGGCACTAGCCCATTGTGCCCAATGCGTTCAGGTGGAGGAGTGGGGACAAAAGCAGGAGATTCATGAAGCCGTCTGTGCTCAGACATCTCACATGCAGGGGCAGTATTATCTAGAGACCTGTTTACACACAACAGTATACCAGCCAAAAGGCCAAGGTGGGGAAGGGAGGATTCATTTCTGAGGAAAGGGATTGCCCAAAACCAGATTAGTTCCAGAGAGGGCCAGACCATGGAGGGCAGAGTACATGATTCAGGGTTTCCCTGGTCCAGAGCTGCTGGGTAGCAAAGGCTAACATAGGAGGTAAGCGAGAGGACAAGAAGACACTGCTGACTAGATCCTAACCTTAGTTTTGGGAAACCACCTTTATCCCCAGGACTTCATGGATAGACAAGATGAGGAGGTGAAGGTTACTGAGATGTATAAACTCCTCTTTTGTCAGGACTTATTAAGAACTGGCATGACTCCGGGGCACCTGGATGGCTCAGTTGGTTTAGCATCTGACTCTTGATTTGGCTCAGGTCATGATCCCACAGTTGTGAGATCCAGCCCTGCGTCAGGTTCTGTGCTGGGCATGAAGCCTGCTTAAGATTCTCTCTCTCTCTCTCTCTCTCGGCCCCTCCCCTGCTCATGGACTCATGCATACTCTCCCTTTCTCTCTATCAAAAAAAAAAAAAAACAAAACGATATATGTATATATATTATATATATATATATATATATGAGATATATATATATCTCATATATATATATTAACTAGGATGGGTCTAACAGTACTAGGAAAGCCAAGGAGTGTGTGTGTGTGTGTGTGTGTGTGTGTGTGTGTGTGTGTGTGTCTGTGTGTGGTGGTGGTGGTGGTGGTGGTGGTAAGAGAACTGGTGAATGCAAAGGAAACAAGACCAGGTTGACACTCCACAATTACAATAAAGTATCCTGATAGAATACCTTCTTCATGAGATGCCTGGGTGGCTCAGCCAGGTAAGCATCCAACTTTGGCTCAGGTCATGATCTCGAGGTTTGTGGGTTCGAGCCCTGCGTCAGGCTCTATGGTGACAGCATGGAGCCTGCTTTGGATTCTGTGTGTGTGTGTGTGTGTGTGTGTGTGTGTGTGTGTGTGTGTGTCTCTCTTCCCCTCTCCTGCTCACACCCTGACTCTTTCTATGTCAAAAATAAATAAACATTTTTTAAAAATACCCTCTTCATTTACTTACTCTGTTGTTCATAGCTCAAGGAATGTACCTTGCCTTCTATCTCCTCTCACCCAGTACTCAGAACTTTCTGACGAATAGACATTTACATTAATATTTCTATTAGATATTTCCTGGGCATAACATGGTGAAAACTTAGCCAAAGAAGCCAGAATAGGTTTCCAATGACCCTGCCTGAGCCCCACTTTCCTCATGGATTAATTAAGACTGAAATAAAGATAATCCTAGGCTAAGTAGTTTCCAAGAAAATACTTGAACAAGAATATGCAAAGCTGTGACATGCTGAGATTTCAAATTGTCATAGTATTCTTCAAATGTCCCCCACTCCAGAGGTGGGGAATGTCATTTTCAAAACCAAACTCAAACTATCCAGGAAATAGCAGGGCACCATATTCAATTTGACAAACACCTCTCTTCTGAGTTTCATGCCAACATCACCTTACTATAACTGCTATTATGCTTGGAATAAAAAGCAGTAAAAATGAAGGGGCTCAGCTAGGGCTAGTTAAGATCACGGCTGAGTTTAGGAAGACAATAATGGAACTGAACTGGCTACAGAGGAGCTTCCCTGCTGAGGCCTTCAACCCCTTCATGCTACCCAACCACGTAACCCTCAGAAAACCTGTCAACTGATGCAGCCCACTGAAAACTCATACTGTTCAGTCTAGCCCACAGGGTCTCTCTATCCCATTTGCACGTGAGAATCACATGCAAGCTTTCTGTAAAAATGTCCTTTACCCCCCCCCAACCCCAAACCCCGAACAATTTAGAACCTCCAGCTGTGAGATCCAGGCATAGGAAGGAAGGAAGGAAGGAAGGAAGGAAGGAAGGAAGGAAGGAAGGAAGGAATAAAAGGAAAGAAAAGAAAAGAAAAGAAAACTAAACTAAAGAAAAGAAAAGAAAAGAAAAGAAAAGAAAAGAAAAGAAAAGAAAAGAAAAGAAAAGCTCTCCAATAGATTCACGCGCACCCAAGGTTCAGAACCCTTCACAGAGACTCTCTGCTTGGTTTTTGTTTTTCATTTGCCCTGCTTGTAGATGAGTTTCCTGATCTTTGATGAATTTTCTGACTACAAAATGAGGATAATATATAACCCTGTGCTACTTTTCTCAAGTCTGTTGTGATTTATATGAAAGTATCTCATGTGGAGCAAAGAAAGAGCATTAATATAGTAAGTTAGCATTTACAGCTCATTTAGACACTCCTAAACTCGTTTTTCAGATCTTAGCAACCATTCTTCTGTTCTTATTATTGTCTGGGACATGAAGATACTGGAATGAATGAATGAATGAATGAAGAAATGAATGACTGAATGAGTCATTAATTTGGAGCTGAGGACAATGATGCTCAAGTAGGTTAGGGATTTCCCCCGGTTTGTAAAACTGGTACGACATACCTATCCAACTTCAAAGGCGAAGATCTTCCCATGACCCCAAGGTCCATCTAGACCAGGAGATCCTGACTTTTAGTTTTGATTTTGGTACTAACTACACGTGTGAAGCCTTCCGCCACTTATTCTGTGTCCTGTTCCCTTCCTTTCAGTGTAAAATAATAAAGTTGGACTAGCCCATCCCTGACATTGCTGTCAGGTCTACGATTCTATAATCATGAGACTGGATGTCTCAAGACATGGGTCAAGTCCAAGTATCGCTGTTTGCCACATATGTAATTTTCATTTTCACTATAGAGAACACACTGATAGTTACCAGAAGGGAGGCGGGATGGGGAATGGGTGAAATAGGTGATGGGGATTAAGGGGCGCACTCGTGAGGAGCACTAGATGTTACATGGGAGTGCTGAGTCACTATATTGTACACCTGAAACTAATATTACACTGTATGCTAACTGGAATTTAAACAAAAACTCTTGATCAATCAATACAATACTTATTTAAATTATAAGACACTTGTCATAAAGAGATAACAGCCTAGTATTAATTCTAGAGTAACTTATCCCTACTTAAAGACAGGTGGTCCTACAGGTAATAATCACATATAAAAAGGTTATTGGTAAATGAAACACAGTAAAATTCTACAACAAAGAAGCTATGCAAAATAAATGTATTTCTGTTGCTGTTGTCAAAGAATGGGAACAAAATAACTTATTCCATCAGCCAAAACGTACTGTGCTAACGGTGTGCTTTGGTTGATGGAGTGAATTTTATATGTGTAGTGTTTGTGAACATACTTCGTGTACACATTTTGGAGGATTAAAAGAAATACATAAAATAAAAGAATAGAAAAAAAACATGAATTCAGTAGTCAAACTGTAGTGAAAACAAACTATAGTTTTTCATCAAGATTGTATCCTTGTCTTCTAGGAATAGAGTACAGAACAGAGGAACAGATATTTTTCATGCCAAGTATAGCCATTTCCCTTTTCAGTCGACATTGCCCACTGCTCCAGAAAAAAAAAAAAAAACCTTATTGCCATCTTCTGTTTCTAGTGAGGCAGGTTTACCTGTTTTGTGTGTTGGTTGTCCATCAAAAGGGAATCTAATCTGACTCAGCAGTAAATACTTCCATCCACAGTAAGTGATCATTAGCTTGAAAACAATGCTTAAAATTTAACTAAACTTCAGCACAGTATCATCCTGCCCTGTCATCTCCAAATGGATTTTTTTCATGGCATTAATTCCGTCTTTGAGTTTTGGGTTGTTGTTTTTTTTTTTTTTTTTTTTTTTTTTTTTTATATCAGCCATGGTAAGTGACAGTCTGCTCAGGGACTCCTTCACAAAAAAAGGTAGCAGGTCCACTCTTATGAATGCAGTGTAAGTTATCTACCATCAAGCTTCCTCCTCATACAGGGATAGTAATTCTGATCTTACAAGTTAATTGTAAAAATTACATAAAATCATCTATCTGACCACAAAGCAAATTGTAAGCTATTGGGGGTCTTAAATCTTAAAAAATATCCGACAAAATATAAACTGTAACTGCACGCATTATTCTCACCATCTTCCGCTCTAAACCTTACTCTTCTTCTCCTGCCCAGAGTTTTCTCTATCATTAACATCAAATACTAGCAGGATATATTTTCTACAAATATTGAACCAATATTGACACCAAAAAAATCAAATAATTAGGTATATCTCTAACAAAATATGTGTAAGATCTATAATGGAAAAAATGTTAAACTGATGAATAAAATCAAAAGAGATCTAAATAAATGGAGAGATAATCCATGTTCATGAATAGGAAAACTCAATATTGCTAAGGTGTCAGTTTTCCCAAATTAATCTACAAAATCATGCAATCCCAATCAAAGCCCCAGCAAGTTATTTTGTGGGTAGCAAGGAAATGATACTAAAGATTATTTGGAAAGGCAAAAAATCCACAACAGTCAACACAGTATTGAAGGAGACAAACAAAGTTGGTTGACTGACACTACCCAGCTGTAAGACTTACTCTAAAGCTCCAGCAATCAAGCCTGTATAGAACCGGTAAAAGAATAGACAAATAGATCAATGGAACATAATAGAGAACCCAGAAATGGACCCATACAAACATAGTCAACTGATCCTTGACACAAAGGGGCAAAAGAATTCAACGGAGAAAGGATAGTCTTTTCAACAAATGGTGCTGGAACAACTGGATATCCACATACAAAAAAAAGAATCTAGACACAGACTTTGCACCCTTCACAAAAATTAGCTCAAGGTGTATTACAGAACTAAGTATAAAAAGCAAAACTATAGGGGTGCCTGGGTGGCTCAGTCAGTTAAGCATCCAACTTTCACTTAGGTCATGATCTCATGACTTGTGGGTTCAAGCCCCACATCAGGCTCTGTGCTGACAGCTCAGAATCTGGAGCCTGCTTAGTATTCTGTGTCTCCCTTTCTCTCTGCCCCTTCTCCACTCACACTCTGTCTGTCTCTCTCTCCCTCTCTCAGAAAAAATAAATGAATAAATTTAAAAAAAAAGAAAAACTATAAAACTGCTGGAAGATTCCATAGGATAAAGCCTAGGAGACCTTGGGTTTGGCAATAATTTTTTTAGGTATAACACCAAAAGCACCATCCACGAAAAAAACTGATAAGCTGGATTTCATTAAAAGTAAAAGGTTCTGTTTGGTGAAGGACATAGTAAAGAGAATGAAATGGCAAGCCACAGACTGGGGGAAAACCTTAGCAAAACACAAATCTGATAAAGGACTGGTATCTATAACATCCCCTAAAAAAAAAAAGACAACTCTTAAAAATGAACAATTGAAAAATAAACTATCCAACTTAAAAAACTGGCAAAAAGTGACTCCTTAGGTGAGCACTGGGTGTTGTACAGAAGTGATGAATTACTGAATTCTACTCCTAAAACCAATATTGCACTGTACTTAACTAATTACAAATTAAATTTAAAACGGGGGTGCCTGGGTGGCTTGGTCGGTTGAGCATCCGACTTCGGCTCAGGTCATGATTTCACAGTTTGTGAGTTCGAGCCTCGCGTCGGGCTCTTTGCTGACAGCTCGGAGCCTAGAGCCTGCTTCAGATTCTGTGTCTCCCTCTCTCTCTGCCCCTCCCTCGCTTGCACTCAGTCTGTCTCTCTCTCTCAAAAAAAAAAACATTAAAAAATTTTAAAACAATAATAAACCTCAATGAGATACTGCTACATATCTATTAAAACACCTAAAATGTAAGAGGCACCTGGGTGGCTCAGTTGGTTAAGCATCTGACTTTGGCTCAGGTCACGATCTCACATGAGATCAAACCCCATACTGGTCTCTGTGCTGTCAGCATGGAGCTTGCTTTGGTTCCTCTGTCCCCCCCTCTCTCTGCCCCTCCCCCACTTGTGCACACACACACACACACACACGCACGCACACGTTCTCTCAAGAAAGAAACTTTAAAAAAATAAAGTAATAAAATAAAATATCTAAAATTTTAAAAGACTGATAATATCAAGATTTATTGAGGATGTGATGAAAATGTTCTGGAATTATTGACAATGGTTGTACAATGTTGTGGATGTACTAAATGCTACTGAATTGTATGTTTTTAATGGTTAATTTATGTTGTATTAATTTTACATCAGTTTTTTTTTTTAATTAGGGTTCAGTTAGCTAGGAAGAAATGGGAGAATTACTGGTTGGCAGTCAATTTCCTGTTTTACAAGGAAGAGAAACCCTATTGGTCTGTTTTAAAGTCTGTATTTCTCATACAGAGAACAAACTAAGGATGGATGGGGGGGTGGGAGAGAGGGAAAATGGGTGATGGGCATTGAGGGGGGCACTTGTTGGGATGAGCACTGGGTGTTGTATGTAAGCCAATTTGACAATAAATTATATTCATAAAAAATAAAATAAAATAATAAAAAATTAAAAAAATATTTATTGAGGATGTGTAGTAATTGGAATTCTCACATACTATTGATGGGAATGTAAAGTGGTACTACTATTTTGGAAAAACTTTGGAAGCTTCTTAAAAGTTAAATACATCTACCATATGACGCAATGATTCCACTTCTAGGTACGTAGTGGTAGTGAAATAAAATAATATGTTTACACAAAGACTTGTTTACAACTGTTCATAGCCACTTAATTGGTAGTAGTCAAAAACTGGAGACAAATGTCCATCAACAGGTGAATGGATAAACTGTGATATGTCCATACAATGGACTATTGTTCAGCAATAAAAGGGAAATGAACTACTGATACAAGTGAATGATTGACACAAGATGGATGAATCTCAAAAATATCCTGAGTTAAAGAAGCCAGACAAAATCGAGTACATAGTAAGCACTTTATATTAAGTTGTAGAAAGTATAAAACTAACCTATACTAACAAGTAGATTCATGGTTGTCTAGGGATGTCAGAGTGGCTACTGGTGGGAGAAGTGATTACAAAAGGGTGATAAATATGTTTATTTATTTTTTTAATGTTTATTTATTTTTGACAGAGAGAGAGAGAGAGAGAGAGAGAGAGAGAGCAAGCAGGGGAGGAGCAGAGAGAGAGGGAGACTCAGAATCCGAAGCAGGCTCCAGGCTCCGAGCTGTCAGCATGGAACCCAATGCAGGGTTCGAACTCACAAACTGCGAGATCATGACCTGAGCCGAAGTCAGATGCTTAACCGATGAGCCACCCAGATGCCCTGATGAATATGTTTATTATATTGATTTTGATTATGGATCTGCGTGTGTGGAAACTTACCAACTTGCACAATTTAAGTATGTGAAGCTTACTCTATACCAATTATACCTCAAAAAGTCATTACAAAATAAATATAGAGACCATAAAAAAAACCTGATAAGAGACCCAAACACACACTTCTCCAAAGAACAATGGTAACTAAGCATATGAAAAGATGTTAAACATCATACGTCATTAGGAAATTTCAAGTTAAAACAATGAGATACCACTATACACCTGTTAGAATGTCTACAATGCACAACAGTGACAACACCAAATGCTGACAAGAATGTGGAGGAACAGTGAGCCTCTGTTACCGCTGGCAGGAATACAAAATGGGAGTCACTTTGGAAGACAGTTTGTCAGGTTTTTACCCAGCTAAACGGACTCTTACCATACAATATGGCAATCATGCTCCTTGGGTATTTACCCTAATGAGTTGAAAATTTTATGTCCACACAAAAGCCTGCACATGGAGGTTTAGAGCAGCTTGATTAATAATCACCAAAGCTTAGAAACAACCAAAATGTTCTTCAGTAGGTGAATGGATAAACTGTGGTAATTCAGACAATGGAATATTATTCAGCACTAAAAAGAAATGAGCTATCGAGCATTCAAAAGATATGCAATAACATTAAATGCATATTACCAAGTGAACGAAGTCAATTTGAAAAGGCTACATACTGTGTGATTTGAACTACATGACATTCTGGAAAAGGAAAAACCATAAATGTAGTTTACAGACCTGTGGCTGTACTCCCCACTCTGAGTTCAAGGGTGTATTGATCACCATTTATCATCACTGTTGCCCTGTTTTTCTTAGTAGAGATGTTAACCTGTAGACAAATCTAGAAAAGATAAGAAAACAAAGGCTGGGTAATTAAACCTTGCTGGTTTTAATTTATCTCTTTTTTATAATTTAATTTTAAAATATAATATACAGGACCATTCAGGTTATTATGTTACATGTTTACACTATAATTCAGTAAAAAAAATTTTTAAACTTTGATGTAGCTTTCTGGCAGATTTTGTTTCTTTAAGGAAAAACTATACCTGGTTTACGTCACTCATTTATCTCCCTGGCCCTGGTGGGGAGATGAGTTTGTAACCCCTGTTCTACACCAAATGAAAAATGGAGGAAAAGTATGAATGATTCTCAAATCACTCTGGCATCTGAGTGGTGAACGGATAATAGTGGGGCAAGAGTTGCAGCAGGAGAGCAGGTAGGAGACTAGGCTAGAGATGACTGGGACAGAAAGAAGTGGATAGATTGGAGATATTTCAATACACAATTTTGTGATGCATTTGTTCATGGAGCAACATTTGAGGAGTAAAGACTGGCGAAATAACAGGCTTGGGGTTAGGGGTTAGAGCTCCATTTTAGACATATTAAGACAGATACCTTACAAACATCCAAGTGGAGATACTGCACATTCCATTGTTTTTCTTTTAATATTTATTTAATTTTGAGAGAGAGACAGAGTTGAGCAGGGGAGGGTCAGAGAGAGAGAGGGAGACACAGAATCTGAAGCAGGCTCCAGGCTCTGAGCTGTCAGCACAGAGCCCGACACAGGGCTCGAACTCACGATCTGCAAGATCATGACGTGAGCTGAAGTTGGACGCTTAACTGACTGAGCCACTCAGGCACCCCATGCACATCCCATTGTTTATATATGCAGTATTCACTGGATTTGATGACAAGAATATCAATGACACATTGGTGTCATGAATATTGACCTTGACAAAAGTAGAGTTGACCCCTGAAAAATGCAGGGGTTAGGGGTGCCGACCTTCATGCAGGTGAAAAATCCACATATAGCTTTTGACTCCCCAAAGCCTTAACAACTAATAGCCTACTGTTGACCAGAAGCCTTACCAATAACGAAAACAGTCAACTATTACATTTTTTGTACGTCATATGTATTAACTATGGTATCCTCACAATAAAGTGAGCTAGAGAAAAAAAAAATGTTATTAAGAAAATCACATGGAAAATACATTTACACTGCTATCCTGTATCCAAAAAATCCACATACGAGTAGGCATGCACTGTTCGACCCATGTTCCTCAAGGGTACAATGTCCATGTTTTCACAAAGCTCAAATTGTGGTGACTTTAGGAGTGAATGGAGGATGAGGAAGAGGCATCCCAGAAGTTACCCTCCTCTTTCAAGATGTTTTGAACCTAGAAATGGGGCAGTAGCTGGAAGGGTATATGTGATCAAAACAGGATACCAGAGAAGGAACAACTGATGGAGTGGTATCCATAGTAGGCAAAAGACGAAGTGTCCACCTTTGATATGAACAACGACACTCCTTTCACTGTAATGGATGGAATGGCAGAGATACAGGATGCAGGAAATGAAGGAAGATTCTGAAATAAGATGAGGGGGTTCCCATTTTATTCACTCTCTTTTTTCAATCAAGTATGAAGTATAGTCATCAGCTGAGACCATGTGGAAGGGGAAGTTTGAAGAACTAAACAATGACAGTAAAGAAAAGAAAGTGGTGACATAGAGAAAGTGGTGAGTTTAATAAATTGGAGGTCTCAATTTTACAAAACAATGTTTGGAATTGAAATTTCAGAAGTGGTGCAAGGGAATTATGAACAATTATATGGAAGTGATTATATTTTAACTAAAATGTAAGTTTTATGAGGGCAAGGCCTTTATTTTTTTTCACCACTGTATCCCAGACAAGCATGTAGAAGTTGCTCAGTTAATATTTGAGGAAATGAGTGAATATGAAGATGGATCATAAAACATATTGGGGAAGGAGATACTTGAGATCACGAAATGGAAGACAAATAAAGAGAAACGGTAAACCAAATTGTATCGGTGCAAGTACCACAGTAAGTAAGCAAAATGGATAAGAGGAAATGATTAGAGACTAGCATGCTTGAAATTGGAATTTCAGAATTGTAAACAAGGTTTAACAAAACATAGTATCCATTCTTGATAAAAACCCTCAATGAGGTAGGGATAGATGGAACATACCTCAACATCATAAAGGCCATATATGAAAGACCCACAGCTAATATCATCCTCAATGGGGAAAAACTGAGAGCCTTTCCCCTAAGGTCAGGAACAAGACAGGGATGTCCACTCTCATGACTACTATTTAACATAGTACAGAAAGTCCTAGCCTCAGCAATCAGACAACAAGAAATAAGGCATCCAAAGCAGCAAGGAAGAGTTCAAACTTTTACTTTTTGCAGATGACATGATATTCTATGTAGAAAACCCAAAAGACTCTACCAAAAAATTGCTAAAACTAATACATGAGCTCAGCAAAGTTGCAGGATATAATCAATGTACATAAATCTGGTGCAGTTCTATACACCAGTAACAAAGCAGCAGGAAAGGAAATCAAGGAATAGATCCCATTTGCAACTGCACCAAAAACAATAAGATACCAAGGAATAAACCACACTAAAGAGGTAAAATATCTATCCTCTGAAAACTATAGAAGACTTATGAAAGAAATTGAAGAGGACACAAAGAAGTGGAAAGCACTTCATGCTCATGGATTGGAAGAACAAACACGATTAAAATGTCTATACTTCCCAAAGCAATCTATACATTCAATGCAATCCCTATAAAAATACCACCAGCATTTTTTACAGAGTTAAAACAAACAATCCTAAAATGTGTATGGAACCAGAAAAGACCCTGAAGAGTCAAACCAATTCCGAAAAAGAAAACAAAACTAGGGGCACCTGGGTGGCTCAGTTGGTTAAGTGTCCGACTTCAGCTAACGTCTGTGAGTCCGAGCCCCACATTGGGCTCTGTGCTGAGAGCTCAGAGCCTGGAGCCTGCTTCAGATTCTGTGTGTCCTCTGTTTCTGAGCCTCCCCTGCTCACCCTCTGTCTCTCTCTCCTTCAAAAATAAATAAACATTAAAAAAAAGAAAAGAGAAACAAAACTAGAGGCATCATGGTTCCAGATTTTAAGCTATATTACAAAGCTGTAGTCATCAAGACAATATGGTACTGGCACAAAAACAGACACATAGATCAGTGGAACAGAATAGAAAACTCAGAACTGGACCCACAATGATATGGTCAACTCATCTTCAACAAAGCAAAAAAGAATATTCAATGGAAAAATGACAGTCTCTTCAAAAAATGGTGTTGGAAAAACTGGACTGCGACATGCAGAAGAATGAAACTGTACCACCGTCTTATGCCATAAACAAAAATAAATTCAAAATGGATTAAAGACCTAAATGTGAGATAGGAAACCATCAAAATCCTAGAGGAGAACGCAGACAGCAACCCCTCTGACCTCAGCCAGAGCAACTTCTTACTAGACACATCACTGAAGGCAAGGGAAACAAAAGGAAACATGAACTATTGGGACTTCATCAAGATAAAAAGCTTCTAGACAAAGGAAACAATCAACGAAGCTAAAAGGCAGCCAGCCTATAGAATGGAAGAAGATATTTGTAAACGACATATCTGATAAAGGGTTAGTATCCAAAATCTAAAAAGAACTTACCAAGCTCAACACCCTAAAGACAAACAACCCAGTTATGAAATGGGCAGAAGACACGAATAGACACTTTTCCAAAGAAGACATCCAGATTGCTAAAAGACACATGAAAAGATGCTGAACATCACTCATCATCAGGGAAATACAAATCAAAACCACAATGAGATACCACCTCACACCTCACACTTCATGTCAGAATAGCTAAAATTAACAACACAAAAAACAGTAGGTGTTAGTGAAGATGTGGAGAAAGGGGAACCCTCTTGCACTGCTGGGGGAATGCAAACTGGTACAGCCACTCTGGAGAACAATACAGTGGTTCATCAAAAAACTAAAAATAGGGGCACCTGGGTGGCTCAGTCAGTTAAGAATCCAACTTTAGCTCAGGTCATGATCTCATGGTTCGTGGCTTTGAGCCCCACATCTGGCTCCGCACTGGTGTAGAGCCTGCTTGGGATTCTCACTCTCTCCCCTCTCTCTGCACCCCCCCACACTCATGCTTTTTTTCTCTCTCTCTCAAAATAAAAAAATAAACTTAAAAAAAAACCTAAAAATAGAACTCCCCTATGATCCAACAATTGCACTTTTAAGTATTTATTCAAAG
Source organism: Neofelis nebulosa (assembly GCF_028018385.1). Classification (NCBI taxonomy): domain Eukaryota; kingdom Metazoa; phylum Chordata; class Mammalia; order Carnivora; family Felidae; genus Neofelis; species Neofelis nebulosa. The sequence goes on from NC_080800.1 coordinate 121,319,445, forward strand.
GATACAAAAATACAGATTCAAAGGGGTACATGCACCACAATGTTTATAGCAGCATTGTCAACTATAGCCAAACTATGGAGAGAGCCCAAATGTCCACCAACTGATAAATGGATACACACACACACACACACACACACACACACACACAATGGAGTATTAGCCACCAAAAAGAATGAAATCTTGCCATTTGCAATGATGTGGATTGAGCTAGAGAGTATGATGCTAAGTGAAATAAGTCACCCAGAGAAAGACAAATACCATATGATTTCACTCATATGTGTAATTTAAGAAACAAAATAATCCAACAAAAGTAAAAAAGAGAGAGAGACAGACAGACAGAGATGGAGACAGAGACAAACCACAAGAGACTCTTAAATACAGAGAGCAAACTCAGGGTTGCTAGAGGGGAGGTGGATGGAGAATGGGCTATAGATGGGTAATGGGTATTAAGGAGGGCACTTGTGATGAGCACTGGGTGTTGTATGTAAGTGATGAATCACTGAATTCTACTCCTGAAACCAATATTTCACTGTATGTTAACTACGATTTAAATTAAAAAAGAAAACAAACAAAAAGAATTGTAAACAAGGAACTATGTGTCTGATTTGGTCATGAGGAAAATGGTCAGTGACAAAAAGGACACCAAATGGAAGACTGGAGTGTTGGACAGGTCAGGCCAGTGAAAGTGATGATAACAATAGAGAGGAAGACAGTGAACCAGGTTCTACAGTCTTAAGTTAATGACGGGAAGGGTGGTGGTAATCAGGATGTGGACAGTTAACATCAACGGGGAGATGTGGTGGGTAGTATGGTCTTATGACAGGTTTCAAAGAAGTAGAAAATTTTGAAGTAAAAATAAAAAGAGAAAATATTTGGATGAGTCACTGTCAGTGATTTTGATTTAAGTGGCTAATGGCCTGAAGAAAGATTGACATAGCATCAAATTCTTTCCTGTTTTTGCTGCTATTTTCATTGCCTTAATCCTTGTGGTAAGCAGAATAATGGCCCCCAAATATGTCCGCTGTAATCTCTGGAACCTGGATGTTATCTCACATGGCCAAAGGGACTCTGCAGATGAGATTAAGTTAAGGACCTTGAGACAGAGCGGTTATCCTGGATTTTCCACATGGCCCCAGTGTAATCAAGGGTCCTTACAAGAGAGAGACAGGAAGGTCAGAGTAGCAGATGGGATGACAGAAGCAAGAGGGGAATGATGTGAGGAAGGGGTCATGGACCAAGGAATGCAGTGGCCTCCAGAAGCTGAAAAAGGCCACAGGAGCAATTCCCCTCTGAAGTGTTTGGAGAATATGCAGCCCTATAGACAGCTTGATTTTACACTTCCAACTTCCACAAGTGAAAGAGAATGAATTTGTGTTCTTTAAAGCCACTAAATTTGTGGCAATTTGTTATAGCAGCAATAGGGAACTAATACACTCCCGAACACCATCGTGAGCTATAGAAGAAAGCTGTCACCCCAAAGTGGCATGGCCGGCTGCAGGTAACCCCTGTCCCTGACATTTCAAGATGGTGTGGCACCCCATGCCTGCCAGATTCCTTTACGGCACGGGCGCACATCATGGTGTGAGGTCCTTAGGGAAGTAAATCCCTCCTAAAGCTGCCTTCCTTTAAATCTTGTGTGCACATGGGTTGTTGCACCACTCACAATAGTTTATGGTAATTATTTAAGTGTCTATCCACTTTTCTTCTTAGACTATAACTTCCCTGTAGTTTTCCTATGTATCCTCAATCCCCTTAGTCTTACTGCTTAGCAGACCACCTGCCCTTGGGTTCAACACATGTGAATTAAACAGAATTGAATTAATGGTATACATCAACGAGGTCTAGGAGGGGTGAAACACACACTCTGATTTGCCCACCTGCAGATGCCAGGAAGAAAGTTCAGCAAGTAAGACACAGACTCTAAAGAAGATAGAAACAGACGACCAAGGCCACAGGTCAGGGATGGAGAAGAGGAAACAAGCCTCATGGATGAAACCCTGTTCGCTCCTCAGATCCCACCTGCCTGGGGTTAGGTGTGGTCCTGGAGCCTGCCATGTCTTTTGTGAAAAATGCAACCCAAGCATGAGATATTTGAGCAATATTTATAATTTTCAGTAGATGCTTGGCTTATCCACAAAGTCGGTCCCCAAGTCTGGGTTGTACAGTGACTTCAAAAATGAGTAAAATAAAATCTCCATGCTTCTCATTACAGATGTAACTTCTTGAAAATCTATCTGAGTCAGTTTATGAGTCACACAAGAAGACTGGTCCATTGGTTACTAGTCACACCTGATTTCTGAGAAAAAGAAAATGGGATTTGTGGAATGAATCAATTAATGAATTTAATGCTCCTAAAAACCTTTTAACAATTTCCAAAATTTAAAAAAAAATCTTCACTGGAGGACAAAAAAATATGCCACAGGATCTAAAGGCCTCTTCTCAAAGAGATTTGAAGGACACAGCAGATGCTTTTATATGTACATTCTTATCTACATGTTAAAAACCAGATGCATTCCTTATCCTAGCTCATCAGGAGTAACTCAGTGGCACATTTAAAATGGACTCTGCCAGTTCCAGAGATGGCTTATCTTAAAGCAGTATTTTGAATCCAAACAAAGGAGCCCTTATTTTCTACCACCAAAGCTGCCTATAATTCATTCATTAATTCAACACACATTTAAGTGCCCACTCTGAGCTAGGCATTGGAAATACCATGGTAAACAAGACAGATTCCTGACATCATTGAACTTACAGTCTAGTTGAGGAAACAGACATTGAATAAGCAACCTCAGTGATCATGATTTTATGTCATGGGTAATACAAAATGCTAAGGGAATATATAACAAGGATTCTTTCCTAATCTTGAAGCGTAGGCAAAGCTTCTGTAAGGAAATGACCTTGAATTGAGACCTAAGCAATAAATAGGAATTAGCTGGGTAAAAACAGTAGCAGGGTAGAATAAAGTGGGCTAGCTCTCAGGCAAAGGGTCAGCATATGTAAAGTCCCCTAAGCAAGAAAGAAGTCTAGTAGGAATTTTTTAAATTGTGGTGTGGTTAAAGCAGAAAGAGTAAGAGGAAACATGTAGGGTAGATGATCAGATCTGCAGATCCCTGTAGCTCATGCTAGGAGTTTTCCTCAGAACAAGTCAAGTAAACAGAAAGTAAACAGGAAGGAAGAAGGCCATACAGATCTTTGATTCTATGATGGGTTTAATTTAGGTTGTATCTCTTTGTTGTTCTCATTTCAGCTGAAAAAATATATATGCTTACATATACATACACAACGTATATGTACATATACGTATATACATGTTTTGGAACAGGCAACTGGGTCCTGCCTGGTAAATGAAGGCCAAGTCGTAGGCAGATCATACCAGAAACAGCACCGAAGCTGGCCTCTGAACCTAAGCACCACCTGGTAGCAACTACACCAAACTGCATGAACTGCCTCTTACAATAGTGGTTACTCCCCAGAAGTCATGTCCAAACAGTACAATGTCTACTGGCAGTGAAAGATAGTCCTTTCCCAGATGCTGGATTCAGAACCTACTCAGCCAGAGGAGAAGTGATTTACCCACAGGCATATTTTGCTACGAACTAACTGTTCTATTTTCTGGTGTATATTTGCATTAGAACGTGGAACATGGGCATCTCTGCACTTTTCCAGAGATCCCCAGTGTACAAACAGATGTGGCTTGCACATGGCTAATCGCTTTTCACGTGTTGCCAGCAGCATAGGCATCTATGCTGACATTACAGGCAAATGGCTTCCCCCTGATGAGAATGCCTAACAGGTGAGGGATACAGGAAGAAAATTAAAAGCAAACAACAAAACCCCAAAACTCCATTTCTCTTCATCACGAACACCTGAATTATTGGTATAGTCAAGTGCTGCATTCAAAGTCCCTCGTTGCTTTAAGATTAAATAGCTTCTGAGTGAGAAATTATTGCTATAGTAACAGATTATCCACGGTTCTTTTAAAAATAAACTTCCATGTCAAAGCAAGAAGACATTCAAACTGTATTAATAATAAGCATGCAAACTGAGAAAGAGAAAGGTGGTATTTAAAAGCATTGAATGTTTTCCATTTTTACTTCTTTAAAACAACCACAGAGCCATACCTGGAATAGGAAAGTTTGGATTCAATCAAAGGATTCCCATTTGCTCAATACAAAGGGGGACCTTTGTTTTTTAAGCACAAACATATCTTACGTTTAGACCTAGGATTTTAATATAGGGAATAACATTTAGAAATGTATTTGGTTTTTTTGAAAAGAACAAAGATTCCTTTTTATAAGGGACTGGCCCTTAACTAAACAAAAGGTTTTGTTGTAAACATGGACTGAAGTTAGATTGACTTCATTCTTTCTTCAATTTTCTGTTTGTGTGATTCTTTACGTGACCTTAGGTAAGTAGCCTGCCCCTTTTCTGTGGCTTACATCAAATGTTCCCAAAAAGTGGGCAAATGTTTCAAGACACCTCACCCTGTTAACTCTAATAGTCAGCATTAGTCACCTGGGGCCCCAATGGCCCAGGACTCACAGAGACCTGGTCTCACATCCCTGCTCCAGCACCCATAACTTGTGACCTTGAGCTAAGCCCTTCTAGTTTCTAAACCTCACGTACTTCATCTGTAAAATAAGACTTACAATGGCTGCATGCCTTATTCCATACCAGATTTGGGGGAGGATTAGATCAGGTATGAGGTGTGAATATCCTTTGGAAACTCTCCAAAAGTGAGAAATTAGAACTATATTGCTCTCCTGAAAAAAAAAAAAAAAGAGTAAAGAAAGTTGCTGTTGTATATATATGTGTGTGTGAATTTCTGCACTCTTAATGTGTAGTTATAGATGTTTTTTCTCAGAGCAGATATTATGTTTCAGAGAGCCACTTCTAGTTTCTAGTCAGGCCTAAAACAAAGGAAACACTCTCATCAGCATAAAGTCAGATTAGATGGGAAAGAACAGAGGGCAGCTCTCAGTAATTTGTAACTATTCTCCTGTTTCACAGATGAGAAAAGTGAAGGTAAAGTAAATACTGTTTCAAGTCCAAGGATACACAATTAGCAAGAGGCAAGGTCCAGCCTAAATCCAGGTCTTAGGGTTTTTAGTCTGGTCTTCTTTCCACAAAAAGAACTCCAGAGGAAATCTGGAGGAGATCTAAGTGCTACAAGGATGATGAAGGCTTTCAGACGGAGTATAAACTCTTTCGGTCAGTTTAGCTTTGAAAGATAAACTGTGAAAAGGAAATGCATTCCTAGCTCAAGGACCAGTTAAGATCATATATCTCAACCAGGAAAAGATAATAAAGTCAGAACTAAGCACAAGGGAGAGGGGATGCCAGAAGCCTCTAATTTTTTTTTTAAAAGGTATGACCATCCCTAAAAATCTAAAAGATGAATGCTAGCTGGGAAGCAAGGGAATCATCTTTCAGTTTTCTGGCTTTAAGAGACATTTCATCAAGGAGATTTTCAACAATAATAATAGCAGGCAACTAACATAGCTGACCACAGGCAGGAAAAAACTATCTCCCACTGCAGATTATGCACGGATCTCCAATCTCAGTGGCAAAGGGTAGGCCGAGGGTGGGGGACAGGGGAACTCCTTCCCAAATTGGTAAAATACACCCGAGATCACCTTGGATCTCAGTTGAATTCTGAATTCGACTCAGAATCGTTGCATTGGTATGTATTATTCAACACTGACAGAAAAGCACTCATAATACAATTGATTGTTTTATCAGAACGGAGGATTGACGAAGTTCTTCGTATCTTTGTGCACTAGAGGTTAACTACCCTTGTATGTCAACACACACGGGGAGGAAGCCAGCCGGGGGGGGGGGGGGGGGGGGGGGGGGGGGGGGGTGAATGGCCAGAGCGCCATCTAGTGTAAATGCTGTCGGAGTAAAAGTTCTAGAGATGGGAAGTACTCACAAGTGCCATCTAGTGACAAAGGGAAAAAGTACTCTCAGGATCAGGGAATTCAACACTTTGAAGTCCTTTGTGAACAAAGCTGATCTGGTGATGATAAAATTAAGTTTCATTACAATCTCCCATAGATAGGAATTAAGTCGCATTCCCACTGTTGAGTGTATTATGCTGCATGCCCTTTGGGTTTAGCTATGAGAAAACTTGGCCTTCTCTGACCCTCCCTCCAACCCTCATCCCCTAACATAGGACCTTCCCCACTGAGCTCCCTAGTACTTTGTCCATGTCTTCCACACTCTACTCTCAAGACAGACAGCAACAAGGTTAGGTTTTTTGAAAAATATATAAGCGAGAGGGGTGGGCAAGATAGATAAAGGAGATTAAAAGGTACAAACTTCCAGCTATAAAATAAGTAAGTCACAGAGATGAAAGGTACAGCATAGGGAATACAGTCAACAATGTTGTAAGAACTTTGCATGGTGACTACACTTACCGTGGTGAGCACTAATGTACAGACTTGCAGAATCAATATGTTGTACACCTGAAACTAATATAACACTGTATGGCAATTACACTTTAATTTTAAAAAATCAAAATAAGAGCTAGGTCATGTCATTCTTCTGCTCAAAACCCTCCCCAGTCCCTCACTGCACTCAAAGTGTAAGTCAAAAGGCTTACAAGTCCCAGTATAATATGGGTCCCAGTTACCTCTCTGAAATATCTCCCACCACCTCTTTATTGTCTACTGGGTTCCAGCCACACCGGTATTCCTACAGTATCTCTAACACATCAGACATGCTCCTGCCTCAGATTCGTTGATCTTTTCCCTGTGCCTGGATGAATGTATCTTACATGTGACTCCGGATTTGGGAAGACTGCATTTTCAGAAGCTGAAGATGGTAAGCACACGGGCACCGGCATCAAACACACGTTGCGTAAGTGTCGGACCTACCCTACGCTAGCTGTGTGGCCTTGAGTACCAAGGAGAACCTCCCTGAATCTCCATTTCCTTATCTGGAAAAGGGAAATGACCCTAAAACCTCCTTAGAAAGTTGAGTCAGTGACTGATAAAAGGCTTGCTCCTCACAAAGGCCAGGCACATAGGAGTTCTAGAAGGAACGCAGCCCAAGACGCTAGATCCTACCTCCTCCACATTTATAAAATGAAGACATAAACGGCCTACACATCAAAACCAGAGATGGCAGAGGAATAGCAGGAAATGGTAGGACCAGGGTGCCCAGAGATCTCACCAAGCAGGAATGCTAGGCCTGTGTTCCCATTATGAAGTATAAACATACTGTTTAAGTCCAAAACCTCAAAATACATAAAAATGGAGGAGGAAGATATGGCTTAGCAACAGTATGTGAAAAGAGGACAGGGATTTTAGTCATCTGCAAGTTCAGTAGAAATAAGAAGTGCTGTGTGACTGCCAGAGGACTCATCTGACCTTGGATCGCATGAACAAAAGCACAGCATTCGAACAAGAGGTGGCCTAGCTCCAACCTCCTCTGTACAGCTAAAGCAGCAGGCTCACTTCTGGGCAGCACCCTTTAAGGGGACACACCTGGACAGCAGTCACTCAGATGGCAAAGGGCTAACAGACATATGAGAAGCGTTTTAAAGGCCTCAGGATGTTTCACCTGAAAGGTTACCTGAGAGCACGGTCTTCAAATTCCTGCAGGGCTATCTCCTAAGACAAGGAACAGACTTATTCTGTTCCTGATTCTGGATGGCTTTGTTCAACAAATACTGAGAACTTAGAAAAGTCCCTGGAAGACAGATTTGGCCTTGAACAAGGAAATCTCCCATTTAAAATCATTCTCTTAGAAACGAAAGCAAACATCAACTATTGGGACCTCATCAAGATAAAAAGCTTCTGCAGAGTGAAGGAAACAATCAACGAAACTAAAAGGCAGCCTATGGAATGGGAGAAGATAATTGCAAACGGCATATGTGATAAAGGGTTAGTATCCCGAATCTATAAAGAACTTATCAAACTCAACACCCAAAAAACAAACCAACCAGTTAAGAAATGGGCAGAAGAGGGGCGCCCGGGTGGCTTAGTCAGTTGAGCGTCTGACTCTTCGTATCAGCTCAAGTCTTCATCTCATGGTCATAAGAGCAAGCCCTGCATTGGGTTCTGTGCTGAGCATGCATCCTGCTTGGGATTCTCTCTCCCTCTCTCTCTCTGCCCCTCCCCCACTCGTGCATGCTCTCTTTCTCTCTCACTCAAAATAAATAAATAAACTTAAAAAAAAAAAGAAATGGGCAGAAGGCATGAATAGACACTGTTACAAAGAAGACATCCAGATGGCCAACACATGAGAAAATGCTCCACATCACTCATCATCAGGGAAATACAAATCAAAACCACAATGAGATACCACCTCACACCTGTCAGAATGGCTAAAATTAACAATGCAAGAAATAACACATGTTAGTGAAGATGTGGAGAAAGGAGAGCACTCTTACAGTGTTGGTGGGAATGCAAACTGGTGCAGTCACTCTGGAAGACAGTGTAGAGCTTACTCAAAAATTTAAAAATAGAACTACCCTATGATCCAGCAATTGCACTATGAGGCATTTACCCAAAGGATACAAAAAAATAGCTTTGAATGGTACATGCACCCTAATGCTTATAGCAGCATTAGCAACAATAACCAAACTATGGAAAGAGCCTAAGTGTCCATCAACTGATGAATGGATAAAGAGATCATGCACACACACACATCCACACACACACACACAATATTACTCAGCCATCAAAAAGAAAGCTTGCCATTTGCCATGACTGGATGGAGCTAGAATGTATTATGCTAAGCAAAATAAGTCAATCATAGAAAGATAAATACAATGACTGCACTCTTATGTGGAATTTAAGAAACAAAACAGATGAACATATGGAACGAGAAAAAAAAAAGAGAGAGGGAATCAAACTCTAGATGGGTGATGGGTACTAAGGAGGGCACCTGTCGGGATGAGCACTGAGTGTTGTATGTAACTGATGAATCACTGAATTCTACTTCTGAAACCAATATTATGCTGTATATTAACTAAATAAAATTTACGTTAAAAAAGAAAGATAAAGATAAAACATGAAGAGAAGGAAAAGAAAAAAAATTTAATAGAATCATCCCCCTATTATAAGAACTGCTTTGTGATATAACCGATGCCTTATTACCAGAGACTTTCCAGCAGAGACAGGTGTGGAGAATACCACAGAGGCCATCCAAGCCTTATGGAGAAGTTGAGTTAATTCCAAAGCTTCCAATCCTGAGAGTCTATGAGACCCCTGACAAGGGACAGAACAATCTTGAACTAGCCCTGCCAGATATGGATATGGCTGGAAGGTGGGAGATACAGGGAGGTAATGGAGAGACTGAAAGATGCAGCAAGAAAATGAGAGAAGTTTGAGGTGCAAGGAGTTTGTTGCAAATCAGAGTAAGAGAAAAGGCACCACTGTCAGTCCCGAGTCTTCAAGCCTCCTCCTTGCCAGTAAGTCTCAGGGCCCAGAGCCTTTCTCAGGGTGAAACTCTGGGCTCCCAGCTAGATACTCTGAGTCACAGTTTTCTCTCTTCCACACCCACCCCATTCCCAACTTGCCAAATTTATAAGCTACGCTTCTGCTTTGGTCTCTACGTTTCAGTTCTAATTAGTTGCTCAGCCTAGAAGCCCAGCCCATTGGCAATGCCTTAGTTTATCCCCAGGCCTGGGGCCTTGACCCTGATTTTTGGTGGCCAACGGATGCAAACTTGTATCCAGGAGATGAAGTTAGGTGAAGGTGAGGTGGGGACAAACCTGGATTTTATTGCAGATATGTGGTTAGATATTGCTTGTCTTCAGAATGCATTAGATAGTGTATCCATTATACATTATAAGGGAGCACGTGACTCTCATCTATGCCTAGTCAAAATAGAGATGTATCCTCTTGAGATGAGTCAATGTATTCATTTATAAATGTGCCTTTTTTCATTTTTATGAAATTTTATGCAATAGAATTTATCAGAATTGCTGACCATAAACTGCTGTGTCTGACCTTTCATGTTGTATACACCCAATTATCAGTAGTAAAATCAAATTTTGATGAGCCATCTTAACAGAGATACTGAGTTATCTTGTTTTTAATTAATAGATTATTTTTAGAGCAGTTTAAGGTTTGAACAAAAATTGAACAAATAGCACAGGGTTCCCATATACTACCTCAGTTTCCTCTAGTAGTAAGGCCTTGCATTTGTGTGGTACATTCATTATAATTGATGAACCAATATTGATACATTATCATTACTAATTAAGGCCCATAATTTACATTAGAATTCACTCTTTGTGATGCATTTCTATGAACTTTGCCAATTGCATCATTTCATTATGTCCAACCATTACAGTACCATACAGAATAGTTTCACTGTCCAAAAAGTCTGTGTTCCACCTATTCATCCTTCCTTCCTCCTCTGAACCCCTGGAAACCACTGATCTTTTTACTGTCTCCATAGTTTCACCGTTTCCAGAATGTCATATAGTTGGAATCAAACAGTATGTACCTTTTAAAACTGGCTTCTTTCACTCAGCAACATGCATTGAAGGTTCTTGCCTGTGTTTTCAGCTTGATAGCTCATTTCTTTTTAGCGCTGAATACTATCCCATTGTCTGGGTGTAGCACAGTTTAGTTAGCCACTCACCATCTTGGTCGCTTCCAAGTTTTGGCATCAAGACTAAAGTTGCTGTAAACATTTGAGAACGGGTTTTTTTTGGTGAACATAGGTCTCCAACACATTTGGGTAAATACCAAGGAGCACAACTGCTGGGTCATATGACAAGAGTATGTTGAGTTTTATAAGAACCCACCCACCTGTCTTCCCTAGCCTCCATATCTGCTGCTTCCTGTGCTTGTTAATACTCACCACCACCACCCCCAGCCTGCTAAGCTAATTCCCACTCAACCTTCAAGAGTAAACACAGATGTCCTAGCCTCCAGAAAACCTGCCTAGATGCATTAGAACTGGGGTGGGCGCCTCCTTCTGTGAGTCCCCACGGCACCTGACTGACCCCTATCGGAACATGTGATGTGTTACGCTATAATTACAAAGTTGTAAAATTATATTTTTTACTTTGTTGGAGTTTTAATTACAAAAGATAACTGCTCTTTATAACAAGTCAAACAGTGTAGATATGTGCAAGGTAAAAATTAAAAGCTTCCCCTAAATCCCCTGGCTCTACCCAGACTTAACTCAGAGCTCTATTACCAAAAATCTACTATCATATATTCAACCAATTCCTCTATGGGTGGACACTCAGGGTGCTTGTGGGGATTTTTTGTTGTTGTTGCTGTAAACATCCTTGCACATGCTAGGATTTTGGTTTTTGTAAATTATATTCCCAGAAAACTAAAAGATATGCATGTCCTAAATTTGTAAATTTTAAATACTGCCAGACTGCTTTCCCATAAAAGCTAGGCAGTTTACCCTTCCAGAAGCAATGTATGAGAGTGCCTATGCCCCACGGCTCTTTCCAATGGATGTCAGTTTTGTATCTGACGGGGAAAGGGGAATTTCATTGTTTTATTAATTTGCATTTCCCTGGTTATTAGAGAATCTTTTTATATGTTTACCAGCAACATATATTCTCATCTGTGAATGGAGAGTGCATACCCTGGACCTATCTTTCCTACTAGATTCTTTACCTCTTTCTTAGTAATTTGTAGAAACTGTGCCCATTGAGGCTATGAGCCTTTTATCATATATGTCACAAATATTTTTCCTAGTTTATAAGGGTTTAGTTTTTTACTTTATTTATAATGAATTGTACCATACAAATAGTTTCAAATATATATGTAATCAAATACATTTACGTTTTTTCTTCATGGTCTCTGGATTTTCAGTCTTGCTTAAGACCCTCTCTACTACCCCTAGGCTTACAAATATCCTCCAATTGTTTTTAATTTACTCCACCAATATTTTATATCTTTGACATATTGTGACCTTAAGCTATCAGGAATTAACTTGTATGTAAGTTCCTAGAGGCCTGGGATTATGCCTGACATCCATTTATCTGAAGTACTCAGCCTGGGGTCTAGAATAAAGAGATTCTCAGAAACAATTGTTTTGCACTAATGAGTAAGTGAATGAACAAAGTCATAGGTGTTCTCTTGGAATGCACCAATCTGTTCATATCCCATGTACCTTATAAGTGGCCAACACTATGCTAGGGGCTAGTGACACAGTTCTTCCCTTTGAGCAAGTCACACATTAGTGACGGAGGTGAACGTGTGCTGCAATCACATTTTGCAATATTAACAGTTGCTCTTGTGTTTCTTGTCACTCCATTATCAAAAATATTAGGGCCATTAGACATGCAGCTCTCATTGTCTCAAGAAAGATATCACAAGGAAGATAGACAAAGGAATCACATTTTGATCTCTGAGTTTCAATAATCAAGGTCCAATGATAAGTGAAAACATTTGGAGAACTGTGGAAAAAGCTAGCCCCAACTTCTACGACCTCCAGAGTCTGTATAAAATCTTATTAAGGGGAGGGGAGGGGACAGAGAGAGAAAACAATAGCTCAAGGAGAGCTTAGTGTGTCTTTAAGAACAGAGGGAATCTTTGTCATTTTCCTGGGAAAGACTTGGGAAAGCAGCAAGATTCCCTAGTTTGTCCCTGCCTGGTCTGGTGTGAAGACCAGTAAAATGATTTCCAAATGATCAAGAGAAGTACACAAGGTGGAAGACTACCCTGACGGACCCCTACAGTTCTCCAATGACTCTGTGGTGGCACAGGAGAAAAAGAGTTTCTTGAGAAAGGACACAGAAGTAGCAGAGACTGACTGAGCTGGCCCAGGAGAGTGCTTTTGGTTGGGAACAAAGTCAGAGAAAGCAATGCCCTGCATGGGCCTACAGCTGGTAACCATCTGGGATACCATACCATTCATCAGATGCCACAGACCTAGCTGATGATCGAGGACTAACTGCAATCCTCCCATGATGCCTGGACAATACATGAGCCCAAGAATTTTGATCCATCTCTCAAGAATTGGAGAAGGGGGCCATGCATCTGAAGTAACTAAACCTTTTTCTGTCCCCCAGGGGAAAGGGAGGCTTAAGATATAAACACAACTCAGAATAAAACTGAAAGGTGCATTGCTACATATATAAATCAGGAAATATGAGGTAATGTGGTGAGTAGACTGAGAGCCCTAAGTACAGGGCAATATGGTGGCACCAAGGAGGAACAACCTGGGGAAGCTCCCAAGAGGCAGTGCTATTCAAACTTAGAGTGTGTGTTACCCAAGTGAATGGAGTAAGAAAGAAATAAAGCATCCCCCCAAAGCATATTTTTAGAGTGTCTTAGTCTCCTCAGGCTATACCATAAACAGTTATTTCTCACAGTTCTGGGGGTTAAGTCCAGGATCAAAGTGCTAAAAGACCCATGTCTGGTGAGGAACCACTTCCTGATTTGCAGATGACCGGATTCTCATTGTATCTTCACATTGCTCAAAGAGAGATCATCTCTCTAACATCCCTTCTTAAAAAGGGACTAATCCCATTTATAAGAGCTCCATCCTCATGACCTAATTACCTCCCAAAGGCCCCACCTCCTAAGATCATCACATTGGAGGTGAGGATTTCAGTGTATGAATTTGGGGAGGGTACAAATATTCAGTTCATAACATAGAGCATAAAGTACAAGCCTGGGGAGATGCCAGAGAAAAAACTGTAACCTATAGAGAAAATCTAATCAAAGGATGAGACCTAACTGTTAGCTTTATAAAGCGAAAAAAAAAAAAATCTCGTTTTAACATGCACAGCTGCAATGACCATAGCTTCAAGTACCTGGATGTTGAAATTTTAAATCATCCGGGTGATTTAAAAGGTACTAAATTGGTGTTTCCTGTTTTGGCTTCCCATGATGGGGAACGGTTTGCTGATCATGGTTCAAATTTCAACAAGTGTCTAAATTTGTTTACAAGGCCCACTTTTTATCCAAGAGACACTAGAGGGCCAAAACATTATGGGCTCTGAAAGTGGTCATTGATCTTACAAGCTAAACATTGCTCAAATTAAACCACTTAGGACTGGGGTGACCGTATGGCTCTTTGTGTTTGTTAGACCACATTACCTTCTCTCAGATTAGCATCTTTCCTGAAGTAGCACTGGAAACGGATGCTGCCCTTCTGAATATTAGATGTTCAATAATGACCAGAGGCAGGATTTCATTGTTTCCACTTAGCCCCGTTAAACAAAGGCACATGATTTCTAACTGTGAGGTTCGACATGTGTTAAGACTCAGTCATCACTTTGCAATGAGCAGCACCCCCCAATCCAGAGTATCCATCAGACAAGTACTTGTGTGAGCTCTGCACACAGCTAAGCAGCCAGCTCAGGCTCACTATCTCTCTCTCTTTGACCTATTTTCCCAGGTCTCAGCTAACCCCCAGGTCCTTTTTATCTCTGGTCAGTGTGGGCAAGAACACCCAAGGCATGAAGCTAAGTGCTTTTGACACATGGGAAGGATGCCCCACTTTAAGAAAAACAAATATAGTATGGATGACCCCAAACTGCCCACCCAAAATACATAAATTAGCTTTTAAAAATTCATTAACTCTGCAAAAAATATTCACAACAGACTCTCTGCAGTTAAAATATGAACAAATCTATAAATATTTGCAGATTATGCATAAATAAGTTTGTTGCATAAAAGGAGGTACACCTGCAGAGAGTAATAAAACAGTTGCACTAGAGGAGAAAATGGAAGCATTCATTCTTGTTAGCTGTATTTTTAGAGTAGCTCCACTTTGCAAATGCAAAGTCATTAGATCTCAGAAAAGTATAGCCAGAATTAGGGGCACATGATATAAGGGAGAGTTTTAAAATCATCTATGATATTGTATTTTCGTTAATGAGCCAAAGTGTTCGGTTAATGAGCAAAATGTCTGGTATTTATACATATATAGGTGAACACTCCAATCTGTGACTCACATGTGTTCTTCAGAAAGTTAACAAAACTCAGATACTAAATTGTTGGGCTGTCATTTTATTTTGAACCAATTCAATACATTTTGGAGCAATTATTATGTGTAAGACACTGTGCTAAGTGCTATGTGTGATAGAAAAATGAACAAGACACAGTGTGGCTGCTGCAGCACTTACAACACAGAGAAAATAAAGATGCCAAGAACACTTATAACACAAAGCAGAATGGGATCACACTGAAATAGACTCACCAGATGTTAGGTGCATACATTGTCTCATTTAATCTTCCTGACAACTTTTGAGGCCCATGCCATCATCCCCACTGCTACAGATGGGAGAAGAGAGGCTCAGGGATATTAGCTAAGTCACCAAAAGTCACACAGCTGGTAAATGGCAAAGCCAGGATTCAAAATCAGGTAGGTTTTAGGACTCCACAACTCTTGTTCCATCGACTATACTTAGCCAACCCATCTACTGCTGGAGTGCAGAGTGTGGTAGGAGGAGCAATATCCAGAAATACAACCCAAAGGTGGGTTAGAACTAGACTGCAGATACTTGGAATGCTATAGTAGGAGTTTTCACTTTCTTCCATGAACAATAAGGAGACACTGAAGTCCTTTCAGCAGAGCAGCTACAATATCTGACTTTGACTTTAGAAAGATCACTCCATGGTGTGGAAAATGAGCTGTAGGAATACAAGAACACAAACAAGGAAACCTTTCAGAAGGCTGTTGTAGTCCACAGGAGCAACAGTGGTGGTCTAGACTCTACAGCAGAGATGGAAAGCAACAGATGCTAATGATCTTATGCAGGCAAAATTCATTTGATCTTGGGGACTTCATCCAGGAGGCAACTAAGCACAGGAAATAAAGAGGTCTCTTAGCTTAGCACTCAGGTGCCTAGGAGAATGGGGTGGCCATCAACAGACAATGAAACAGAGAAAGCAGCACAAATTTAGGATCTGAAAGAAAGTGATGACAGAGCTTATGGATTTTCTTTTCCATGGGATATATATTCATTATGGCCCAAATTTTCATGATGCTAAATAAGCAATCTCTTTACTCAATCAATATTCTGTTAAATGTAATGGAAACACATCGGTGCAGGCGATCTGGAACACGCAGAGCATCACCTGAAGGAGTCTAAACATAACTACATCTGAGAAAGTGGATATTCTTTTGGTCAATGTCCTGTGATGTTTAGGAGTCTAAGAACTGGGAGCTGGATTCAGGACTCCGTAAGCTAAGAGATTCAGCCCATGGCCACTTTCCAGAGAAGTCTCAGAAGATACTTTAATAGGAACCAAGATTCAGTGCAACCATCCTAATGACTTCCTTTCACAGCAGCTGAAGTATGCTATCTTTTCATACAGATAATCGGAAGACCAGATGAGGGCCAAATGTCTAAAACTTGCCAATTTCTGAAACAGCACACAGAAAAGGAAAAAACTTGTGAACACTAGGTCTTCAGAACTCTTCTCCTTACCCTCTCACACCTCTGTCTCCTCAGAAAGCCTACTACTAAAGGCCATCCCCACATTTAAATGCAAAACATTCCTGAAAAGTGCGCTCTAAGATAGTGTCTTAGAAGACAAAATTCTGACTGCCTGCTTGTTTTATCCTGATATCCGTTCTGAGGGAAGCGTCAAAATGTGGGTAAAAACTCAAGGAAATTATAATTAGGTAGCTTCAAAATCGTGGAGTGATATAATATGAATCCATTTATCCATTCCTACATTCATCTGGGCAAGCAGTCTACTCCAGCGATTACAGGCTTCGGAATCAAGCAGACATGGCTTGGACTCTCATCTACCTCCTACTTTTCTGGCCTCAGGCAAAACACTGGAGTGTACATTAATTTTTTTACCTGTTAAATGGGAATGATGCAGATACATAAGATTGAATGAGATGTTGCAAGTAAGCTATTTCGCGGGGTACCCAGCATGGAATAGACAGCCAATGAGTAGTGGGTTTCACTCTCTTTCAACACATATGTAGGGAGTACCCGCCACGTGCAAGACAGCAGACGACATGGTGTGGACAAACAAAGAGGCCCCCGCTCTCCAAAAGACTGTGTCTGGAAACTTGAATTGGAATAAGGAAGTCCCGTGGCTTTCTTCATTAATAAGGCAGACACATTTATGCCAGCTCTGCTTCCTTTCCCTCCCAACACTGCTGAACACATTATCCCTTCGCTAGGACAAAGTAATTCTTGACTTTTACACTCTAGCCACTCTAACATGATTAGGGGGCAAAAGAGATTTTAGAAAAAACATAAAATATTGGTGAATTATTCATCTTATTCTACTCCCAAGAAATAGCATAATACATTTCTACAGTTTCAAATGTAAGACTCAAGTCATTAATATTAACTGCATTTCGAGAAACACTCTTCTATGAGCAATTCCTGCAGCACCTGTACAATGACTTTAATGCTAAATTTGTTAAAGTAATTGTGCATGTCCTCAAATGAGTGAACCCGGTACAAACAATCTCAAACCACAGTTACAAAACTGAGATTTAGTTCTTTAAGGAAATATTTGAGCACAAGTTTAGGTTCTTCCAGTCTCCAAAGCAAACATTCCAAGGGAGGCCTTCTTGCACTTTAATTATAAAATAAAGCGACATCCAGAGGAGTAAAAACTCCTTATTTCCAGACATCCCAATCCCATGTAAAAAAAAAAAAAAAAAAAAACCCAAATCCAAAAAACTTCATTTGCTTGAACCAAATGTTTTCAAAACTAGGTTTTTAACTCTTTCAACTTTCTGGAATCAAATCAGTTTATTGATAGAAATACCACAATAATTACATGCTTTCTAAATCCCATTTCCAGATGGTATTTCTCCAAAACATTTAGAGAAAAACAGTAATTCAGGACTGAAGACACTTTCTACCATAACTTGATTTGCATTCTTAGAGAAGACAGGGTTTGTTGGTGGTGTCGTTCAGGTGTCAGTTTTGTATGTGCTGGAAACTTATTGTGTTTTCTAATCAAGCTATGCTGTAGTCAGACTGTTACAGATCTACCCCCAGAGGACCCCTCATTAAAATAACTATTTCACTCCTAAGACTATCCTGGTGCATATAATTTTAAATACGATCTCTAATTAATAGTTTCCTAGTTACACGGTAATGCAGTCTTCCATCAGAGGGCAGGTCCAAATTGATATGACAGGATGAGTTGAAAAACAGAACAGACTCCTAGAGACAGAAATTGAGTCCTCACGACAGACTGCGAAAACCAGCAGACATGTTCAGTCTCCAGAACGCCTTCTCAACTTCTAAGGCTTTTTAAAAAAACATTGAACCTGAAAGTTTCCACTCTCCTAGGTTAACCAGCAGGCTTATTTCATGCATTAAACCTTTTTTTCTGTATTTTATAATACATTTGAAAGCCAGGCTCCAATTAGCCCATTTCAGCACTCATTACTAGAATTATACATTCCACAGTGAGATTGACCATAGATTAGATTTTTCTGTGCTATTTGCAGAACAGTATTTCTTTTGCACTTTTAAATGCCTTTTAGCCATAAATATAACAGCAATCTCTAGTGACATATTCAGTGATAACAACTGAGTACATTCTCTCTCTAGCGCTGTATTTCCTAAGATGCTGGTTTTAATTAGCCCTGCAATTTCAAAGGAGCAGGCAGGTCCCCTTTATGGCGGCACTCAAGGAGTCATATTTTTCTCAGAACCCTTAGTATTTTCTTTCACCCCATGTGCTGCAAAACAAGTCATGAGTGCTCTGGACTAAAACATTTCCCATAAAATAGAATGTTGAAATTCTGGTAATGAATTTATACTACCAAATCAATCAATCAATCAATCTCTCTCTCTCTCTCTCTCTCTCTCTCTCTCTCTCTCTCTCTGAGACACAGCTCCTCTGCTCATCATTTCTTGCAAGTTAAACAGCATGAGTGCAAGGAAGGATTAGACTCAGTACTCAGATACCAGTAGTATGGACAAAGTGCCATATCCAGGCTCATTCCAGCTTGTCTTTTGCCAACTGCCCCAGACCTGATTTCAAAATGCCTCTTAAGAAACAGAATTTGCGGGTTTTAAAGGTAGGTTTTCCAAAACCTAAGCACAAAATATCTATCTATCTATCTATCTATCTATCTATCTATCTATCATCTATCTCTGCATCTATCTACCGACTTGGTTGTCTTTTACTTAATCACTCCTGCTCCCTAGCATCACCACCCACACAAGTGGCAAGCATAATGTACTAATATATTCTTTCGTTTTCAAAACTAACTCCAATTCCTAAAGGTGGGCCTCATGGCATGCATAGTTTCACATAGACGTATAGAGAAAATCATTGAAAAGTAAAATATTTACATATATGTGCCCCCAGATAAATCCTTCTAAGAAAGAAAAAAGGTGAATTGTAGCTTTTAGTAGTGGGGGGAGGGGGAAGTGCTGCTGTTCAAATTGCTTTTAGTTCTAATTTTTGAACACTTGCTATATTACACCAAGTGCTGAGAAAGGCATAAAGGACAGAATAAGTTAGGTCTGTGCTTTTAAGAAATGTATAACAAGGGGTGCCTCAGTGGCTCAGTTGGTTAAACATCGGACTCTTGATTTCAGCTCAGGTCATGATCTCACAGTCATGATCTCATGGTTGTGAGATTGAGCCCTGCATTGGGCTCCATGCCTGGTGTGGAGCCTGCTTAGGATTCTCTCCTTTGCTCTCCCTCTGCCCCTCCCCTGCTCATGCTCTCTTTCCCTCTCTCTGTCAAAATAAACAAACTAAAATTTAAAAAGAGAGAAATGTATACTAAAACAGGAGTCACAATAAAGATACATGGAAAAGTCCCAAACCATATGATTCAAATATGCATTTAGCTTAGCTGAATAAACAGATGTAAGGATATACATGTGACAAGGATGGGTCACCTGGAAGGGTTAGTATCAAAATACATGAAAGTCAAGAAGTTTTGAAACAGGCAAAGGGTAGTGTGGTAGTAAGGAGATAGCATAGCATTTAAACTGGTAGAATGCCTTGCATGAAACATCAAAAGGAGTAAATCAACCCTGGAGGAAAGTAAGCACACTAATATGACCTTAATACAGGATACGAGCTCAAATGTCACACACATAAACAAACGTTAGGGCAGTTACATTAAGTAGATGGCAGTTTTGCAAACATGGTCTCATTTCAACCTCATACGAACACTATTAAGTAAGAGAAGTGGTAGGTGGTCAGTTCCCCAGAACAAGGACCTAAGCAAAGTATTCACTCAGAAGTAAAGGACACCCAGAGATCCAAAAGGAGGCACCAGCCAGGATTTGCTGACCTGACATACCCATGGGCACAGCAAGGAGACCTTGACTGACTAGGTGAAGAGCTCTGGCTCCTAAGCAGAGTCAGAACAAAAGCAGCCTGGTCAACTTGTCAAGCAGCAAAGAACGTTTATGTGAGCGAGGGCCCAGGCTGGAACAAGCACACCATCGGCAGCTCAGTGGAGGTCGGAAGAAACAGATAGTTTTTGGTACCCCATGGTGTACCTCAGGGATACTCTGTCAAGCCCCTTGGGATCATGGGCTAGAGTAAAGAATAAATCCAAAGAATCATGCCACTCTTAATGACAGAAGAACTGAGACCATGAGAGCATAGGGCAGTGGTCCTTGTGGACACACTAAAGGGAACGGGCAGGGCAGTAGATCTATAACCGCATTCTCCACCCTCCCTCTTCAGTAAGACAGCTATTAGGAATGGAAGTAAGGGAGAGGGACATTCTGGGAAGAGAGTATCCTGAGTTCAGTCCTTGCTTCTCTCTTCCTGACAACTCTTTGAAAGACCAACTGAACAACCAAAAATAACTCTGACAACATGCTGGGGCCTCGACAAGATCCATGATGATATGTGCGATATAGACTCACTTGGAAAGAAAATTCAGTGGTAGTACGTCATTGGTTGTATTGCTGGGAAATCGGCTGACCTAGAACCCAGAACTTTGTAAACAGGATTGCCTCTGCAACGGAATATGGGCCAGAGAAGTCTCCATGGTTGTCTGGAAGGTGGAAGGATGAAGATATGGTAGAGTTCACTTTACCTTAGCAGGTTCCCTCACAATAGAGAGGAACACCTGTTTGCATCTCTAGGAAGGGGCCAGCATTCCTGTCAATATCACTGGGTTGAATACAATCCTTCACAATTCCTTCCTGACACCAAGGAGGCCTCCTCACAGCAGACTGACATCAGAGTCTCAGTTTGCCAAATTGCAGACTGCTTGTTCTTTGGAGGATAAACTCCCACCACATCTCCTATAATCTGATGATATGGCAGTACCCAAGATACTATAACCTAATTTAACTTCAGATATGTTGAGAAAGCTTTGATATTAATAGAATACAAATGAGATCCCAAGATGTTTAAAGGTGAATGACCTGAATAGGGTGGCACTTATGGAGAGAGAATTAATAAAAGAAACAGAAAATAATTTAAGAAATTTAATGAGATCTTAAACATGATAAACCTTACGCACAAAAAATGTTTCAGAAACTGACAAACATGATATCTAAATTTTTAAAGTTAATAGAGAAGTTTTAAAAGGAACAGTCTCTACTAAAATTCAAATCTGTTTTCTGCGAGATAAAAAGAGGAACCATTCCGTATTGCAGAGCAAAAATACAAAGGAATGAATCCAATGAATAAAAAAGTAAGAGACACTGAGAAAATATCCGGAAAACCTAACATGATTACGAAGAGCTCCAGGAAGAAAAGAGTACTAGAAAAGAAGTAAATCATCAACCACATAATAGCAACAACTTTCTTAAGCTAAAGGATAACTTGAGTTTTGAGACTCTAAGAGATTGCTGAGACCCAGGCATGGTTAATGAAATAGACACAGTTGGACATACCCTGATTAACTTTCTGAACTCCAGGGTTAAAAAAAAATTCTTAAAAGTTTCTAAAGAAAGGAAATCTTTCTTATTAAAGGAAAATAAACAGAGTAGCATCTGGCAAGTCATGTGTGATACTAGAAGCTAGAATACAGTGCAGCAACATCTACAGTTTGCTGAGATAAAAGAACTATAGCTAAGAAATGCCTACTGGGGGGTGCCTGGGTGGCTCAGTCAGTTAACCCTCCGACTCCTGATTCCAGCTCAGGTCATGATCCCACAATTCGTGAGATCGAGCCCCGCATCAGGCTCTGCACTGACAGCCAGTGGCACGGCCTGCTTGGGATTCTCTCTCTTCCTTTCTCTCTGCCCCTCCCCCACTCATACTCTCACTCTCAACATAAATAAATAAACATTTTTTAAAAAAGAAAGAAACGGGGCGCCTGGGTGGCTCAGTCGGTTAAGCGTCCGACTTCGGCTCAGGTCACAATCTCACGTTCCGTGAGTTTGAGCCCCGCGTCGGGCTCTGGGCTGATGGCTCAGATCCTGAAGCCTGCTTCCGGTTCTGTGTCTCCCTCTCTCTCTGCCCCTCCCCTGTTCATGCTCTGTCTCTCTCTGTCTCAAAATAAATAAATGTTAAAAAAAAAAATTAAAAAAAAAAAAAAAAGAAAGAAACGCCTCTTGGCCAACATCTTCTTTATATGAAAAACCCAGATATTTTAAGACTTGCAAGGGTTAAGAAGGCATGTCTGAAGAACTCATTCAAGGAAGTATTCTAGCTAAATGAAAATCAAATCAGAACAAAAATCTTCTGAACAAAGTACAAGAAACAACATTGAACAGTGAATCATATCATTTTATAATTATGGCTGAAGGAATGAGAATAATGATACTAGAAACTAATAAAATGGCTTTGCAAGGATTTTTGAAACAGAAGAGACATTTTCTAGTTGAAAATAAATAGCCTGGAACTAAAATTCCAAACTACCTGAGTGAAACCCAAGAGATACGGGGTGAAGGTGGGGGAGTTGGTTAGTCTTGAGAGACAGGAAAGTAAATGACTTCTAAATTTTTTAAAGTTATTTATTTATTTTGAGAGAGAAAGAGAGCACAAGCAGGGTAGGGGCAGAGAGAGAGAGGAGAAAGAGAATCCCAAGCAGGCACTGCGCTGATGCAGGACTCGAACCCATGAACTACAAGATCATGACCTGAGCCGAAATCAAGAGTTGGACACTTAACCGACTGAGCCACCCAGGTGTCCCTGTAAATGCCTTCTAAAGGTGTTGATGGAAATGGGAGAGTGGACAAGTAAATGACTTGAGGGGGAGAAAGCACAGGTCTATTTAAACTTGATATTTTGATAAATGTAGAGAAATTGTGCATGCTAAAACTGAGATTCCATTAAAACACTGACACATTTGACCACATATAAATCGAACTTTCTATATGGAAAAAAAGACCAATACACTGAGAAAAATGCTAGCCATTTATACCACCAAAAGCCCTGATTTCCTTAATATATAAACAGAGATTTTAAATCAATAAGAAAATATCAGTGATTCAATAGTAAATAAGTAAAAGGATATGAACAAAATTATCTTGGGAGATACATAAAAACTGTTGAGTATGGCTGCCTCTGGAGAAGAGAACATGGTACAAGGCCAGAGGGGAAGGATGAATTACTCTCCCCTATATACACGTGTGGACCTTTTGAGTTTGTGGCATTGTAAATTTATGTCTATATTAAGGTAGATTAAATACTATAACCAAAAACACAACCCCACAAAACAAAACAGATCCCCTCATGTCACAATCCACTTGGGTGTTCTCCTTAAAGTTTTCCATATAAGCCTCCATCCTTAGGTCTGCCTTCTGATAGGGCCTCAAAAGCCTCTGCTGGATCCTCTGAGTTTAGTCAGCCCATGAACAAAAAGAGGGTGCGAACACAAAGGATCTTAAGGGATCTTTTCAAGGCAAGGCTTTTACGTGACACACATTACTTCTGTCCACATCTTATTGACCAGACCAGTCCTGTGTCCCCATCTTCATGCAAGAGTACTGGAAAATGTCATTTAGCTACTGACACAGAAAGAGCAGCCAGGTTGGGTATCTGGCCAGACTTTGCCCCAATTATCTCCTCACAAAAACTTAATATTTGTAACGAATAGAAAGAAAATAAATAAAATGATGTGTTAACTTATATAAAGCAAATGCAATGAAAAGAGTGACGATATACATATCAGCCACCCCAAGATCTAAAGTATTAGATCAGACAGGAAGAAATTTTGTGACAGTAAAAGCTAATACCAAGAAAGTTAATAAAACTAGAGTAAATCACTATGCGAAAAAACAGCATACCAATGAAATACATTAAGCAAAACGTTCTAGGAAGACAACAAAAACTAAAAAAAGCTGAGGATCACTGATGAGGATAGAAGTAGGAGGAGGCCATACCAAAAAAAAAAAAACTTATAAAATACTTAAATAATATACATTAAAAGCTCAACCTAATAAACATATTATTCCTTGACTTACCATGGGGTTATGTTCCAATAAACCCATCATTATATTGAAAATATTTTAAGTCAAAAACGCATTTAATACACTCAACCTACCAAACATCATAGGTTAGCCTAGCCTACCTTAAACACACTCAGAACACTTATATTAGCTTAGAGTTGGAAAAAAATCATCTAATACGAAGCCTATTTTATAATAAAGTCCTGAATATGTCATATAATTTATTGAGTACTACACTGAAAGTGAAACACAGAATGTATGGTTACAGGATGGTTAAGCATATTGGTTGTTTACCATTGAATCACATACTTGACTGGGAGCTGCAACTTGTTGCCACTGCCCAGCATTGAGAGAGTATTGGATCATATACCACTAGCCTGAGAAAAGATGAAAATTCAAATTTCAAAAGTCAAAGTACAGTTTCTACTGAATTTATTTCACTTTCACACCATCGTCAAGTTGAAAAATCGTAAGTCAAACCATCATAAGCCGGGGACCATCTGTGTATATACACACATACCACCCACCACACAAAAATACAGAGAGAGAGAGAGAGAGAGAGAGAGAGAGAGAGAGAGAGAGAGAGAAGCTGCTTTTACAAACAACAATACATTCTTCTCTTATGTTATTGGAGCATTAATAAAAATTGATCACATACTGACCAAAAGAAAAGCTAATTAGATTCTCAAATTTAAAGATAATATAGTTCACATACACTGACCACAGTCCAATAAAAAGAAATTAACAACCCAGAGATGACCCTATAACTTCACCATATAAAAATTAAGGAACACTCTGACAAACACCAAATTGAAAAAATTTGAAGTTATAAATTTTCTAGAACTTAACACAAAGGAAAATAATTCATATCAAAATATATATAATGGGATATAACTAAAAGCTATACTCAGGAAAATTTATAGAGTTAAAATATTTGTTTAAAAAAGAGAAAGATTTAATACAAATGTGTTAAGTATTCTGCTAAGAAACTAGAAAAACAACAATAAGAAAACTAATCAAAAAGGAAAGAAAAGGTAAGTAGTATAGATAAAAGCTCTGGTGGAGCCATAGGGGTGGTAGGAGGCACTCTCCACCATTAGAGGAGGCAGTTCAAGATGGCGACATAGGAAAATCCTGAACTCACCTCCTCACAAACACAAAAATTCTATAGCTACATATGAAATACTTACGTCTGAAAAAGACCTGAAAACTAGCTGTACAGCTCCTCCACAACAAAGGGAGGGGAGGGGAGGTGATGGGTATTTAAGAGGGCATCTTTTGGGATGAGCACTGGGTGTTGTATGGAAACCAATTTGACAATAAATTTCATATATTAAAAATAAATAAATAAATAAATAAAAATTAAAAATAAATAAATAAAAGGGCCACACTGAGACAGGTATGAAACAGGATGGAGAAATGTAGTCTTTTCAAAAACTCTACCCCCAGCACAGTGACCCACAATCAGAAATCCCACAAATATAGAGTTTCTCCCTGAGGAATGAGGGGTTTAGGCCCCACATCGGGCACTTCAATGCTTGGGACCTGCACCAAAAAGATGAGCTCCCAAAATGTCTGGCTTTGAAAACCAATGGGCCTTACATCCAGAAGAATCATAGGGCTGTAGGAGATAGAGATCTACTCTTGAAGGGCTCACGTGCAGACTCACTTGCCCCAGGATCCAACACAAAAGCAACAATTTGAAAAGTGCCTTGACCATACACGACGGAGTCTCATTTGCTAATCTTAAACTGAGAGGGAGGAGCCTGTTAGGACTCTTTTCAGGGACTGGTTAGTGCATTTTTTATGCTCTTACTCTACCTTGCTAGTGTTGGCAGTGGAAGGTACCATTTTTGCACTCCCCTTCTAACCTATTAGTACTGGTACACCTTGCCCACACCTCACCACTGTGGCCTCACCAGAGCCAGGCAGCTGGATGCCCCACCTTTGCATCACCCCTGGAGGTCTGCTAGAGTTGTTAGGCAAATGCAGCCAACATAATGGAAACTCCTTGAAGGCCTGGTTCTGTTTGCCAGGAAAGATTGTGTTCCTGGGCCCTATAGGTCTGAAATAATCAGAAAGATAGTTCTTGGCAGGATACCATCCCCAGGGCACTGCACAAAGAGTAGAATAAAAAACACCCTATCTTCCTGTGAAAAAGGCCTATATACTTGTCCTAGAGCTTGAGTTTGAGGGGCATGCTTCAGGATTACAACACATCTAGAGGCTATGGAAGTATTCTCAAGGTACACAGGCTGGGGGGTGCCATCTTTTTGCTCTCCTTTTGCCTCATCCAAATAGAGCAGCAAAAAGAAAGAAGAATGTCAAAAAGTTAATATAGGGACCTATAGGACAATATCAAGCCAAATAATATTTGCATTATAGGGGTTCCAGAAGGAGAAGAGAGAGACGAATGGGCAGACAACTTATTTGAAAAAATAATGGCTAAAAACTTTCCAAACCCGGGCTAGGAAAC
Source organism: Neofelis nebulosa (assembly GCF_028018385.1). Lineage (NCBI taxonomy): Eukaryota > Metazoa > Chordata > Mammalia > Carnivora > Felidae > Neofelis > Neofelis nebulosa. The sequence continues at coordinate 121,346,183 of NC_080800.1, forward strand.
AGATAACTAGACCCAAGAAGCCCAGAGTTCCAAACAAGATGAACCCAAAGAGGGAGAATGACATGTCCAATAAAGGGTTAGTATCCAAAACATATCAAGAGTTTATAAAATTCAATATCCAAAAAACAAATAATCCAATTTAAAAAATGGGCAGATGACACAAACAGGCATTTCTTCAAAGAAGACATACAGATGGCCAACAGACACATGAAAAGATGCTCATTGTCACTCACTATCAGGGAAATGCAAATTAAAACCACAATGAGATATCTCTCACCTGTCAGAATGGCTAAAATCAACAACACAAGAAACAACAGGTTTTGGCAAGGGTATGGAAAAAAAAGGAACTTTTTTGCACTACTGATGAAATGCAAACTGGTGCAGCCACTGTGGAAAATAGTACGGATGCTCCTCAAAAGTTAAAAATAGAACTACCACGCAAACCAGCAATTACACTTCTAGGAATTTAATCAAAAGATACAAAGATACTAATTCAAAGTATATACCTGATGTTTATAGAATTACCTGCAAGAGTCAATTATTAAAACAGCCCAAGTGTCTATCAATTGATGAATGGATAATGAAGATGTGGTATATGTATATATACAATGGAATATTATTCAGTCATCAAAAAAAATGATATCTTGTCATTTGCAACGACATGAATGGAGCTAGAGAGTATACCACTAAGTGAAATAAGTCAGAGAAAGACAAGTACCATACAATTTCACTCATATGTGGGGTTTAAGAAACAAAACAAATGAACAAAGGAGAAAAAAGAGACAGGTAAACAAAGAACAGACTCTTAACTATAGAGAACAAACTGATGATTACCAGAGGGGAGATGGGTAGGGGGATGGGTGAAATAGGTGATGGGGATTAAAGAATGCACTTGTTGTGATGAACACCAGGTGATTAAAATAAAAACTTTTTTTTTAAGTTTATTTATTTGTTTTGAGAGAGAGCGAGTGCAAGTATGGAGCCTGACATGGGGCTCAATCCCACAAACCATGAGATCATGACCTGAGCCTAAATCAAGAGTCAGATGCTTAACCAACTGAGCCACCCAGATGCCCCTAAAATAAAAACTTTTTTAAAAGTTAAAAGTTAAAAAAAAAAAAAACTAAAAAGATGAACCCAAAGAGATACACACCAAGACACACTATAATTAATATGTCAAAAGTTAAAGAAAAAATCTGAAAAACAGCAAGAGAAAAACAAATTGTTCCATACACGGGAAATCCCGTAAAGCTATCAGTAGATTTCTCAGCAGAAAGTTTCCGGGCCAAATGGGAGTGGCATGACATATTCAAAGTCCTGAAAGGAAAACATTCCAACCAAGAATACTCTATAGGATAAGATTATCATTCAGAATTGATGGAGACATAAACAGCTTTCTAGACAGACAAAAGATAAAGGAGTTCATCACCACTAAACTGGCCCTATAAGAAATGTTAAAGGGACTTCTTTAAGGTGATGTCCAATCAAAAGATACAGAATGGCTGAATGGATTAACAAAACAATACCCATCTATATACTGCCTACAAAAGACTCACTTCAGATGTAAGGACACACGGAGACTGAACATGAAGGGGTGGAAAAATTTGTTTCACGCAAATGGAAACCAAAAGAAAGCTGAGGTAGCTAATATTTATATCAGATAAAATAGACATTAAAACAAATACTGTAATAAAAGACAAAGATGGGGATTATATAATGCTAAAAGGGAAAATCCAGCAAGAATATATATTTGTAGTTATTCATGCACCCAACATAGAAGCACCTAAACATGTAAAAGTAAATATTAACATACCTAAAAGGAGAGATTGTCAGCAATACTATAAGAGTAGGGGACTTTAATACCTCGCTTACATCAATGGATAGATGACCCAGGCAGAAAATCAATAAAGAATCATTGGCCTTAAATAATACATTAGACCAGATGGACATAAAAGATATATAGAGAACATTCCATCTAAAAACAGTGGAATATACATTCTTCTCTAGTGCACATAGAACACTGTCCAGGACAGATCATATGTTAGGCCACAAAACAAGACTCAATAAATTTAAGAAGACTGAAATTATATGAAGCATCTTGTCCAGCCACAATGGAACAAAACTGTCATTTACAAAAAGGAAACTGGAAAAACACAAATATGTGGAAATTAAACAACATGCTACTGAACGACCAATGAGTCAATGGAGAAATCAAAGGAAAAATGAAAAAATACCTAAGACCACTGACATTGTAAACACAACATACCAAAATCTATAGGATACAACAAAGGCAGTTCTAAGACAGAAGTTTATTGATACAGGCCTACCTAAAGAAACAAGAATAATCTCAAATAAACAATCTAAGTGTGAAGCTAAAGGTACTAGAAAAAGAAGAAAAAAAGCCCAAAGTCAGTAGAAGGAAGGAAATACATAAACAAAAAAATACATGATATAGAGACTAAAAAGACAATAGGAAAGACCAGTGAACTAAGAGCTGCTTCTTTGAAAAGATAAAGTTGACAAACTCTTAGCTAGACATTAAGAGTAAGGGCTCAAACAAAAGTTAGAAATGAAAGAGGAGAAGTTATAACAGATACCAAAGAAATACAAAGGATAAAATACTACTATGAACAATTATAAACCAAAATGTGGGACAACCTAGAAGAAATAGATAAATTCCTAGAAACACACAAACCAAGACTGCATCATGAATAAATAGAAAGACTAAATTGGTATTCAAAAATCTCCCAACAAATAGAAGTCCAGGACAAAATGGCTTCATTGGTGAATTCTACAAAATATGAAAAGATTTAATACTTATCCTTCACAACATCTTCCAAAAACTGAAGAGGAGGGAATTCTCCCAAACTTATTTTATGAGGCCAGCATTACCCTGACACCAAAAGAAGGCAAGGATACCACAAAAAAAAGAAAATTACAGACTAATATCCATGATGAACATAGATGCAAAAATCCTCAACAGAATATTAGCAAACCAAATTCAACAATAGGTTAAAAGGATCATATACAATGATCAAGTTACCTTCCAGGGATAAAAAGATGGGTCAACATCCACCAATCAATCAACGTCGTATACCACATTAACAAAATGAAAGATAAAAATCATATCATCTCCGTAGATGAATACAAAACATAAAAAGCAATTGACACAAATCAACATTCATTCATGATAAAAACTTTCAACAAAGTGAGTATAGACAGAACGTACCTCAAGATAATCAAGGCCATATATGACAGGTCCACAGCCAATATCCTACTCAACAGTGAAAACCTAAAAGCTTTTCCTTTAATATCAAGAACAAGGCAAGGAAGTTCACCTCTCACCACTTTTATTCAACATGGTATTAGAAGTCCTTGGTAGAGGGGCGCCTGGGTGGCTCAGTCGGTTGAGCGTCCGACTTCGGCTCAGGTCATGATCTCACAGTTTGTGAGTTCGAGCCCCACGTCGGGCTCCGTGCTGACAGCTTGGAGCCCGGAGTCTGCTTCACATTCTGTGTCTTCCTGTCTCTCAGCCCCTCCCTTGCTCATGCTCTGTCTCTCTCTGTCTCTCAATAATAAATAAACGTTTAAAAAATTAAAAAAAAAAGAAGTCCTTGGTAGAAAAAAATAAATAAGAGGCATCCAAATTGGAAAGGAAGAAGTAAAACTATCACAATTTGTGAACGGGATGATTTTATATATAGAAAACTCTAAAGACTCTACAAAAAAACCCTATTAGATCTGAGAAATGAATTTGGTAAACTTGTAGGGTACAAAATCAATACACAAAAATCTGTTGCATTTTTATACATTAACAACAACCTATCAGAAAGAGAAATGAAGACAACAATCCCATTTACAATTGTGACAAAAATAATAAAATATCTAGGAATAAATTTAACCAAGGGGGTGAGAGACACTGAAAAGTATAAGACACTGCTTAAAGAAATTGAATATACAAATAAATGGTAAGATAATGCATGCTCATGGATTGGATGAATGAATAGTGTTAAAATGTTTATATTACCCTAAGCAATCTACAGATTCAACGTAGTCCCAATTGAAATATCAATAGCATTTTTTCACAGAATTAGAAAAAACAATACTAAAATTTGTATAAAACCACAAAACCTCTGAAAAAGCTACAGCAGTCTTAAGAAACAAGAATAAAGCTGGAGGCGTCACGCTTTCTGATTTCAAACTATATTACTTCACTCATCATCAGGGAAACACAAATCAAAACTACAATGAGATGCCAACTCACACCTGTCAGAATGGCTAAAATCAACAACACAGGAAACAGGTGTTGGTGAGGATGTGGCGAAAGGGAAACCCTCTTGCACTGCTGTTGGGAATGCAAACTGGTGCAGCCACTCTGGAAAACAGTATGGAAGGCCCTAAAAAGTTAAAAATAGAACTAGCCTATGACCCAGCAATTGCACTACTAGGTATTTACCCAAAGAATACAAAAATACTAATTCAAAGGGATACATGCACCCTGATGTTTATAGCAGCATTACCTACAATAGCCAAATTATGAAAACAGCCTGTGTCCATCAATAGATGAATGGATAAAGAAGATGTGGTATATATGTATGTATGTGTGTGTGTACACACACACACACACACACACACACACACGCATGCACACGCACACACACCCCAATGGAATATTACTCAGCCATGAAAAAGAATGAAGTCTTGCCATTTGCAATGATATGGATAGAGCTACAGAGTATAATGCTAAGCAAAATAAGTCAGAGAAAGAAAAATACCATGTGATTTCACTCATATGTGGAATTTAAGGGGAAAAAAAACAAAGGAGAAAAAAGAGAGAGGCAAACCAAGAAACAGACCCTTAACTATAGAGAACAAACTGATGGTTACCATAAAGGAAGTGGGATGTGGGCGGGGGGGGGTTGTTAAGGAGCGCACTTGTGATGAGCACAGGGTATTGTATGGAAGTGCTAACGACTATAATGTACACCTGAAACTAATATTACACTGTATGTTAACTAAATGGAATTTAAATAAAAACTTTTTAAAGCCTGTATTACAAAACTGTAGTAACCAAAACAGCATGATATTGGCATAAAAACAGACACATAGATCCATGAAACAGAATAGAGAGCCCAGAAATAAACCCATGTATAAATTGGTCAATTGATTTACAACAAAGGAGGCAAGAATATACAATGGGGAAAGGACAGTCTCTTCAATAAATGGTGCTGGGAAAACTGGACAGCCACATGCAAAAGAATGAAAATAGACCGCTATTATAAACCATGCACAAAAATTAACTCAAAATGGATTAAAGACTTGCATGTAATACCAGAAACCATAAAACTCCTAGAAGAAAACACAGGCAGTGGGGGAGGGGGCACCTGGGTGGCTCAGTCTCGACTCAGGTCACATTTCGTGAGTTCAAGCCCCACACTGGGCTCACTGCTGTCAGTGTGGAGCCTGCTTTGGATTTTATGTCCCCCCCAGCCCCTGCCCATTCCCTGGTTGTGTGGTTTTTCTCTCAAAAATAAATTAAATCTTAAAAAAAAAAAAAAAGAAAGAAAGAAAACACAGGCAGTAAGCTCCTTGACTCTTGGCGATATTTGCAGGGGCTCCAAAGGCAATGGCAACAAAAGTAAAAATAAACAAATGGGACTACATCAAACTATAAAGCGTCTGCACAGTGAAGGAAACTATCAACAAAAGAAAGGGCAACCTACTGAATGGAAGAAGTTATTTGCAAATTATATATGCAGTAAGGGCTTAATATCTAAAATATATAAAGAACTTACATAACTCAGTAAGAACAACAACAAACCCAAGCAACCCAATTACAAAATGGGCAGGCGATCTGAATAAACATTTTTCCAAAGAAAATGGATGGCCGACAGGCACATGAAAAGATGCTCAGCATCACTCATCATCAGGGAAATACAAGTCAAAACCACAATGAGATACCACCTCACACCTGTCAGAATGGCTATTATCAAAAGGACAAGAAATACCAAGTGCTGGTGAGGATCTGAAGAAGGAACACTCGTGCACTGATGATAGGAATGTAAATTAGTGCCGCCACTATAGAAAACAGTACGGAGGTTTCTCAACAAATTAAAAATAAAATTACCATATGATCCAGCAAAGACAACCAAAACACTAATTTGAAAAAATATATGCACCTCTATATTCAGTGCAGCATTATATTTTCAATAGCCAAGATTTGGAAACAAGTGTCCATGGGTGGGCAAATGGATAAAGACAATGTGGTATGTACGTATGTATGTATGTATGTATGTGTATATACATACATATATATATATATATGGAATACTACTCAGTCACAAAAAAGAATGAAATCTTGGCAATTGCAACAACACAGATGGACCTTGAAAGTATTATGCTAAGTGAAATAAGTGAGAGAGAGAAAGAGAAATGCCATATGATTTCACTTACATGTGGACTCTAATAAATAAACCAAATCAAACTTAGAATAGATTGGTTGTCTGCACAGTGGTTGCCATAGGGGAGGGGGTGGTGAGGGATATGTGAAATGGGTGAAGGGGATCAAGAGGTACACACTTCCAGTTATAAAAAGTAAGTCATGGGGATGTCATGTGCAGCATGGTGACTACAGTAAATATATTGTATTACAAGTAAATCTTACAAGTTCCCATCACAAGAAAAAAATTGTAACTTTGTATGGTGACAGATGGTAACTAGACTTATTGTGGTGATCATTTTGCAATGTATACAAATGTTGAATCATTTACGTTATATGCCTGAAATTAATATAATGTAGATCAATTATACTTCAATTACATTCAAAAGCTAAGCTTGCTGAGACTATAATAAATGCATCCAAAAGTGCAGAAGAGGTATGGATGCAGGTTACCCTTAGAGGAACCTGTTGAATGAGAGGGAAAATGGGGGGAGGGGTGTCCGGGTTACAGAGATTTTGATACTGGGCACTGAGTCAAAGACCAATGTTTTATAACATGCTTGTGATCATGAGATTAGGGTACAGAATACACAAAACTATAACTTCAGTTCTCAGAGGCCATATTCTCACTAGATAAGTTGCAACCATCAGTCACAATGTTATTCAAAAATCTTAGATACAGATGACAAATGTAGCTGCATTTGTGGTAATCATGGCATAACGTGTCATACACCTGAAACTAATGAAACATTGTGTGCCAAGTATACTTCAATGAAAGAAATCTTAGATACTATGATTTAATGAATGCGAGTCAAACACCCTCATCCCCTCTAGAAACTTTTGCCAACTTGAGAGAAAGTATCCCATGGCAATTTGTACACATCAATGTCACACTATGTATCACACTGCCTCATGAGTTATCTGCTTGTGTATGCTTTGCCCTTGAATCCCTTAGGCAAAGGGATCATGTCTTTTTCTTCTCGGATTTTCCCCAGTACCTCTCCAGAGCCTTGATCAAGAAATATTTGATAGACAACTGAATAAGGGCATAAATGTATAGATACTAATCAAAGAGCCAAAGGATGCAGAGAATCAAAAAGTCTCCTTTTGTGTATAGTGACCTAGATAATGAAGGTGCACCATAGGCCCATTAAGCTACAGATGACAAGTACTCAACTGACAGAAGGGAAAGAACATACAGATCATGCCAGAAACCTGGTAACATTTGAACAGACAGACAACGGTGTTTTTCAAGACTATTCAAAGATTTCTGAAATAATTTATTACTTTTTAAACCATCTTTAGCCCCCAACACACACAGTGCAATTTCAAGCTTCTGGAAAATCACTAACAAGACAGGAGACTATTTGCTGACTAGGCTGCCCTTGTAGTAATCATTAGTTTCTTTTGCTCTTAGGGACAAAGATAAAGTCTGAATCAAAAGAAAGGAAAATAACACAAAGAGGAAGTATGAAGGTTGAGGTAAGTAAATACCAGCTCACATAAGAGATGAAAAGATCTATTCACACATCACCCACACTGTCTATATCCACATAGATTGAAAAGCTCGGGAGAAAAGTTGCCTTATTTAGTAAACAGATGTATTGCTAACCATCCCTTCAGTCCTGTGCCCAGTTCTCCTGAACTTGTTCCCTAGCAAGGTCTTTAAACATCTCAGAGAGATGTGGATAGTTTTAACAGTATATAAGAATATACCTATGTAACAATATATAGGAATATTAACAGTATATAAGAACCAAGTGAACATAGGTTATGTAAGGCCCTGAATGGACGTGGCCAAGGGTGAGTCTTTCTTGATTAATTAGGGCGAGAGCATTTTCCTACAGGGTCATTAATCCTTACACCTGCTCCCCTGTGGCCAAGTACCATAGCATTATATGACTTATGAAGGCTTTGAAGTGGGGGCTGGAGATGTGGGGAGGAAATGGCTAAAAACAGCAGACATCCAGCAACATGTTTAATCTGCTCCTATATTCCTCCCCCTTAGCCTGGTAACTTCCATTCATCTTTTTACTTCTCACCTCTTCTAGGGAGTGGCCTTTCGAGGCCCGCTAGTCTAGTCCCACAGCACCACCTATTGTAGTCATACTTCATTATAATTGCTTGATTCATGCTTGTCTTCCCCTCTAGACCAGAAGTCTATAAGGACAAGAGCTGTGTCATTCACAGCTGAATCCCTTGTACCAACCACACTGTCCAACATAAACTAAATGCTTAATAACTGTTGGGTGAATGAATCAATTAACAAACAAACAAATGGGCAGGGGTGTGGCCTACATTAGGTAGGGCTAGTGGTTTATCTAAGAAACTGGAAGACTGAATACTCATAACACCCCTGCGGTATGGGTGATTTTGTTAAACCTATTTTAGAAATAAAAAAAAAAACCAAATCCCAGAGAAATTAATTTGTTCCAATGGAAGACAAGTAAGCAAATTAGCTACCTTGCCCTGTGTATCCTAAGTTTCAGGTCTGATTACTTGGGCTCAGCAACAGGGAGGCAGACAACTGGTCAATGTCTAAGGGGGCCTCCCCAGTTCTGAAAGTAGGAGAACAGCCAGATTAAAGAGCTCCTATTTGTGTCTAAGCAATAGAGCTTCTTAAAGACCAGTTTGGTGTGGTGGAAGAAAATATGGAGTTTGGAGGCAAAAAACTTATACTTCACTCCCACCTTATACGTTACTATTTGGAGGATCATCTTGGTAGGGCTTATAACCTCACTAGACCCTCTAAATTCATCTACAAAACAGGGAAAATGAAAACCCCATTTGTGCCATGCTATTTTGAAGAGTAATTGACAATCAGCGCCTCGCATAGTCTGGCTCTGAGTATACATTCAATAAATATCTATTTATTAGAATGGAATAAAATAGAATTTAAACTGCAATATCCCTCTCACAACTTCAAAACCTGGAGCTTCATTTACTCTTCCCTCATTTCTGACACACAGTAGGAACTCGGTAATCAGCACATTGAAATTGAATAGCCTCGCTCAAATAAAGTATTTAGGATTACATTCTGACCTAGACAGCCATGCTCTTTTTGACTTGTTTTATGACTGGTACTCAAGCTAAGGAGATGCTCCTCTGGAGAAAAAAAAAAAAGGCTATATAAAGAGAATTCAGGCCAACAAATCTTTACTTAGCAGCTAATATGTGCAGGACCCTGTTCCAGGCTTACTGGAAGATCATAGAGGCAGAGTGAGGAAAAGGGTAGAAATGAGGACATCATAATACCTGCACTCTCTCTAAGCAATTGGTACTTTTCTAGGCCACTATTGACAAGCCCAGCCCACTGGGATGAATTGATTTTCTTCTCTGAAAATACCTTCACTTTCCTAGTGTATATCTCTCAGTACTACGTAAAGTGGAATCTGAATTTGCACTCATTTCCTATGCATTTGCTGGAACTGAGAAATGGAAACCAATTGATACATATAGGTGGAATTCATTACATTAAGATTTCTCTTATTGAGATAATCACCTCAAAGACTCGAAAGCACAGAAAACTAATTATGCTCAATCTTCTCATTTGACATATTTTTTTATTTTCATTTATTGGAAAAAAATTTGACTGTCATTGCTCCCTTCATAAGAGCACTGTACATTTTATTTTAAATGTGCTGCCTCAAGCTACTACCTAGGTAGCCTGGACGGATGTCTTCATCTTTAGAGATAAATCATCATCAAGGACAACTCACTCTTCCCTGGGTTTGGTCCAGCTCTCTACCAATGAACTATAGGCTTTATCTTCTCATTTCTAATACTCATCTATAAATCTAAACCTATAGAAATAAAATTTTATACTGCAGTTGACAACCTGTATGAAAACTATCAGCATTGTGGGATTTATAAACACCTAAAAAATTGCATTTCTATAATAGATTACTTGACAAGCCTTTCATTTATAATGCAACCAACACCATTAGGATATTATGACAGATTTTGGATAGATTTTGTAATTCTTCTCTGAAGACAGTACAATTACTAAGTCTCTATTCTTCACTTGGGAGTTCATCTGTGCAGTTAAAAAAAAAAAAAAACTGTCTTCCTGACAACCCCAGAATGTTGAGATCTAAAACACTGATTAGAATATGAATCCTCTCACCTAGAACACTGAGATGGAAATAACCAAGAAAATGTTCATGCATGAGTTAAGCTACACTTGTGGGTTTGGGGTGGGGTGGGTGGGGGGAGGCAGGAAGTACGTGAGTAAGTGTCTGAAATTGAATCATAGTAAGACATCTGAAAAAGTGAACTACTTGAGTTATGAATTGGCCTCTGAAACCACTTGGTCCAAATCTGTCATTCCACATTGGAAGACACTGAGGCTAGAGGGAGGGAAGGCATTTTCACTTAACTCCTAGTCAGTAGAAGAGGTGTGGAGTAGGAGTGAGTTTTCCTGATTCCCAACCCAGTAGCCATCCTAGTGGAAGGGCATATGTCAGAAATCACAATTTTAAGGTAATATGACAACTGATCAAACTAAAAGATAAAAGAAAAGAAGGGAAGAAGCACATAGAAAGAGGAAAGAGCTAAAAAATTATTTTTTAAAAAAAATTTTAATGTTTATTCATTTTTTGATAGAGAGAGACAGAGTGAGTGGGAGAGGGGCAGAGAGATAGGGAGACACAGAATTGAAGCAGGCTCCAGGCTCTGACCTGTCAGCACAGAGCCTGATGTGGGGCTCAAACTCACAGACTGTGAGATCACAACCTGAGCTGAAGTCGGATGCTTAACTGACTGAGCCACCCAGGCGCCCTGATAAAAAGCTACTTGTAAATTTACTATTGTCTTAGTCCACTTGGGTCGCTGTAACAAAATACCACAGACTGGGTAGCTTATAAGCAGCCAAAATTTATTTCTCACAGTTCTGAAGGCTGGAAGCCCAAAGACCAGGGTTTCAGCGTTGTCAAGGCAGGGCCCTCTTCTGGGTTGCACACTTTTCCTCATTATCTCCACATGGTGGAAGGGACAAGGAGGCTCTGAGAGGCCTCTTAGAAGGGCACTAATCCCACTTATTCCTCGTCGCTGCCCTTTTACACCCCGGTACTACTCCACTCCTGAGGACTTCACCTTCATGACCTAATCACCTCCCAAAGGTCCTGCCTCCTCATACCATCACCCTGGATGTTAGATTTTCAACATATGAATTGGGGGCAGGGGGCATGGACACAAATATTCAGACCATAGCAACCATGGGTGAACACTGGCATCCTCATACATTTATAAGACTATATAAAACATGTACGTGCAATTTGGAGGGGCTGGCAAATTATTGTTCATGGGCCAAATCCAACCCACTGCCTGTTTCTGTAAATGAAGCGTTGTTGGAACACAATACATCCAGTTGTTTATGTATGTCCATGGCTGCTTTCGTGCCACAACAGTAGAGTTGAGGAGGTGTGTCAGAGACTGCATGATCCACAAAGCCAAAAATATTTATTTCACTATCTGGCCCTTTACAGAAAAAGTTTATAGGCACCTACTTTAAAGAGTACTAATAAATAAACAAAATATGTTCATAGTAGTAATACCAATAAAATGAACTCCCAAGCACCCAACACCCAGGTGAAGAAATTAACCCTTACCAATACTTTTAAAGACCTGTGAGCCCCTCCCTTATAACATCCTCCTCTCTCCTCCACATACTACTTTGTTTGGAAAGCCAAGTATGGAGCACAAACCTATCAAGCTCTGAAGAAAAGGCAATATCACCATTGTTAGATGAAGACATTCAAGAGAAGGTGTGCTGAGTGGAGTGTCAACTTTGATTCCACTGAGAGTTTACCAGAGCCCTTTCTGGAGTAATGGGAACGAGGTTTAAGTGAGAACAGGGCAAGCAAAAGCTCACCACATGGGGGACGTCTGGCAGGGCTATGATGTGGTCCGGTATTGGAGGTCGGACAGGGCTATGGGCGGGAAGGTAGGCTGCCACGTACTTTTTGCTTTTAGGCTCCTCGTGGAGAGAGAACAGAACACCTCTGCAGGACGAAACGGTGTCGCTGGCTGACCCAGGCAGAAGGCCCTGGACAGTGGAACAGGAGGTTTACCAGCAAATGTGAAGCCATTTGGGTGAGGCTCACCCGACACTCTGTCTTCAGAAAGAAGCTAGAACCAGGACCAGTTATACCTGGGGCACAGCTGTCATCCCGGGGTTCTGCTCAGCATCCTCCTGGAATCCTCTTCACCCCTTTCTGATGCTGCCTGTTTTGTCTAGCCCGTGTTTTTCTTTGTCATTTGGTGGAAAACAGCCTCTAATAGCTTCTTCAGAAAGGGTATGTGGGACGTCAAAGTTTTCAAGATCTAGAATTTCTGAAATGTTTATTTCTATCACATATACAATTGATGATTTCACTGGTATAGAATTGGGTTGAAAAGTGCTGATGCTGTCCACACACACAGACACATACTGTGTGTGTGTGTGTGTGTGTGAGAGAGAGACAGAGACAGAGACAGAGAGACAGAGAGAGACAGAGACAGAGAGCGCGTGCACAAAGAGCAGAATTTGATGACACTCATAGGTAGTAGACTATCAGAGTTGAGAAAACAGCTGAATTACTCCTTGTCGCTGCCCTTTGACACCCCACGACTACTCCACAATAGCAAAATAACATATACAAACAGTCTATGGTCTTCCATTTGAAAATAATTGAAAACACCAAGTTGTCTTGCTTCTTGGGCCAAATTTAGCAGCTGCATAGGCCATATACACCATCAGTAATGGGGTTCCATGCAATTGAAAATACACAAATGACCACTCTGTATATATAACTGTATCACTTTGCTAGGGCTGCTACAGTAAAGTACAACACACGGGGCAGGTCAAACAATAAAAATGCATCCTCTTGTAATTCTAGAGGCTAGAAGTCTGAGATCAAGGTGTCAGCGGGGTCGGTTTCCTCTGAGGGCTCTCTCCTTGGCTTGCAGTTGGCCACCTTATCTCTGTATTTTCACATGGTTTTCCCTCCATGGCCTCATGTCCTAATCTCCTCTTCTCATAATGACACCAGCTATATTGGATTATGGCTCATCCTAGTGACCCCATTTTAACATAATTACCTCTTTAAAAACCATCTCCAAATACACTCACATTCTGAGGTACTGGGAGTTAGGACTTCAACATACGATTTGGGGGAGGGGGCACAATTCAGCCCATAACAATGGTTGGATTTTATTATATTCATACTAGTCTAGACCTTTTTTTAAATAAATCACTTTCATAAATGCCTTGGAGCCTATCTTACAAACAGTAATCTAAGGTAGTAAATGAATAGGCTTTGAAGCAATAACATTTAGTTATCTGTATAGGCATGCACTCTGAATACATCTAAGTTCATGTTAGCATTACTTAGACAATGCCTGTTAAATAATATTTGAGAGCCATTATACATATAAGAAAAAAGTGATATAATTACTGTATAAATTTAGCTATTGTAAAATGGAACTTAAAGTATTATGATTTTCAATTACTTTCTCATAATTATAACAGATATAAAGAGAAGAATCTTAAATGCTCTACAATGACATTTAAATTGATCATACTTCCAAGATTAAGGTCATGCTAATTTCAGATTGTCTTCATACAATTTCTAACAAAATTTTAATCATGGCTAATAATAACAGTTCAACCATTAATAGTATGTCACTCTTTCATATAGTTTCATCTTACAAACGGCAAGGTCACATTAATGTATATAGGAGAATCCAATCAGCTTGATTATTTATGTTTTTCTGGGCAATAGCACGGAGTTTCTAAAATGTAAATCTATGAAAGTTTCATTTTTATCCCTATCCTAGTGCTATCTTTATATCAAGTTGATTAAATACCATTGTCCCTAGACAATGAGAATTGAAAGAATACGTATTATACATACATACAAACCTTAATACATTTTTGTCCTCTGGGGAAATACAGAATCTCATTTAAAAGTGTTCAAATAGGGGGCACCTGGGTGGCTCAGGTCACGATCTCACGGGTTCGTGGGTTTGAGCCCCACATCAGGCTCTCTGATGTTAGCATGGAGCCTTCTTCGGATCCTCTGTCCCCTTCTCTCTCTGCCCCTTCCCCACTTGTGCTCTCTCTCTGTTTCTCTCAAAATAAACTTTAAAAAAATTTTTTAACAATAAATAAAATTGTTCAAATATATTACAGCAAATGGTCTTTCAAATTATATCATTAGCTGAACCAAATAATTTATATGAAGTCCTTCTTAGTACAACGTCATTTTAGAACTGTGAAGTGGTTACAGCACCACTAATTCCATAGGTGGACTACCTAGTCCCACAGGCATGAAATTAAAGTGATGATGGATATCTCCAACAAATACCAGTTCACTCAGAGCAGGTAAAGGACTTATTAAAAAGTTCTAACTCCACCTCTGCCTTAGGCAAATTCCTTGGCATCCCTCTCTACATCAGCTCCTTTAACTACAAGAATTAGCCATGAATCGGGCAATGTGAATGGATATAAATGGGTGAATCATATCAATCAAAATTTTGTAATAGTAATGTTGATTTTCACTCCATTTGGTTCTTAAGATGTCTGGTTGGTCAGTATTGTCAGGGGATCTGGATGCCACATAGGATTTGAATACTTGAAATAAACCATGCTCTCTGGTCCAAGTGAGTAAGGGAAATGCTAATTTCCTGCATTGAACACTGGGAAATGAGAGTATCATGTATATACTAGGCAATTTGCTTTGGGGTTCTATAGTCAAATTTCAGTATACTGAAAAAGCACAGCAATTTACGGGAATTAAAAATGTAAATATTGACTAATGCAAATATTTCTGAGAAACTCTGGCCTAATGTAGAGGCAGGAAAAAAAAGTTCTTTCAGCAAGGATCTCAATACCACCAAGCCACATTTCGGTGAACAGGAAGTTCATTTTCATAAGCAAACTCCCTAAAAGGCCACAAGTCAACTAGCCATACCCTGATTTATCTGAGCTGAAACGAGTTTGCAACAATGATCATAGAGTTCTATCCAAGTCTCCCTTCAATATCATAGAAGGAATGTCTATTCCCTATTAAGATGGGACATTATTTTCTATCTTGTCCCATAATAACTATGTCCCTGGATCTACAGTGGCTTCTGTGGTGAGAGTAGTAGTTGTCCCTTGTCATTGTTCAACCATCTGGTGGCCTATGGATGGACACTAATGGCCTGTTATCTCTCAGCGCAGAAAGGGCCCAATGGTCCTGTTAACTCGGCCTCACTTCATTGGCACAGTTTACCACCCTGAGATCTGGTTACATCTCTTAGTACATCCCTGACCCAGTCAGTCTGCCTTGCAGTCCTCAACTACAAGATCATCTTGTCCCATTTTTTGTAATTCCCTTCATAAGTTCACCATCAAGCACTATCAGTTACATTCCATTCTCCTTCTCAGGATACATGGGGACCTCTAGACGCTTTCTCTACTACATGGAAGACCAAGAAACTCTGAAGGGCCTACTTAGGCCTTCTTTCTGCCTAACTATGCTGTGCTGCTCATTTTACTCTGATGTGGCTGTTCTATGTGGCCATGGAAATACCCTGCAAGACCTCCCAAATTTGAGAAGCAG
Source organism: Neofelis nebulosa (assembly GCF_028018385.1). Taxonomy (NCBI): domain Eukaryota; kingdom Metazoa; phylum Chordata; class Mammalia; order Carnivora; family Felidae; genus Neofelis; species Neofelis nebulosa. The sequence goes on from NC_080800.1 coordinate 121,362,209, forward strand.
AGTAAATGGTTTTTCTTGATTAGGCTTTCCTCTCAACCCCAGGCTGGAAATGTGAATCTAAAACACAAGTGAAACACTATCTGATTCCCATATGTCTGATCTCTTCTCTCTTCCTCAATTCACCAGGGACAGGGAGGGGTGAATGTACCTGTTAGAGGTCTTAACTCTAAGCAACAAAAAACAGTTTTGCCTAAATAGAACATAAAATGAATTCATTCCTGGAAAATGGGTATCTCATAGATTCCAGAAGCGCTGAAGAACCAAGCAGAGAGGTATCATGACTAAGAGCCAAATCAGTAACACTGGACAGTGGATGTGGCTGCCACCACATCAATATTACGCCTGCCAGAATGGATTTTACAGAATCCCAGCTTTGTATCTTTAATTTGCCACTTGAGGTCTGGGGCAATGGGACTGGGATAACCCTGGCTTCAAAGGACCACAGCAAAGCAAGTATCAGGTATTTCCAGTTTCTCTGCTGCGAAGAAAGCGCATACAGTAGGCGCTGCCCCAAAGGAAAATAATCTAGATGCTACCATGCAGCAAACGGCATGCTAACTGTCCAGTGCAGTGTGGGCTTTCCACTTCCTCTATCTTGTTAACCTTTTTCCTTCCTAGGTGGTTAAATAGCTATGTGGTGTAATGGGGGAGAAGACACCCCCATCATTCCCAGGTGTGTAATGGTGTAAAGGTTACTGGAGACATGATTTGGAGGTGGTGGGGTGGGAGACGTGATAGATTAGTATTTAAAAAATACCCCTCCATTAAACTGGTAAATAAAAGAAATAGGGGTGCCTGGGTGGCTCAGTCAGTTAAGCGTATTACTCTTGGTTTCAGCTCAGGTCATGATCTCACTGTCGTTTGGTCAAGCCCTACATCAGGCTCCATGTTGGGCATGGAGCCTACTTAGGATTCTCTTCCTATCCCCCTCTGCCCCTCCCCTGCTTGCACCTGTGCGCACATGCGCACACATGCCCTCTCTCTCCCTCTAAAAAAATAAATTAAAATCACTGTTATATAAAGCTTTAATTTCAAACATTTTTATATCCCAAGCACTGTACATTATACATAATAAGAAACTATTTTCAGATTCAGAGTTTGGGTTTGTTTTAGAAATCCAAATTCAAATGCTTATCTAAAACTACCCAACAACTACCCAACAACTCAGGCTTCAACTCTTTAAAATTAGCAATGACATTTCCACATAGGTTTATAAATAGAGGAAAAATCTCTAGCTTTGGAGGTTGGGTTCCATCTTTAGAAACAACAATGCCTGACTAACTATTTTTTGTTTGCTTTCGCACATGATATTTTGTCTTTGTTTAAATCACTATTAAAAGCTGGCATGCAATTGTTAGGACCATGTAAATTTTCTATATTTATCCAACATTTCAGCTGCATTAATTCAAAGGGTTGAATGTGAGACAGCGAAGATGACTCCTCAGCAGAATATGTTTGGGGATAAACAAGACATAGGTACTTTTCCATGTGTAAGTAAACACTATGATAAATCTTCCTTTTGCATGGTAGCAGCAGACAACCCCCACTAGCAAACAGGAACCCTTACAAAGTGTTATCCATAAGAAAGCATGCATATGCTCTTGAACCTCATAAAAACTTCAATAAATACAATAAGTGATAAGATGTGTGTCTTTTTATGAAAAGCACAGAGCATGCTTATGGTTCAATACAATCAGGGGCGTATTACGAAAACTTATTAATAGATAGGAATAACAAGTGTTGGTGAGGATGTGGAGAAACTAGAGTGGGAAAGTAAAATTGTACAGCCTCTTAGGAAAACAGCTGGGCAGACCCTCAAAAGTTAACTATAAAGTTACCATATGACCCAGCAATTCCACTCCTAGGTATATCCCAAAAGAACTGAAAATAGATATTCAAATACTTGCATAGAAACATTCACAGAGGTATTATTAAACATCACCGAAAGACAGAAACAACTCAAATATCTAACTGGTGAATGGATACACAAAATGTGGTTAGAGCTACACAGTGGAATAGTATTCAGCCATAAAGAGGGACAAAGGAATGACAGCAACAAGATAGTGGGATAGCCGGTCCCTAGCTCTAGTCACCCCCACAGAAATACTGATCAGCAACTATAAACAGAAGAGGACACTTTTGTGAAAAATCCTAGAACCTGGGAGTGAGGCTGAAGCACTCCCTTAGAAAAAAAAAGCTAGGAAAAGCCACATTAGAAGGGTGAGAGGAGCCATTTCACTTTGACCACATTGTCTCTACATGAGGCCAACACGTCTACAGGGATCCTCTGGGCCTGTTATTTCTCCAATGGAGAAAAGAGAGCCTGAGGCAGATATCTAGCTTCCCCAGGGTTCCGTGGCACAACCCACAGCATGCACGTTAGTTTCATGACATGGAGAACACTGGGGGACTTGGCAGTCATCTGGGAACAAAGAAGGGGGCTGGGGCTAACAGCAACCAGTGCACAGATCTTGGTGGTGATACTGCCTATCACTGCCAGCAGCTTCACTGGCCAGAGAGCTCAGCCATCAGCTTTGTCCATCCATGAAGCCAAGCTGACAGATCCATGTGGCCAGGAGCACAGTGAGATGTTCTGCCCAGCAGACCAGCTGTGGAGGCCAGTCTAAGGCCCCACCTGATCACAGAGCATAGCCAGCAACCTCACTTGACCACAGAAGACAGTCGGTGACCCCACACAAATGTGGGGATCCTAATAAAGACAAGCTCAGCAAGATGGCTTCATGGGTGAATTCCATCAAATAATTATAGAACTAATGCAGACACCTCTCAAAATCTTCCAAAAATTTGAAGAGACACTTCCAAACTTGTCTTACAAGGCAAGTACCATCTTACCCTGGTACGAAAGCCAGAGAAGGACATTACAAGAAAAGAAAACTACAGTATAATAACCGTGATGAACACAGATGCAAAAAATTCTCAAAAAAAAAAATACTGGCAATCCAAAGTCAACAACATGTTAATAGAATCATACACAATGATCAAGTGGAATCTATCCCTGAGATGCAAGGATGTTCAAAGTATAAAAATCAATAAATGTGATACACTACATTAACAGAATGAAGGATAAAAATCAAATGACCACCTAAATATATGCAGAAAAAGCATTTGAAAATGTTCAATATCCCTTCATGAGAAAACTGCAACAAATTGGGTATAGAAGGAATGAATGTATTTCAACATAATAAAGGCCATATATGATAAACCCACAGCTTTAATAGTAAAATACTGAAAGCTTTTCCTCTAAGATTAGGAACAAGAAAATAGTGCCCACTCTCACCACTCCTATTCAGTATAGCACTGGCAGTCCTAGCCAGGGCAATTAGTCAAGAAAAAAAAAACATTCAAATTGGAAAAGAAGTAAACTTCTGTTTATTTGCAGATACGATCTTATACATAGAAAACCCTAAACACTGCAACAGGAAGTTATTAGAACTAATAAACAAATTCAATAAAGCTGTAGGTTACAAAATCAACATACAACAATCAGTTGTATTTCACTAACAATGAACTACCTGAAAAAGAAATTGAGAAAATAATCCTTTCACAATTGTATCAAAAATAACTAAATACTTAGAAATAAATTTAACCAAGGAAATGATAGACCTACACTGAAAACTATAAGACACTGGTGAAAGAAATTGATGGAGACATAAATAAATAGAAAGATATCCTGTGTTCACATATTTGAATAATTAATATTGTTAACACATTCATACTATCCAAAGTGATCTACAGATTCAATGCAAAATTCTAATCGCAATTTTCGCAGAAATAGAAAAAACAATACTAAAATTCATACGGAGCCACAAAATACCCCAAATGTGAAAGCAATCTTGAGAACAAAGAACAAAGCTGGAGGTACCACAGTTCCTGATTTCAAACTATATTTCAAAGATATAGTGATAGCACAGTATGGTACTGGCAGGAAAACATGTATATAGACCAATGGAAAGAAATAGAAACAAGAAATTATACATACATATATGTGTGTGTGTGTGTCTGTGTGTGTGTGTGTGTGTGTGTGTGTGTGTATATATATATATATTCAACTAATCTTTGACAAGTGTGCTGAGAATATACAATGGGCAAAGATAGTCCCTTCAATAAATGGTATGGGGAAAACTGGATATCCACATGCAAAAGAATGAAATTGGACCCCTGTCTTAAACCAAGCAGAAAAATTAATTCAAAATGAATTACGACTTAAATGTAAGATGTGAAACTTCAATACTTCTAGAAGGAAATGTAGGGGGAAAGCTCCTTGATACTGGTCTTGATAATGATTTTTTGTACATGACACCTTTAAAAGCACAGGCAACAAAAGCAAAAATAAGCAAGTGAAACTACAACAAAAGAAAAAACAAATGTGTAGCATGGGAAATAATCAACAAAATGAAGAGGAAATGGATGTAATGGGAGAAAATATTTGCAAACCATATACCCAATAAGGGGTTAATATCCAAAAAATATAAGGAAAATGGAGCACCGGGGTGGCTCAGTCAGTTAAGCATCCAACTCTTCGTTTCAACTCAGGTCATGGTCTCGTGGTTCATGAGATCGATCCCCATGTTGGGCTCTGCACTGACAGTGCAGAGCTGACAAAGTCTGCTTGGAATTCTCTGTCTCCCTCGCTCTCTGTCCCTCCCCCACTCACACACACACACACACACACACACACACACACACACACACACACGTATATGGAATATACGTATATATGGAATTTATACAACTCAGTAGAAAAAATAATTAAAAACAAATAATCCAGTTTTTTAAAAAGGCAAAGGACCTGAATAGATATCATTCTAAAGAAGACATACAAATTGTCAACAGGTACATGAAAAGATGCTCAACATCCTTAATCATCAGGGAAATGCAAATCACAGCCACGAGACCTGTTAGATGGGCTATTATGAAAAAGACAAGAGATAATAAGTGTTGGTGAGGGTGTGGAGAAAAGGGAATGCTGGTTCAGTGTTGGTGGGAATGTACATTGGTACAGCCACTATGGAAAACAGTACTGCAGTTACTTAAAAAAAAAAATTAAAAATAGAACTACCACATGATTCAGCTCTCCCACCTCTACGTATATCTGAAGGATATGAAACCAGGATCTTGAAGAGGTATTTGCACTCCCATGTTCATTGCAGATTATTCACAACAGCCAAGACAGAAAAAAAAAAAAAGTGTCCATCAACAGATGAACGGATCAAGAAAATGCGGTGTATACATACAATGGAATATTATTTGGCCATAAGAAAGAAAAAAGTCCTGCCATTTGTGATCTATTGGATAAACCTGGAGGGCATCATGCTGAGTAAAATAAGTCAGACAAAGACAAACATTGTATTACTTATATGTGGAATCTAAAAGAGCTGAAGTCTGGGGCACCTGGGTGGTTCAGTTGGTTAAGCATCCGACTCTTGATTTTGGCTCAGGTCATGAGCTTATGGTTCATGAGTTGGAGCCCCACGGGCAAAGCCTGCTTGGAATTCTAACTCCCCCTCCGCCGCTCATTCTCTCTCTCCCTCTCTTTCTCTCTCTCTCTCAAAATAAATAAATAAAAACTTCTAAAAAATTAAAAACAAAAAAATAAAAGAGCTGAACTGGTAGGAACAGAGAGTAGAGTAGTGGCTATCAGAGGTATAAACTCACTGTTATAAGATTAATAAGTTCTGGGGATCTAGTGTACAGCAGGGTGATCATTACTAATAATACTGAAACTTGAAAGTTACTAAGAGAACAGATCTTAAATGTTCCCACTACAAAAAAGAAATAGTAATTATGTGACATAATGGAGGAATTAGATAGTGCCACACTGGTAATCATTTTGTAAAATGTAAGTGTATCAAATCAATGCATTGTATACCTTAAACCTCTACAATCTCATATGTCAGTTATATGTCAATAGAGCTTGAAAAAAAATTTTAAGTTAAGGCATGGGGATATTGGTGAATAAGTTCTGGAGATCTAATATACAGCATAGTGACTATAGTTAATAATAGTGAACTGTATACTTGAAATTTTCTAAGAGTAGGTAGATCTTAGGGGTTCTCACCATACACACACACTCACACACAAAATGGTAACTGTGTGAGCAGATGAATGTATTAGTGAACTTCATTTTGACAATAATTTCATATGTATATCAAATCATCATATTGTAAAGTTTAAATACATGTAATTTTACTTGTCAATTATGCTTCATTAAACACAGAAAAAAATAGAAATGACATACTGCTAAACCCTAAACCATGTATAAAACTTGAAAACATGATGCTAATTGAAAGAAGCCAGACACAGTAAAGTACATGTTGTGTGATCCCATTAATATAAAATGTCCAAAATGGGCAAATCTATAGACAGACACTAGATTAGTGCCGTCAGGAGCTGGTAGAGCGAGAACAGGTAATGACTGCTCATAAGTACGAGGTTCCTTTTTGTGGTGATGAAAACATGCTGGAATTAGATAGTAGAGAGAGGTGCACAAATCTATAAATATACTAAAAAGCGCTGAACTGTATGCTTTAAAAGGGTGAACTCATGGTATGTGCATTAGATCTCAATTTTAAAAAGAGAATACATAGAGAAGAAAAGAGAGAAAGGTCTCTGAATCTAGTAAAAGGAATGCTCTATCCTAAGTCAGAGCAGGGTCTGGTTAATCAATCCTCTTGCCCACCCCCCCCACCCCCACCCCACAAAGGGGTAACCCACAATAAAAATCAAACTGGTAGTTTAGCCTAGCCCAGTTCAACAAAACCGCAAGTCAATGCCCCTATAAAAAAAGCATATTTTGCTTTCAGGAATATCGTAAAATTTATCTTAGTGACTACTTTAGAGCATCTTAATGAAGTAGAACATGGAGGTCTGGGCACAAAGAGGAAAGAAGGGTAATACCGAGCCAGGGAATGATGGTTATGCCAAAGAAAAACTTTACCTAAGATTAGCCTTAATTTCAGCCATGCCCAGTCTTACATTAGTGGTATGACAATATCATGAAGCATTAAACTATTGCTAACTGATTTGCCATTTCATGGTTCCCCAAGGTCCTCTCCTAGCATAGGCAGCTAGGGTATCAGAGACTTCACTGCCCCAGGGCAGGTTGTGAGGACAGAAATATAAAAGCAAAAAAGTGACCAGTGCTGAGTTTCTGAATTTCCCAGGAGAATTTCTTAATTTGAGACAGATACAATTGTCTTTAGAGGAAAAATTTCTTTTGAGTTACGAGAGCCTGTCTTTTGAGTCTCAGACGGCAAAGCCTTGGTCTAAGCAATAGGAAAAGAATAATATTCCTCTCTCAGAATGGATTGCACCCCTCCCATCCAGATATGCTGAAGATTTCATGTGAGTAATGGGTATAGAGTAGGGGAGAGATGGCCCAAGAAAAATGCCAGATAGGTATTGGTGAGGTGTCCTAGGCCAGTCAGGAGCAGGAGGTGATGAAGCTTCCAGATAAATTTTGGAATCAAGATTAGGAAGACCCCATACACTACCTCCTCTAACTATTGCTCTGGGAGGCAAAAAGACTCACAGAGGCACTTCAAACCATCACGGGTTAGGAGAGGAAAGGAAAGATGGATTCATCCTAGGCAGACAGGCCTCACCGCATCCTCACAGATCCCCGTGGCATGTGCGAAACGTCTCATATGTCCGCTGTGGCCCACGGTGTCGCGGATCTGAAAGGGCCTCAGAACTTCGATGAAAAGCCACTCCGCCGACACCACAGGAACTTTAAGGCTAGGAATGGGAACTGACGGGAATGAAACATTTCAGCAGGTAGCAGGACAGAGGGGCGAGGATGACTAAAAACAGGACAGGAATAAGTACATTTCAGGGCAGCAGGGGCAGAGGCCAACCTCAGGCCCACTATCCACCGCACTGTGTGTTAGCCCAAGCTCCCTGGAAGGAAAGCCTTGACACAAAGACTTTTCCTGGGAGCGTGATCCCAAGGAATAAGGATAAGGTACAGGAAAATAAAGCAGGGATGGGGCAGAACCAAAATAAGAAAGCATTCTTGAGTTAGCCACTGCAAAAGGTAGATGGCTGCTTGATCTAACGGAATGTCTGAGAGACCATATGAAATGCATCTTCCTGGGGATAAAATTGAGAAGCAATTACCAGCTAGCCCCCATGCCCATGGTTCAAAGCTTTGCCCCACTGGGCATGAACTCCCCATTTCTGTACTGTGCATGCATGGGCTCTGAGTGATTTCTGAAACATCTCACACTTCAGCTTCAATAAGGCCAAGCTGGTGGGTGACAAATTGGTCCCCACATTGGTGGCTGAAATAGCAAAAGGACCTAAAGGGATGCAAATGCAAAAGAAGTGTCAGATACACTTAAGTGAGCGCATCAGACCTAAGTGCCATCGTGGACAGATGGTGAGGAAAAGAACCCTAAATTGACTGCGTATTCATTCCAAATCAGCTGCAAAAACCTGAGGCTACAAAATTAACTTGAATTGGCAAAATTAAGTTTTCTTCTTTAGAGCTGAGAAGGAATTCAAAATAGAGGCTAAATTGGGTTATACAAAAAATTGTTATACTACTTCAACGTCTAAGTTTAGTGGCCTGTAAAATTCATCTCTACTAAGTATTCATTTCGTATGCATTCAACAAATATTTCTCGAGTGTCTATTGCATGCAAGCCCTACACGGGTGTCACAGGGAGCATAAAGGCGAGTAAAATTTAATACCAGTTCTCAAGTTGCCCACAGTCTAGTGGGAAGAAAGACAGTTATACGCCCAACTACAATCCAGGAGGAAGGGCTAGCTGTGTAAGTGACAAAGCCAAGGCCTCACCACATGTGGGTCTTGGGGCTCCTCATTAGTAAAATGAAGTCAGAAGAGCCAGCATCTAATACCTTTCCCCTACTGACATTCTGTGACGTCTCAGTGTCACACAAAACCAGGTAACTCCAGTATAAAAGCCATAGTGTTTAGTTTACATTATGCTCCCCAACTCCCTCTTGCAGGGGAAATTGTTTCAGACGAAGCAGAATGGGAACCTGATAGTTATCATGCTCACTTGTCCAAAACAAAGCCGGCATTAAAACAGCCAACATACAGGGGTGCCTGGGTGGCTCAGTTGGTTAAGCGTCGGACTTCAGCTCAGGTCATGATCTCACAGTTCACGGGCTGAAGCCCTTCACTGGGCTCTCTGTGGTTGGCACAGAGCCCACTTTGGATCCTCTGTCCCCCTATCTGTCTGCCCTTCCCCTGCTTGTTTTCTCTCTCTCTCTCTCTCTCACTCTCTCTCTCTCTCACTCTCTCTCTCTCTCTCTCTCTCAACAGACAAACTTAAAGAATATTAAAAAAAACAGCCAACTTACAAATGAAAAATGCTGGCAAAAGTACTTTCTGACTTCACATAAGGGGAGAAAGAGAAAGGTTTCAAAACCAAATCCAACTTTGGGTACATAATACTATCATAAGCAACTGTGAAGTATCTTAAATAGATGAAATATCGATCAACACAATGGGTTACTAAGCACAATATTTATTAGCTGCTTGCCTGACATATCTTACCCATTGTTTATCCAAATGAATTTCTCTATTCATGCAAAAGCTCTCATTCCAGCTCTCCAATTCCAATTCTACCCTTTCTTTCCTCAAATCCCACCTATACCAACCATCCTTTCACGATTCTCCAAGTTTACTGAAATGTATTATCTTTCCTTTTATTTTTTTTTATTTTTTGCCATGTGAATGTATTGCACACTAAAAGTTCTAATTAGAAAAAATACCAATGAAACTGTTTAACTGAATGGAAGCTGACATGCCACTGGGTCACCAATAGAAAGCCCTCCAATTTAATACTACTGTATAATTATGACCCATAAATTTTTACTGAAATATACCAGCTGGTTTTAGGCAAAAGTTGAACAGTATGAAATACCAGATCTGGGTAAAATTTCTGACACATACTCCTAACTTTTGTGGATCAAGCAGATTAAATACTGTGAAAGGTACCTACTGAATTAATTAGCCATACTTTTACTAATATAGTTTGAACAAATGCCCTGGAATCTCTCTCTCTCACATGATTGAATTTATCTAGATTTAAGTTCAGTTCTCCCAATAAAGGGAACTTTATACTTAACACTGTTAAAGAAAAAGAGTGTTTCTAACACACTCTTCTTTCTTACAAATGTTACCTTTGCCTTAAATATAGAACAAAGGAAATGAAGTGTGTGGCAACATGTCCACCTTTACACAGTACAGAACATTTAGAACTAGGAAAGGAATATTTCTGTCTCCTTTGTTCTTTTTTTTTTTTTTTTTTAATTTTTTTTTCAACATTTTTTATTTATTTTTGGGACAGAGAGAGACAGAGCATGAACGGGGGAGGGGCAGAGAGAGAGGGAGACACAGAATCGGAAACAGGCTCCAGGCTCCGAGCCATCGGCCCAGAGCCTGACGCGGGGCTCGAACTCACGGACCGCGAGATCGTGACCTGGCTGAAGTTGGACGCTTAACCGACTGCGCCACCCAGGCGCCCCTCCTTTGTTCTTTTTAAAGTCAAGTGATTTTGTGGAATCACTGTATCACGGTGTAAATGATGTATGAAATGAAAAATGGTCAGTTTCCTTTGCATGAAGAATAGAGAGGCTGCTTTGTAATTCTAGACTGAACTGTTTGCTACAGTAAAGGTAGTCTCTCATTGTCAAGGTGCCTTGATGCAGTATCCTACTATAGATCTGAGGGAATCTGACGTTAGGGTCCCAGGAGAGAGAGTATAAAGATACCCATTTGTGTGACCAGGTCGCTGGTTTAATTTTTAAACAGGTGGGTACCCTTCAGGGTAGAAAGTCAAAATCAGTTGTTTAAATCAGATGTGCACAATGCCGAACCAATTTTAGTATTTGGTAAATAATAGAGACGGTAATAAAAAAAGCTGAAAGAATTGTCTGTTTTGTTGTGGATGTGTTAAAGTATCACTTTGCTCTTATTTAGATTTGAATTCATCATGGGCTTGAGTACATGCACATTCACAAAGAAGTAGGGACAATATTCATACTTTTGGATAGTAATGATGAAATCTCTGAGATTATACACCATTTCCAAAATAATATACTTCCCATGGTCCAACCAAACTCTTAGCAAATCACAGATTCTTGTGAAATAGACTAGACGCTTAATAAAATGTTAAACTCATGTAAGGCATGGTAATAGATATGGAATGGAACCATGCTTCTGTTAGTAAATACTGTTTTCTCACAAAGTGTCAATGCAAATTTATCATGAAGCTATTGTGTAATGTGTCTCTAAGTATACTCACATTCTCTTTACAATTAATATCACTTACTTTTAAAATTTACTACCTCCTCTACCTTTGATGGCATAGAACACATTTTTCCAAGATAAATTACTCAGTGATTGGAATCAACTGTCACATACGGGTCCCAGAGCTGAGCAAAAGCAGAATTTAATGAGGTCACTGTAGAAAAGACTGCTGCTTTAACTGTTCAAAATCATTTATGTTTAAAAAGACTTTATACTAAAGAAAAAAAATACTTAAAACAGTGTCAGCTGCAGATTTGCTTGATTGCTTTAACAGAAGCTGAAGGGTTTGGTAAAGCCATCTTGTGGTGAGAGAACCATTAGGAAGCCCAGGCAGAGGGGTGCAGGAGCAGAGAGGAGGAGGGGCGGGGAGCGATCAAGGAAGCAGTAGCTAAGGAGGAGAGTCAGGAGGGATAGCGTGGGCTGAATGCAGACCAGCAGCCCCACATTTCCACCTCTTGATCAGGCCCTTTTGCTGAGGCATAGAAATCCAGGGTGGGCAGCTGGACCCTTGCCACGTTCTGCCTTTTGAATTTAGTCTAAATTGAATCAGGTGATGAGAAGGCACAGGAAGAGCTCATGACTGCTAGAGCAGGAAAAACCAGCCTTCAAACAAACGGAGTAGTCAGTTAGTGAAATAAAAGGGCAGCTGTGCTTCCTAAGAGACTTAAATCTCAGCAGCTCAGGGAAGCAGGGGGCAGAGGTGCAGGCAAAGGAATGTCGGAAAGCTTCTGATTAGAAAGGAGGTTTAAAAGCAGAGTGTGCTACAGCTCAAGGCGTTTTCTCAGAGCCCAGAGGTGGAAGAACATAGAGATGTATATTTAGGAATCACTTATCCTTGATTTAAAGCCTAATAACGTATCTTTTTTATATCCTTTGTTAACTAAGGGTAAGTCTCCTAGTGGCTTTCTTCCCATAACAGTTTCTTTTCACAAAACAGCTCCCTACAAATAGTATGAGTTCCCTATAATGTTTAGATAGGAGAGAAGTATTCCAAATTTAATACTTCCTATGAGCCAAAAATAACCAGTTAGAAAATTTAAATAACCTGCTAATTGTATTAACAGGAAACCTAAGGAAATTATATGATGAAAACTAGAAAACACTGCTGAGCAACAGAAATGATTTGAATAATGGAGACAGAAACAGTATATCTGAATGGAAAGAGTGGCTGTTAGGGAGATAGCAATAGTCCCCAAGATCATATGTAGTTTAAAAATATTTCTAATAAGGGGCGCCTGGGTGGCTCAGTCAGTTAAGCGGCTGACTTCATCTCAGGTCATGATCTCAAGGTTCTCGAGTTCAAGCCCCCGCGTCAGGCACTGTGCTGACAGCTCAGATCCATGAGCCTGCTTTGGATTCTGTGTCCCCCTCTCTCTCTGCCCTTCTTCTGCTTGTGTTCTGTCTCCTTCTCTCTCAAAAAGAAACATTAATTTTTTTTTAATATTTCTAATAATACCACCAATAGAAAAACTGTCAGCAGGATTGTTTGGAGCTTTCCAACATTACTCTAAATTTTCTTTGGAAGAAAAAGCAAGCAAGAGTGAGTATGAAATATTAGAAAAACAAAACAAAAAGAAAAAAAGGAAACTTACCCTGAATGATGTTAAAATCTATTATTAAGCCATAATAATTAAAATGTTGGAGTAATAAACACAGACACCAAAGAAATATCAAGGCGACAGATCAGAGAAAATGGACCCTAATGCCCAGATAATCTTAACAAGAAATTAAATCAAAGAAGAAGAATGGATTATTCAATAAATGGTATTATGGAAATTAGCTTTTTCGGAACAAACAAAAGTAACTTTTCATCCTTACCTCGTGCCATAAGCCAAAATAAAACCCAGATGGATAAAAGAGTTGAGCTTCGAAAAAAACTGAAACCACAAAAAGGAAAGGTGAATATTTAACTGTCTTGGAACGAGAAAAGACTTCCTAAGCATACGATCAGTGAAAGACATCACAAAGAAAATATACATAAATTTGATTATACAGAAACTTTAAACTTCACTACCAAAAATTTGGAAAAATTTCAGATGAAGGGAAGAAAGAATGTTTTCTACAACTCTGACATAAAAAGGGTTAACATCCTAAATATAGAGATAACTCATGTGTTGGTATTTCCCAAAATACAATATGTGAGGAAATATGCAGCTTTATTAGTAATTGGAACTGCAATTCAAATCAACACAGGAATGTTATTTTTCCTCCGATAAAATTGGCAAGGGATTTTTTAATGCAATCCTCTATGGCTATGCTATCCATTATGGTCATGACTAGCCACTTGAAATATAGCTCATCCAAATTGACACGAGCTGTAAAGTATAAACTCTATAGTGGAATTCAGAGGCTTAGCACAGAAAAGAAGTAAACTAAGCCAGTAAATATTTTATATAAATCACAGGTTGAAATGATATATTTTGGACATATTGGGTTAAATATAACTATTAAAATTAATTGCTTCTTTTTGCTCTTTTAATGTGGTTACTAGTACATTTTTAATTCTATTTTTTAACATAAATTATATATGATTTAAGGTCTATAACATGTTGATCTGATATACATAGTGAAATGATTACCACAGTCAAGCTAATAAGCATATCATCTCCTCACTTGGCCACCATTTTTTAAAAGAAATATTAAATTACAGGTATTGCTTACATTATATTTCTTTTTTAGATTTTTTCCTTTTTTTCTATTTTCCTTTTTTTCACTTTATTTTATCATTGTTTAATGTTTCTTTATTTTGAGAGAGAGAGAAAGAGAAAACACAGGTAGGGGAGGGGCAAAGAGAGAGGGAGAGAATCCCAAGCAGGCTCCACACTGTCAGCACAGAGCCTGACGTGGAACTTGATCTCATGAACTGTGAGATCATGACCTGGCCAAAATCAAGAGTCAGATGCTTAACCAACTGAGCCACTCAGGTGCCCCCTTATTTTTTTATTTTAGAGAAAGAGAGAGGTGCACATGCATACATAAGCAAGCTGGAGGGGCAGAGAGAGAGAAAGAGAGAGAATCCCAAGCAGACTCCGTGTTGTCAGTGCAGAGCCCAATGTGGGGCTCAAGTGGGGCTCAATCTCTCACAACTGTGAGATCATGACCTGAGCTGAAATCAAGAGTCCAACGCTTATCCAGCAAAGCCACCCAGGCGCCCCTGGTTTATGTTATATTTCTAGTGGACGGTGCTGCTGTATGGCAGTTAGGGGGCAAAGAAATAGTTACTATCATACACTGCTGGTGGGAATACAAATCACTACAGCAGGATTTCTGAATGGCATTTCAGGAATGTGTACCAAATGTGCTTATTTAAAAGTGTGCTGTATCCTTTCACCCAGTAATTCCATCTCTGGGACTCTAAAGGAAATAATCAGAGATACAACAATTAGATAATTAGTATATAAATATATGTTAATAATAATGAAAGGTTAGAAAAGCATAAACATTCAATAACGAGTAAATAATTAAATTACAGCATGTTCACTTAGCGACATGACAAAATACATATAATACAAAGTGGAAAGAAGCAAAAAATAAAACTGCATATGCATTACTATCCCAAATGTGTAAAAAAACATGTACACACACATACTTATAAACATATATAAATGACTAAATGAAAATGCACAAGCATTAACTGTTTCCTCTGTGTTATGAAATTATCAATTATTTTTCTTTTTTTTGTATATGTATTTGTAATGTTTTGATAATAAGCATAGATTAATTTTAATTAAAAATGAAGTTGTATTGGTGCACCTGGGTGGCTCAGTTGGTTAAGTGTCTAACTTCAGTTGGTTAAGCTCAGGTAATGATCTCACGGTCCGTGGGTTCGAGCTCCGCGTCAGACTCTGTGCTGACAGCTCGGAGCCTGGAGCCTGCTTCGGATTCTGTGTGTCCCTCTCTCTCTGGCCCTCCCCAACTCATGCTCTGTCTCTCTCTGTCTCAGAAATAAAATTAAAAAAAATTTTTTTAATATGAAGTTGTATTTTTCAAAAAGGTCTTGTCTTCCAGTGTGTTCAGACTGACACAAATCACAGCTACCTAATAAAGAAATCTCTAATTAGCAATGAAGTCCTTGACTGGGAGCCATATGTTTGCTTGGGCAATATCTTGGTTGTGCTTAAATGACAGCCCCCAAAATAGGAGGCTCAATGGGGTCATGTTTCAACATGAAAGTCAAACCAGTTTAACTTTCACCCTGGTGTAGAGGCTTTTTGGTTTGGTTCAGGTTGGGTTGGTTCAGGTTGGATTGGTTCGGGTTGGGTTGGGTTGGGTTAGGTTGGGTTGGGTTGTTTTGCCTGCTACCTGTTGGGTCAGGAACTTAATGAGCAAAGGAGACCAAACCTGGAGCAGATGACTACCAGGTTCAACAGACATGAGCTTTAATGTCTTCACACCTCATTTTTCAACATAAAGTGTTTTAAGTGCCTGCATATTATTTAGCTGTAGAAATAAGTAGCTTCATTTTTAGTATCTCATGCTTTCTCCTGGTATGTGACCAATGGGAAAAGATTGCTTTACCTTAAGTGAGGGCAAATGTCCAACTCTGCCCTACATCATTCAGGTCAGCTCACCTTCCTCATGACATATCCAATTCATACCCCACAAAAAAGTATGTTAATTTAACGTGAGTTGGCATCATGAAAAGTCTCAAAGACTCTTAAGATCCAAACTTTAAGGCAATGGCACAACAAAGATTCATTCAGCCCAAGAAGCCAAAAACATGCAGTGAAGCTGGTTAGGTAGATTTTTGCATAGCAACAGAACTGAGAAACTGCTTGGTTTGCTGTATAATATTTGAACATTTTGAAGAAGCAGTATTTTAAATTGCACAAAAGAAACATTTTAAACGCGTAACTACTAGAGATCTGTATTGTAAATCTCACTAGCTACTATTTGCAACAATATCTGTGACTACTGTTTGCAGTCAAAAACGTTCTGATTTTAACATTCAAAACTGAGCATCATGGAAAAAAAAATGAGCATCATGAAAAAAACAACTGAGCATCATGAAACAGTGGACTTGCTCCTGTGCATGAAAGAAAGCCACTCCACATACTCAGGGTGGATTCACTCAGTCATTCGACATCTACCATAATGTTTTATCAAGGTAAAAATTTAATATTCAAATCTCATATGTCTTATTCCCATTGAAACATTTTTGCTTTTCAACAAAAGGGGCTCAAACCAGGAGTTTGCTTTTCAACTCATAAAATAAACTGACCAACTATAAATTAACTTTGTAAGCAAACAGCCCTGTTTTGCACACATAAATTTAGCACTGGCTCATTTTTCTTCATAATAGATGGGTTTTACCATACTGCCACTGTTTTTAACTATTATTCTTTTAAACAGTTCTAAAGTACAATTTTCAGAAGTGCCATGTCTATGTAATTCATATCCTGCATATCAGTAAACAAACAGAAAAATGTGTTTGCCTAACAAAAAAAATTCCTAAGTATCATGTGAAGTACCACTACTACATGATTCAAATTATTTTAAAATAGACGGCATGGTATAATGACACGAGCACCAGGTTTATAAACCACATACAAGCTATCTGACCTAACTCAGCTCAGGTTCTGCTGTCTTCCAAATAAGAATCATTAAACCTATTTGGAGGCTGTTATAAGGATCAAAGGATTATTAAAATCAAATGGATATTTAGGACTTTGGCTTTCACAAAAGGCAAACTAAGCAATATAGCCTTCTCTACCATTCAGGATAATAAGTTACATGCTATAAAAACATTAAGAATGTCCTTTAAAAGAACTGAAGAGCTAATAAATATAGTGAGAAATTGCCAGCAACCAAATCCCAGGGATGAAGAACTCAAAGCCATCTTAGGTAGAGACCAATACAAAAGAAAAAGCTGAGAAATTGAGCTGCAGTGTTGGTGGCTTTGCAGGGCTAAAGCAACAAAAGTCAAAACCCAGGGCCTACCAAAGTCAGGGACTCTGACCCCTTTCAGACTAAAAACATTGAAAGAACTCACTTCCAAAGTCAAGGTGAAACAAAAGAAATCTCTCACACCAAGTTGCTTCCCACTGTTATAACAACTGGGGTGTCTAGGGAAACTCAACCTCAAGAAAGAAAACATATAATTTCAAAACCAACTGAGGGGAGAAAATGGAATGAGATTAATGATCAGTCCACTTGAAATCAAGAAAATGAGGGAAAAACAAAATACAGAACGGGCAAGACAAATACAAAGCTCAAAATAAGATGGTGAATTTAACCTGAATATATCAGTAGCTACAATCAATGCAAATGTATGAACTGCTATACTTACAACAAGAGGACTGTAAGACTGGATTTTTAAAAAATTCCAGCATTGGTTATTTACAAGAAACAAATCTAAATCACAATGACATTTAAAGATTTAAAATACTATAGAGAAATATGTCATGCAAACACTAACAAAAGACAGCTGGTATAGCTATATTAAGAACGGACAAATTTTACTTTAAGGTAAAATCATTACAGAGATAAAGAAGATCACTAGCTAATGATAAAAGGAAGAATAACCAGTAAACTTAAACAATCCCAGATCCCACTTTTATCCTATAGAGCATATTCTCTGACCACAGGACAATTAAAAGAGAACTCAATTTAAGAAATACAAATAAAATCCCATAAGTTTAAATATTAAGAAATACTCTTCCAAATAATGCATAAAGAATAAATGATAATGGAAATTTTTTTTAATTTTTTGAACTAAACTGTAATAACAATATTACATATCAAGACTAAATGCAGCTAAACCAATACATAGAAAAGAACTATATATTCTTATTTTTAATTAGTTTATTGAAAGTCAAGTTAGTTCACATACAGCACAGTATTGGTTTCAGAAGTAGAACCTAGTGATTCATCACTCACATATAACACCCAGCATAGTGTTAACAGCATAAGTTAGAAAAGAGGACAATTTAAAAATACATAAGGGTAGGGGCGCCTGGGTGGCGCAGTCGGTTGAGCGTCCGACTTCAGCCAGGTCACGATCTCGCGGTCCGTGAGTTCGAGCCCCGCGTCGGGCTCTGGGCTGATGGCTCGGAGCCTGGAGCCTGTTTCCGATTCTGTGTCTCCCTCTCTCTCTGCCCCTCCCCCGTTCATGCTCTGTCTCTCTCTGTCCCAAAAATAAATAAAAAACGTTGAAAAAAAAATTAAAAAAAAAAAAAAAAAAAAAATACATAAGGGTAGGTGACAAGGTTGCTGTGGTTAAGGCCATGGACTGCTAAAAATAAATGAAGTTAAAATTAAATAAAGCAAAATAAACCCCCAAAACTAATAGAGGCAAAGAAATAATAATAAAATAGAAAACAAACAAAAACACAGAGGATCAGGGGTGCCTGGGTGGCTCAGTCGATCAAGAGTCCGACTTTGGCTCAGGTCATGATCTCACAGTTCATGGGTTCGAGCCTCCCATCAGGCTCTGTGCTGATAGCTCAGAGCTTGGAGCCCGTTCTGTGTCTCCCTCTCTCTCTGCCCCTCCCCTGCTCGTGCTCTGTTTCTCAAGAATGAATAAACATTAAAACATTTTTTAAAAAAATACAGAGGATCAAAAACCAAATGTTGGTTTTTGAAAAATGAAAAAAAAAGGATAATCTTATGATGAGAGTGATTAAAAGATAAAGCACTTATTAAATGTAAGAAATGAAGAAGGGACATGACTACAAATATGACATGAAAACTAAGATATTGGGGCACCTGTGTGGCTCAGTTGATACGGCATCTGACGTCACGTCAGCTCACGTTGAGTTCAAGCCCCATATCAGGCTCTGTGCTGATGGTGTGAAGCCTGTTTGGGATTCTCTCTCCCTCTCTCTGCCCCTCCCCTACTCATTCATTATATTTCTCTCTCTCTCTCTCTCTCTCTCTCTCTCTCTCTCTCTCTCTCTCTCTCTCTCAAAATAAGTAAATAAACGTTAAAAAAGAGAAAGCTAAGATATTAAGAATAATTATATTCTAATAAGTCTGAAAATGCAGACACAATGGGCAAGTTCCTAAAAGATATGAATTTACTAGAATGGCCTCAAGAAGAAATAGAACATATGAACAGTCCTGTAACTACCCCACATGTGTGCACATGCACACACACACATACACACAGTGAAAAACATGAACTTCCTTGTCAATTTTCAAGTTCTATTCACTGTTAGCAGAAGAAAAATTCCAATCTTACATGACTGTTCCAGAAAACATAAAAAGAGGGTATACTCCCCAACTCATTCTATGAGGTCAACATAACTTTGATATGTAAACCTGAAAAGATGGTTTGTAAAAGAAAAATTATAAGCCACTCTGACTAATGGGTAGAGATATACAGTCCTAAGCAAAATAGTGGTAAACCAAATATAAAAGTTAATGAAAGAAATTATACATTTTGCTCAAGTCAGGTTTATTTCAGGAACCCAAGGTTGGTTTAATGTTGAATAATCAAAAAAAGAATTCATCACATTAGTAGGTTAGAAAAGAAATAAACAAAACTTACCATGTTGATAAATGCAGAAAAAGCACTTGATGAATTTTGATGAACATTGAGTCATTAAAAAATAACAGTTCAGCAATTTTCCCATTAAAATACCAATATAAAATAATCAAATGTATTCTCTATATAAACAATAACAATTTAAAAAAGCTTTTCTAAAAGTACCATGAATAAGAACATAAAAATATTAAATACCTAGGAATGAATCCAACAAAAACATGATCAACATCTCTAATGAAGATTATAAAATGTATTTAGAGAAATTTAGAAGATATAAATACATGAAGAGATATACTCTAGTCAAGGATTTGAAGACTTGATATTTTGTTTAATGTCCACATTTCTCCACAAAATGACCTAGAGATTTAAGACAGTCCCAATCCCAATCCCAACCACAAAAGGATTCAGAGCGAGCGCCAGCCAAAATGAAGTAAACCCCTCACAGCCTATCTGTCCTACTGATTACAACTAAACACTCTGGACAAAACACAAAAACAACTACCTGAGTGTTCTGAAAAGTAAACAGTAGCAGGCAGATTGAAGAGGTGATTCAAAATTAGAAAAGCAACTGATACAGAATTGATTTTTCTCAGGTTTATTTCCTCTTTCAGCTTCTGGCTTTGACATGAATTATGGCTCAGTCATGGAACTGTACATGGAGGAGGTAGTCAAAAATCTGAGAGAATGTCTGTCTTTTTACTCAGAGAACCAGGAAATGGGGCCGGGGAGCTAGGGCGTGGGAGGGGAGCCCAGAGCTGGAGAAGGATCTCATAATTCTGTATGTGGACTGGCCCAAGTCCCAGGCCCAGCCTTATATTCCTGGCCACAAAACTCAGAAAAGTGGCCAACAGAGAATGAGAGAAAAATCCCCTTTTTTCTGGTTTTTTTCCTCTCTCTACCATTCTCCAAGGAACTGTATACCAGCGGCATGAGTAGGTAAAACTATGGAAGATCCAATATGCACAACAAGAATAAAGAAAAACAAAAAAGGGAATCCTGTGGTCCAAAGAATGTAGAGGGATTCCGCAATTTTTATCTCTGCCTTTCAGTAGAAATCATTCAAACTGAAAAAGAGACAAGAAAAAGTTTAAAGAAAAAAAAAAAAAACCCAGAAGCTCAAAAAACCTGTATAGATATCTCAAATGGTCTAGCATTCATGTCATCAGAGTTCCACCAGACAAGAAAGAAACTGGTGCAAAAGAAATATTTGAAGAAACAAGGCCTGAAAAATTCCTCAATTTGGTGAAAGAGATAAATATCAATTTTCATGAAGCTCAGTTGACTCAAAGATAGAAAAAATATTGCAATCCCTATCAAAATAACACCAGCATTCTTCACAGAGCTAAAACAAACAATCCTAAAATTTGTATGGAACCAGAAAATACCCCAAATAGCCAAACCAATCTTGAAAAAGAAAACCAAAGCAGGAGGCATCACAATCCCAGACTTCAAGCTGTATTACAAAGCTGTAATCATCAAGAAAGTATGGTACTGGCACAAGAACAGACACTCAGATCAATGGAACAGAATAGAGAACCCAGAAATGGACCCACAAACATATGGCCAACTCATCTTTGACAAAGCAGGAAGGAGTATCCAATGAAATAAAGAGTTTCTTCAGCAAATGGTGCCGGGAAAACTGGACAGTGACATACAGAAAAATGAACCTGGACCACTTTCTTACACCATACACAAAAATAAACTCAAAATGGATGAAAGACCTAAAGGTAAGACAGGAAGCCATCAAAATCCTTGAGGAGAAAGCAGGCAAAAACCTCTTTGACCTCAGTGGCTGCAACTTCTTACTCAACACGTCTCCAGAGGCAAGGGAAACAAAAACAAAAATGAACTATTGGGACTTCATCAAAATGAAAGCTTCTGCACAGTGAAGGAAACAATCAGCAAAACTAAAAGGTAACCAATGGAATGGGAGAAGATATTTGGAAATTACCTATCAGATAAAGGGTTAGCATCCAAAATCTATAAAGAACTTATCAAACTCAACACCCAAAAAACAAATGATCCAGTGAAGGAATGGGGAAAAGACATGAATAAACACTTCTCCAAAGAAGACATCCAGATGGCCAACCGACACATGAAAAAATGCTCAACATCACTCATCATCAGGGAAATACAAATCAAAACCGCAATGAGAAAACACCTCACCCCTGTCAGAATGGCTAATGTGAACAACTCAGGCAACAACAGATGTGGCGAGGATGCGGAGAAACAGGATCTCTTTTGCATTGTTGGTGGGAATGCAAGCTGGTGCAGCCACTCTGGAAAACAGTATGGAGGCTCCTCAAAAAACTAAAAATAGAACTACCCTACGACCCAGCAATTGCACTACTAGGTATTTATCCAAGGGATACAGGTGTGCTGTTTCGAAGGAGCACATGCACCCCAGTGTTTATAGCAGCACTATCAACAATAGCCAAAGTATGGAAAGGGCCCAAATGTCCATCGATGGATGAACGGATAAAGAAGATGTGGTGTGGGGCACCTGGGTGGCTCAGTCGGTTGGGCGTCCGACTTCGGCTCAGGTCACGATCTCGCGGTCCGTGAGTTCGAGCCCCGCCTCGGGCTCTGTGCTGACAGCTCAGAGCCTGGAGCCTGTTTCAGATTCTATGTCTCCCTCTTCCTCTGACCCTCCCCTGCTCATGCTCTGTCTCTGTCTGTCTCAAAAATAAATAAATGTTAAAAAAAAAAAAAAGAAGAAGATGTGGTGTATACACACACACACACACACACACACACACACACACACACTGGAGTATTACTTGGCAATCAAAAAGAATGAAATCTTACATTTGCAATTACGTGGATGGAACTGGAGGGTATTATGCTAAGCGAAATTAGTCAGAGAAAGACAAATATCATATGATCACTCATATGAGGAATTTAAGATACAAAACAGTTGAATGTAAGGGAAGAGAAGCAAAAAGAATATAAAAACAGGGAGGGGGACAACATATAAGAGACTCTTAAATATGGAAAACAGAGGGTTGCTGGAGGGATTGGGGGAGGGGGGATGGGCTAAATGGGTAAGGGGTTTAAGGAATCTACTCCTGAAATCATTGTTGCACTATATGCTAACTTGGACACAAATTTAAAAAATAATTAATTAATTAATTAATTAAAAAGAAAAAGTCTTAAAAGCAAGCAAAGAAACACTGAGGCACTATAGATAGGGGAACACTCACTCAAATGGTGAAAGCTTTCACCAGGGATAGCAGAATAACATCTTAAAGAGCAGAAAGTAGAAAACTATTATCTCAGAATTCAGTAACCAAGAAAAATGTCTTCAGTAATTAAGGTAAAATAAAAATAGTCTTAGATGAAGGAAAACCAATAACACATCACTAGGATATCTGCTTTGCAGCTAAAGGGACTTCTTCAGTCTGAAAGAAAATGATACCAGAGAAAAACCTGAAAATTCAGGAATGAAGGAACATCAATAAAAATGATAAATCTGGGGCACCTGGGTGGCTCAGTTGGTTAAGCATCCCAATTCGGCTCAGGTCATGATCTCGCAGTTTGTGGGTTCGAGCCCCGTGTCAGGCTCTGTGCTGACAGCTCAGAGCCTGGAGCCTGCTTCAGATTCTGTATCTCCCTCTCTCTCTACCCCTCCCCAGCTGTCTCTCTCTCTCTCAAAAATAAATAAACATTAAAAAATGATAAATCAGTGTAAATATAAGAGACCCTTTTTCTCCTTTTAAATTACTTAAAATGTGTGTAACTATTGAAAGCAAAAGTTGACTTTGTATAGTTTTCAATGTAGACAAAGGTAATACACATGAAAACATTAATATAAAGTGGGAAGGGCAAAGGGATCCATACAACTGTAAACCTTTTACATTTTACTTGCAGTAGTAAAATATCAATTCTAAGTAGACTGTAAAAAGGTAGGTGCATTGTAATTCTTATAAAAACCACCAAAAATATAAAAATATGTAGCCAAAAAGCAAAGAGATATATTAAAATGGAATACTAAAGAAATTTCAAAGTAAAGACTATATAAATTGACCCAATTCAATGCTAAAAGGGTAGTCTTTTCAACAAATATTGCAGGAAATATTGGATATTTGTATGCAAAAAAGAACCCACCCTTATCTTACACCTTATCCAAAAATTAACCCAAAATGGATTACCAACTTACATGGAAAATGGAAAAATTCCTACGAAAGATCTTTGTGACAACAAAAGCCTGATGCACAAAAGAAAAGTGATGAATTGAACTTCTTCAACATTTAAAAAAGACAACAACCTTTTTTCTGCATTAGACACAGCTAACAGAAGAAAAAGGTGAACCACAGACTGGAAGGAAATATTTGTCAGCTACATATCTGACCAGAGAGTTCTATTGAGGATACATATTAAAACTCTCAAAACTCAACAATATCCAAGAAATGGGAAAGGGTTTCAACAGACCCTTTGCCAAAGAAGACATACAGCTGGCAAATAAGCCCGTGAAAAGCTGCTCCGCCTCATTCATCTTTAGAGGAATGTAAGAGAAATCCTCAATGAGATACCACTACATACATATTATAATGGCTAGTGATAATTTTGCAAAGACAATAGCAAATGCTGGTGAGGATGAAGAGCAACTGGAACTTTGCTACATTGTTGGTAGGAATGCAAAATAGTGTAGCCATTTTGTAAAAAATGTTGGGCAGCTTCTTACAATGTTAAACAGACACTTACATAGGACAAAGCAATCCCACTCCTGAGAAATGAAAAGTTTTGTTCACACAAAATCCTGTACAGAATGTTTATAGCAACATAATACATAATCTTCAAAAACTGGAACCATCGGCGGTGGGGGGGCACCTAGGTGGCTCAGTCGGTTAAGCATCTGACTTCAGTTCAGGTCATGATCTCCCGGTTAGCGAGTTCGAGCCCCGCATTGGGTTCTGTGCTGTCAGCTCAGAGCGTGAAGCCTGCTTCGGATTCTGTGTCTTCCTCTCTCTCTGCCCCTCCTTGGCTCTCTCACGCTCGCTCGCTCTCGCTCTCGCTCTCTTGCTCTTTCTCTCTCTCTGTGACTGTCTCTCAAAAATAAACATTAAAAAAATAAATAAAATTAAAAAAAACCTGGAACCACCCAAAAGCTATTTTGATGAGTGAATGGATGAGCAAATTGTAGTACATACACACAATTGAACACAACTCACCAATAATATGCACTAAATCATATGTAGAATACACATAAAATTTGATTTGCCATTAGGATGATGAAAGAATAATTTTTTTCTGTAAATGGTGCTGGGATAATTGAGTATCAAGTGATACTCCAGTGATACGCAAGTGAATGACCCTCTAACTTACCCCTTGTATAATCAACTCTGAGTGGGTTGTAGACTGACACGTGAAAAGGCAAAAGTATAATGCTTTTTCAGAATAATACAGGAGAGCATCATATATGGAAAGATTTCTTAAGAGACACAAAAGGCATTAAGCATAAATAAATGCTTGATAAATTCTTTCAAGTTTAACTTATATCAATGTTTCATAGAACTTTTCCATAAAACTACCTTAAAATGAAAATTTTCCATGCACCAAAAGACACAATAGACAACCTATAATAGAATGTAAGGAGATATTTGCAACATGTATGATTAGTATTCATATCGGGAATATAAAGAGCTCCAAAAACTAAGAAAAAAATAAGCAAAAGACATGAAGTTCAAATAGTTCATATACATATGGAAGAAGTGCAAGGTCAGAAGGGTGTCTCAGGCATCTAGGTGCCGGCAAGGTTCTTTATTAACCTGATTGCTGATTACACAGGTATTTGATTTATAATTATTCATGATTTCATACATTTATGTTCTGGTTGTATACCATATATTTCATAAGAAAAATATAAAAAAATTATATATGTATAGCCAATTATTTTACACCATTTCATAAGAAATTTTTTCCACCATATTTCATAAGAAAAATACAAAAAAATTATATATATATATATATATACACACACACATATATATATGTGTGTGTGTATATATATATAGCCAATTATTTTACACCATTTCCCAGCAAAAATAGATACAGGATGGTAAATTGTCCTTAGCTTTTTTTGTAACAGGTGTTTACTTTAAGGAGGGGGTAAGGGGCGCCTGGGTGGCTCAGTCAGTTGAGTGTCCACCTCTTGATTTCAGGTCAGGTCATGATCCCAGGGTCGTAAGATCAAGCCCCACATTGGGCTCCACACTGAGCATGGAGCCTGCTTAACATTCTATGTCTCTCTCCCTCTCCCCCTGCTCATGTGCACTCTCTCTTTCTCTGTCTCTAAAATAAAACAAGGGGTGGGTGGGGAATTGAATTGTTCTAAATCACTGGTGCTACAAAAAACAATTTTTAATAACTTTTAAGTTTTTTACAAGTTTTCTTCCTAGTCAAGTTCAAATTACCTGTGTTTTCACCCACACTTAATTCTTGGAGTAAGAGTATGTGAGTTTGTAATCTAGCTCAATTTCTTCCTAGCCATAGATCCTGGCTAAACAAGTTACTTTTCCTCTTTGAACCTGCTTCGTCTTCTTTATGTGGGTAATAAGTGTGCCTATTCTGATTCTGGTGAGGATTAAATGAACTACTTCATATAGAGTGGTAGCAACAAGCCTAGCACACAGTAAACACTCAATACATGCTAATTATAATAGCTACTATTATCATTATATAATTATAATCTTACTCCCCAACCAATTTAGGTAAGAGCACTCAGCCAGTCCTGGATTGCATTCCAGCCTTTGCTACTTAGCAGTTGGTGATCTTGAACAAGTTCTTTAACTTCTGAGAGCCTCAATTTCAACATATGAAAAATGGAGATAAATGTATCTCTTTAGTTGTAGGACTCAAGTGAGAAAATGTATGCAAAATCTCAGCATCTGAAATATAGCAGATAGCCCTAGGCACAACTGTATCACAGCAGAGGAGCCCCCTGTGGTATAACACCATGGCAGAAACTCAGAGAGCAAGTTCTCAACTCAGATTTCCTAAATGGCTTCCCATTGAGCCTGTGCTCTTTGAGCATTCTCAAGATGTTATAGCTACAGCTGTTGCTCTATTTCTTATCTAATATGATGTCCCTATTCCCCAGCCCCAAGCTTTCATTCTGTTGATTGATGCTGATATGCTAATAGAAACTCCAGAAAATTGCACACATTCTGAAAATTAATCTAATTATGTGTCCAATCATCTGTCACTTGACTCAGACCATGATATCAATTCTATGACCTTGATAAGTCACTAGTTTTGTGACCTTTCAAGACCTGTTACTACATCTGTAAAAGAGGGATGGTAATACTGAAACCTTCCTGAGGCCTTCTAATATTGGGTACTAACACAAGCGCTTAATATATAATAACACTTTTAATACCCATACACCATAAAAGATGAGGAGTAGTATTGTTGTTGTTATTTCCATTTTACACGAGAAAATTGAAACTCAAAGAGGTTATACTATAGCAAAATCAAGGTTCAAGTCCAGGTCTCTCTATTGCCAAAACCCAATCTACTACACCTTCCTGATTCTCAATTAATGGAATACCTACTATGTGTTACGCAATCTATATTCATCATCCTTATAAATTTACAAGATAAAAGGAGCTATTGTTTGTCTGACATGAAGTAGGCACACAAAAAAAGTGAAATGCTTGTGGCTTTCCAACTTTCTTCCAGCGCTGTCTTTCAAAACAAAAAAACAAAAAACAAAACAGCCAAACCAGACAGAATTCTTTTGACGGGATAACAGGAGCTGCAAGGCCTCTATTCTCCCCACATATCTAATATTCTCTCGACATATCTAACATTGAATCCATCTGTGTAGTAATATATGTAGTAACATTGTTACAGAAATATCTTATAATGTGAGCTACTAGAAGCACATTTCACACAGAAAAGGAATCAAACTGACTCATTTTTTAAATTGTGCAAAACAAATGATACTCAAATTTTTATGTCATAGCAAAAACTCATGAGCTCATGAGGACAGTCATCGTTGGTGTATCAGAGGACTCCTTGAGCCTCCTAATATTCTATGTAAAATGTCTGAGTTTTGATCACTAGCTCATTTTTTCTGGGAATAGGATTCTTAACTTTCATAGAATTTGTATAGGATTCACGATCCCCAATGCTTCAGAAAAATCATTATAAATTCAATTTCTCCAAAGACTGGGTGTTTTCAATGACTGTTCTTGACCCCACTGATGAAGAAGGGACCCTGCACTAAGGTTAAACACATGACACTTGATACTGGACAGATGAGACCAACAGCATTTTATTAATCACTTATACTCACAGCCGAGGAGAAACTCAAAAATGGATGGTGATGTGATATCACCTCATACTTTTTGAATGGCTATCATCAAGAAGACAAGAGATAATAAGTGTTGGCAAGGATGTAGAAAAAATAAATCCTTGTGTACTTTTGGTGGGAGTGTAAATTGGTACAGCCACTATGGAAAACAGTTTGGAGGTTTCTCAAAAAAATTTTTAAAATGGATTTACCATATGATCCAGCCATCCTACTTCTGGGTATATATACAAAGGAAATGAAAACAGTACATCAAAAAGATATCTGAGATGCACCCCTATGTCTATTGCAGCATTATTTACAAAAGCCAAGAGATGGAAGCAACCGAAGTGTCTATACCCAATGGAATATTATTCACCAATAAAAAAAGAATGAAATTTTGCCATTTGCAGCAACATGGATGGAATTAAAGAGTATAATGCAAAGCAAAATAAGTCAGACAGAGAAAGACAAAAACAATATGATTTCACTCATATCTGGAATTTAAGAAACAAAACAAAGGGGAAGAGAGAGAGAAAGAAACCAAGAATCAGACTCTTAACTATAGAGAACTGATGGTTACCAGAGGTGAGGTGGGTGGGGGGATGGGCGAAACAAGTGATGGGGATTAAGGAGGGCATTTGTCATGATGAGCACAGGGTGATGTATGGAAGTGATGAATCACACTGTATTGTACACCTGAAACTAATATTACACTGTATGTTAATTATACTGAAATTAAAATTTAAAACTTAATAAAAAACATATCTGCATTCCCATGTTTATTACAGCATTGTCCACAATAACCCAAGACATGGAAACAACCTGGGGTGCCTTGGTGGCTCAGTCGGTTAATTGACTCTTGGTTTCAACTCAGGTCATGATCTCATGATTCGTGAGTTCAAGCCCCACATTGGGCTCTGTGCTAACAGTGCAGAACCTGCTTGGGATTCTCCCTCTCTCTTTGCCCCACCCCTACTCACTCACTCTCTCTCTCTCTCTCTCTCTCTCTCTCTCTCTCTCTCTCAAAATAAATAAGCTTAAAAACATTTAAGAAAAAAAGACGTGGAAACAACCTAAGTGACTATCAATGGATGGATGGATGGATAAAGAAAATGTGGTGTATATGTACACAGACAGTGGAATATTATTCAGCCACAGAAAAGAAACAAATCCTTCCATTTGCAACAACATGGACAGACTTTGAGAGCATTACGGTGAGAGACATTAGACAGAGAAGGACAAATACTGTATGATCTCACTTATACAGTAAAACCTTGGTTTGAGAGCTTAATTCATTCCAGAAACATGCTTGTAATCCAAAGCACTTGGATATCAAAGTGAATTTCCCAATACGAAATCATGGAAATTCAGAAGATTTGTTCAACAACCCAAAAATATTCATATAAAAAATGATTATAATACTGTAATATAATATAAAATAATAAAGAAAATACAAAATATAAAGAAAAATAAACAAATTCCCCTGCGCTTACCTTTGAAAGCCTTCGTGGCTGGTGTCAGGGAGATAAGAGAGAGGAGAGTTATTGTTTAGGATGACTTTCGCTATCACTAGTAGAATCACTGCTATCTATTGGCTCAAAGGAATTTTTCTTTCGTGTGTAACTTTAACAAGTAACCTATCCAATGACACTTGCTTTTGCCTCCTTTTGAGGATTTCATGGATATGTGACATTGCATTGTCATGCAACAGATTCATCACTTATAGTGCTACAGCATTACTCAGGTGGTGCTTTTCTTTTTTTTTTTAAGTTTATTTATTTATTTTGAGAGAGAGACAGAGAGAGAGACAGAACACTAGCAGGGGAGGGGCAGAGAGAGAGGAAGAGAGAATCCCAAGCTCTGTGCTAACAGCACAGAGCTCAACGTAGGTAGGGCTCTATCTCACGACCATGAGATCATGACCTGAGCCTATCTCAAGAGTCAGATGCTTAACCAACTGAGCCACCCAGGTGCCTGCCGGGTGGTGCTTTTCTACAAAATTTTGCACTGTTTCCCACATTTTACACGTCTCCCTAATCTCATTTGAAGTAAGGGATTCCTCTGCCTTTTTTTCCTCCTCCCCTGCAGATGAGATGCAGACATATACTTCTTATATAATCTTGCGATTTTGGCTATTCACATACCTCATTCGTACTTCTCAATTTCTTTCTTTCTTAACATCCACCATAATCATCTCCTTCTTACTGCCTTCCTTTTCAAACTTTTTCTGCATGGGAGCCATTTTATGTGCTCGCATGGATGTTGACTACAGTGCAGCATTAATAAACTCTTGTCATATACTGTATTTAATGTAACTGGCAAAAAGGCAACAGAGGAAAGGGTCTCTATCTGCAGGCAACCTGACCTAGAATGAAGCAAAGCATTCCTAAGCTCACTCTTGTCTGGAAAAACAAAAAAACTATCCATAGGTGCTTTGAAGTGACAAAAAATACACTAGTGTCAGTTGTGGGCACCTTCCAACGTTCTGAAAAAGCACTGATTTCTGCTAAACACCGTGGCCTGAGACTGAGCATCCGAGCGTGGGAGACAATCACTCACAATCCCACAGTGAGAGAGAGTGAGAGAGAGGAACCATTGGCTCAGTTGTGATCATGTGACATCTGGCATCATGTACTACATGTATTACAAGATATTGCTCATTTATCAAATTAAAATTTATTAGAAATACTTGATCTTGTGGAACCCTTGCAGAACAAGTTACTCGCAATCTAAGGTTTTACTGTATATGGAATCTAAAAGAGCCAGACTTGTATAAAGAGGAGAATGGTGGTTATCAGGGGCTGGGAGTCAGGGAAATTGCCGAAATGTTGGTCAAAGAGTACAAACTTTCAACTAGAAGATAATTAAGTTCTGGATATCTAATGCACAGCATTGTGACTGTAATCAACAATACAAGTTGCTAAGAGACTAGGTCTTAAATGTTTTCACCACAAAAATAAAATGGTAATTATGTGACACGATGGACGTGTTAACTGACATCATGGTGGTAATCATATTGCAATGTGTAGATCAAAATATTGTACACCTTAAACTTACACAATGTTATATGTCAATTATATGTCAATAAACAAAATGAATCCTGAACCGGTGACCCACTTTTGAAATGGGCCTGTGAGATATAAGCTGTGCTGAGCTTAATACATGGAAAGGCTTATTTTCATCTAACAAATTCTCTTCTGGCTGTACTTCTCTACTTGTCACCTGTTATGCATTTAAACAACGTCCTTTCCGTTAGAGAGATGCAACCTTGCTGGTTTTGAGGATGCACGAAGGAAGGTGCCATGAACCAAAGAATGCAGGTGGCCTCCAGAAAGCACAAACACAAGGAAATGAATTCTTCCCTAGAGCCTCTAAAGAGAACGCAGCGCTGTGATCACCTTCAATTTAGCCCGGTGAGACTCATTTCAGATTTCTATCCTATAGAACTACAATATAAACATGTGTTGTTTAAATCACTGTCTGTGGCAATTTGTTACAGCAGCAATAGGAAACTAAAACAGTCAGCAAAGAATTCTATCACTTTTCAGCACCCTTCCTCCTCTAAACCCCCTTTCCCTTCCTACGTGATTCATAACCCTATTTAAATGCTGGAAACTTAGGGAGACAGATTAGCGAACGACAAACGTCACAGCTCCTGCTTTAATAGATTTCCTCAGTGAAGACGCAAGGACTCAGAAAACATATTTTTAATCTTTTGCTCACTTAAAATTAACTAGAAAAATATTGTGACAGATGGTGTCCCTCATGCTGCCTTAGCATTCTGGCATGTTCCATTTAATATATCTCTCCATTTAATATATCTCTTATGTTCCCAACTCAGAGCAGAAAATCCAATTATTGTAAGAGCATTGTAGTGTTTTTGACAACTTCACTTTGGTACATTTTAACTGAAGAAGTGAGTAGACATAGTGACCACTTACAGATGAGAACCAAGGGAGCTGGAAATTAATGTACTTTGAGTAAACAGAATGAACACTCATGTCTAAGGCCTGTGAACCACTGCTGAGGAAAGAGTGGGTAGCACTGCATGGACTTTAGTCTCCATGCTTGCTCAGCCTCCTTTCTCCAGAGCACATTCCACAAACTGTAACAACTCTGTGAATTGTGCAACATGACTCATATTCCCAGAAAATATCAAATAACCAATCTTATCACTGCAGTTACCTTTCCAGTGACTCACTTTGGAAGCAAGACTGGGGATTATCACTTCCTTGTTTAAAGCCCAAAGACATTTTAAAAATGTGTCTAAAAGAACTCCAAAACGGTTTTCTGTGTTGATCTGAACTGGCAAGTTATTAACAAGATCTGTTCAGTCAAAATGCACAATCGAGTGCTGGAGTTCCCAGAGACCGTGGGGTCTCAAATTTGCTCAAATAACTTCATCTCTCTGGGTAAGAAAATTGACAGGGGACTTGCCAAAGATCACCCAACTAGATAAGGGTAGAACTGAGGCTTCAGCCTGGATCCATAAATTCCTGCTTTTTCTTTCCCTGTTTAGGGGAAAAGTAATCATTTGTAAAAGGTTTCCTAATACATGAGAAAGTTTCCCATAATCCCATCATCTAACACAATTACAGTATTTTTTTTGCCATATTATATTCTATACATAATTTTTACACAATCACAACTGTAACGTACAAGGGAATTCAGGATAGTGTCAGTTTCAAAAGGCATATTCAAAAATTAATAGCTTCCCCATACAAATGTAAAAAAGGAAATCAAAAAGGGGCCCCTGGGTGGCTCAGTTGATTAAGTATCCAACTTCAGCTCAGGTCATGATCTCACGGTTTGTGGGTTGGAGCCCCGCATCGGGCTCTGTGCCGACAGCTCGGAGCCTGGAGCCTGCTTCTGATTCTGTGTCTCCCTCTCTCTCTGCTCCCCTGCTCATGCTCTGTCTCTGTCTCTCAAAAATAAATGTAAAAAAAAATGTTTTTAATAAAAAAAAGGAAATCAAAAAAGTATTAAAAGAAAATATGGGTGAAGAGTCATATTAATATTGGGATGAAAAGATTCCTTCTAAGTACATATAAAAACCATGAAGGAAACGTGCACAAGACTTTACTACATGAAAATGTTCACTTATTTTGAGGATTAAATAAAGCTATTTCAATAAATATAATAATGTAAAATTGAGATTACAAATGATAACTACAGCAGGCTGAGCATCCAGTATATTTTGTTTTGATTTTAAGGACTCAAGGAAGTTTTAATTCACAAAGATAAGTAGTTACATTAAGTTAATAGTTCTGATGGTTTCTTTATTTTTACAGCCTGCTTTCCCATCCAGAATAGTTTTCTATTAAATTGATCTAGAAGCTAGAAAAGAGAGTGGTAGAAATTGCTTAGACAATATGTAACAATAACTCAGAATCTCTAATTACAAATGGTTTTCTTTGAAGAGAGTTAATGAATAGGTTCTCAACCAGTCTAAATCTTCATTGTTTTACAGCAAATATTTTTTTCAAACATCTTCAAATACTCTTAGATGTTTAACAATGCCACTTGATAAAATTTCACATTCCTCAGTGGTTGTCTTTATCAAATAGTTCTTCAAAGCTTCAAAAGCATCTAATTCGTTTATTTTGATTGTGCCTATTGAATAAAATTTGACATCAGTTTCAACACTGACACTTCATTGCAGTTATAAACACAATAATTCTCCAAGTCTACAATGCTAAACTGAAGTTGTTCCACTCATTAGAAGTTTCACACACACACAAAAAATACAAGTTGGATTGGCCATTTTGTATTTGAGAAAAATTCATTTAATGGAGTTGTCAAAAGGGTAGGGTTTGGGTTCTCTGGAGTTTTGGGGGGAGCGTTTATTTTTTGTGCCTAAATGAAACATTCATACCCTTGGCTCAGTATAGCCAATGAACTTGAGCATGAAAAATAAACTCTGGAACACACTGCCCACATCATTAGGAATCACTGACAAATGCTGGGGCACCTGGGTGGCTCAGGTGGTTAAGCGTCCGACTTCTGCTCAGGTCATGATCTCATGGTTCGTGAGTTCGAGCCCCGCGTCAAGCTCTGTGCTGACAGCTCAGAGCCTGGAGCTTGCTTCAGATTCTGTCTGCCTCTCTCTTTGCCCCACCCCTGCTTGCGCTGTCTCTTTCTGTCTCTCAAAAATAAATAAGTGTTAAAAATTTAAAAAAAAAGAAATCACTGACAAATGTCAAATTAGTCAATGGTGTCATGAAAACAACAAATTATATGCCATCATTTTACATAATTCTGAAACTTATTTGATAGGGAAAACACTTGTGAGGAAACAGAGAGAAGGAGCTGGAGGAGATAGGGAGAGCCTCCTACCATGATGCAGGTCTGAACCTTATAAATAAGAGAGGGAAGGAAAGAGAGGTAAGGGAGAGTTTAAGAATATAGTCCAGCTCTAGAAAGTTCTGACGAGACTAATGAGGTGTCCTCTAGCCAAAGCCTTCCATTACAGGAATCCTGCATCTTCGAGGAATGGATCTGTCTCAGCATCTTGGCTGCACTCAGTCATTGCCTGAGAACAGTCATGAGAAGCATGGCCTTGGCATAAACCTAGCAATGGATTTCAGAGCACAGCAGCTGGAACTGTCTGTAAATTCTTCTCTCTGCAGCAGGAGATCTCTGAAATGCACTTGCATGACTGCCAAAGTGGTGGCATATAAGGACAGAGAGATAAGAGGGCCAGATCACATAGGTCCATATAGGCTATCGTAAGTACTTTGGTTTTTATTCTCAGTGACATGGGAACCATCGGAGAGTTTTAAGCAGGGTAGTTATGGGATTTAAATTAACCAGTAATTAATGAAATTAAATTAAATTTAGAGGAGTTACGTGATTTAAATTAACAGGAATATTATGTTATGTTGAAAATAGAGAAAGGGAATGAAGGAACAAAGCAGGGAGACAAATCAAAAGCTATCTCATGAAGGTGGGAGACTGCAGTGATAGACTATGACTTTAGCAAAAGAAGTAGTGAGAAGGGGGTAGAGCCTAGATATGTAATTTAAGTATAGTCAACAGAATTTGCTTATGGATTGGATGTGGAGTGTAAGCAAGAGGAGTCAAGGATAATTCAAAGGGTTTTGGCCTGAGCAACCGGGAAAAGGGAATTTCCATCAACAGAGATAGAGAAGGCTGTAGGAGGAGCATATCTGAGGACGAATTATCAGGTTTTCTGCTGGACTAGGTTAAATTGGAGATATTCAAACAGAGGGGCAAAAGTTAGATATGTGGGTCAGAGGAGAGATCCAGGCTAGAGACCGAAATTTGAAAGTCATGGTTGTATAATGGTACCTAATGATATGAAACCAGATGGAATCACCAAGGCAATTTAGATAGCCTAAGTGAAGGCCAAGAACCGATCCCTGGGACATTCATCTTAAGAGGCCAATACGATGAGGAAGGACTAAGAAGTATGATAAGAAGGAGCAAACGGTGAAACTAGAAGAAATGTGGTAACCCAGAAGCCAAGACAAGAAAATGTTCCAAGTGTGCCCAACCATGCCAGATACTACTGCTACGTCAAATAATAGGACGACAAATTTGAGCACAGATTTCACAACACTGGTGATCTTGACAAGAGCAATTTCAATGAGGGTAAAAGCTTCAGTGGAGTAGATTTAAAAGAAAATGTGAAGAGAAGAATTACAGACCGTACAGAAAACTGTCTTAAAGAGCTTTTCTTCAAATGAGAGCAAAGAAATGTCCTGGTAGCTGAAGGGCTACGTGGAGTCAAATAAAGGTATCTTTTCCCATCTGCTACAGGGCAACGTTCTTTAAGTTGTACTTTACACCAGGGGTCAAGAAACTTTTCCTGTAGAGAGCCAGATAATAAATATTTTCAGCTTTACAAGCCATATGGTCTCTGTCACGACTTCTCAGCTCTGCTATTGCAGCGCACAGACAATACACAAATGAATGAGCATGCTGTGTGCCAATAAAACTTTATTTGCAAAATCAGGCAATGGGCCTGATTTGGCCCACGAGCTGGGTAGTTTGCTGACCTCTTGTGTACACAATCTAGCTCTAGTAATTATTTACAATGGTCAAGCTGCAAATATTTATTAAGTCCTTAAAATATGGCGGTAGTTTTCTAATCATTACAGATATAGGGGTAAAGGAGACACCAGAGGTTCTGCTTCCAAGAGCTTCCGCCTTAGGTGGAAGAGCGTGACACAGAGCTCCAAGGCAAAATACAGGCCCTCACGCCCTAAGCCTCCTCACTCCTCCAGCACCCTGCCCCCAGGCCACATCCAAACTTGGTCAAGTGAGCCCATCCTGAGGCTGCTTTTACCCTTGCCAGGGGTAGACTCAGAGCTCCTTTTCCCACTCATGTTGCCCTTTCCTGAAAGAAACAATTCCCTACCTTCACAAAGCAGCGACTTTTACATAACAACCCTGCGACATCCTTTGCATTTTTAAAGAAATTATGAAAATGTGGCATTTCTTTGTCTCTTCCAGCTCCAGAGACTCTCTCTCACATTACATGAGCACAGGCATCTGTCACTGTACGAATGTGACAGCCCAGCTTGTCTCTTCCGGCTGACCTGCCAGAGCACCTCATTTATCTCCTGTGGCAGCAGGTGCAGCTGTGTCTATAGAATCCAAGTTCTTTGTGTGCTTCTGGAGCAGTCTTCCTGAAATTACGTGGTCTCGGGGAGGTCACTCTATGCGGGCAGTGAGTACAAAAGTGTGGCTCTCTCAGAATCAGTTTAAACTGCAAATTGCAGGTTTCAGGGCTGCTTATGACAACTTCAGGAGGGATATTCTCTTTTCCTTCCCCCCCTCTTCCATAATCCCTGAGTCCCCAGTTATGATCCCTGACATTCAATGAAGCTATGGATGTGAAAGCTCTTTGAAAATGGCTGACTTCCACATAAGGTCAAGGTCAGAACCCAGAACATGGCTATAAACCACACATTTTAGGGAAAATGATTCTAATCTTTTGCAAGAGCAACAACAACAAAGCAGGCTTCGCTCACACAATGGAAGAATTTTGAAGTTAAATCTCAGCTCTCATCACTGTGTGACCTTGGGCAAGTCCCTTTAACATCTGATTTTCCATTTCTTCAGTTGTTGAAATAGGACAGAGCCTCCACTAAAGTAGGTAACCTTGGCAAATCCACAGGCCCATAGGAAGACATTCAGTAGGAGATCCGTGTATCAATCAGTGAAACAATCAAGGAGAATCTGGTGTGTGGGCTGGTTTAAATTACAGCTGCCTGCTGAATCAAGAAGTCACCACGATAGCTGCTGGTGCCAGAACCATGTCAGTGGTGCTCCAGTTCTCACCAGCCAAAACAGATGTCTCACACACTCCTCTCTCCCCCTTACAGCAATCCCAAGTTCAAGTCTCCTGGGAGTACATCTGATTAGCAGAACCTAAATCACATCCAGAACCTCAGCTGCAGAGGGAACAGTACAGGGAAATGTACTCCAAAGAGGCTAGAATGGCTGTTAAATGAGTCAACTCACACTCCATGTGGTATGTTTCCTGCACATTCCATGTGGTAAGCCCAATTTTGACCCCATGACATTTGCCTGCTGGTGTCATGCCTGTGGATACATTACATTACCTGGCAAAAGGGACTTTACAGATGACCTCAAGGTAAGGAGATGGGCCTGGATTTTCTGGGTGGGCCCAATGTAATGATATGAGAGCCCTAAAAGCAGAAGAGGAAGTAGAAAGATGCAGCAGAAGTGGAGTTGAGAGAGATTTAAAGCCTGAGAAGTACTCGACCCACATTGCTGACTGGAAGATGAAAGAGACCATGTGGAAATGGTAAGAAGGAACTGAATTCTTGCCAACTGCCTCAATGAGCTTCAAAGCTGATTTCCCCCACCTAAGAGCCCCAAGACAAAAGCTTAGGTGAGCCACCATCTTGATTTTGCCTTTGTGTCGCCCTAACAGAATGCCTGGTTAAGACTGCCTAGACTTCTGAACTTGTAGAATTGTGATTTTGACAAATGGATGTTGTTTTAAGCTGCTAAATTTGCTATAATTTGTTATGGCAACAATCAAAAACTAATGCATTCTCTATCCCATTGCTGAGCTGGACCGTGTAGTACATCACCTTCTACTCCTCTTTCTTTCTCACCCACGAAATATATTCACCACCAAGTCCTTTTAATGCTCCCTGGGGAATGGGTCTCACATTCAGCCTTTCCTATACTCATTCCTACTGCCCTGAGTCAAACATTCTTCTCTTAAGCTATTGGAACAGCCTCTTAACTGCTTGCCCACCACCTGTCTCTCCCAATCTGGTCAAACCGCTCCACAACCACCCGTTATCCTAACAAAGTATTGACATTGCACATTTCTTAATTATTTACTTACATATTTACAAGAAGAATATGTTTCCTTTCTAATTAAAAAATAATAAACTCACATCACTCTGACAGGAAAAAATAAATCAAAAAGCAAAGCAAAAGCCCTGTTCATTTATTCATTCAGCAAACATTTAGTGAGTGTCTATTACTAGGCACTAGAAACACACCAAGAGAGTGGCATACACTGGCTATTCATTATATGCATTTCTCCTACCCCTGGGCTCACAGACATTTCCCAGACTCCCTTGCAGGTAGGTGCAGCTACCTGACTGTATTCTGCTCAGTGGAATGTGAGAAGTGCCAAATATCACTTCCAGGCCTGGTCTCAATGTCTATCTTCCCATAAGCTATTTTCCTTGCTCTTTGCCCTTCTGCCAGGGTGATACAAAAGAGCACAGCAATGTTGGAGGCCATGTGTTCAAGATTATGGAGCATCAGGAAGAAAGTTAACACTTGGAGTAGAGTCACCTCTCAATTGGAAGTACAGCTTTGGAATATACGTGAGCAAAAAATAAACTTTTAGTGTATTGTGCTCAGACCAGCGTACATTTTGAAATTCACTATAACAGGCAGTGTTAAGAGTATCAGCTGTCCTGGAACTTAACATTCTAAACTTCTTAACATACAAGTCCCTTCACAATCTCGCCCAACCTACCTTTCCATTTATCTCTTCAAACATTCCTCACTATGTACTCTTACCTACCTCAACTGACACAATAGGCCCTTTCCTAACTCCATGCCTTTCTGGATATTGCTCTAGTCCCCTCAAAAAGTCTTCCTTACCTTCCTATCCTGGATAAGCCCTACTCATCGTTCAAAATCTGGTTCAAATACTACCTCTTGCCTGCAATCTTTCTTTACTTCCCCAGGCAAAGTTACGTGGTCCTATCGTACATATCTTTCTCATAGCTCGTACATGCTGTACTGTAATTTGTGGTATATAGTAGATACAGTGATCATCTCAGAACAACGTTTTCTTCCTCATTGAGTATCTAGTGCCTGGAATACATTAGGTGATCACTAAATCTTTTTGACTGATTGGATTTGCTGGAAGTCCTATGTATGATGTACGCCACTAACCACCATGCTTCGTATAGCCAACTTCTTCTTATTCTATACATTAGATGCCTTATGGCATGTCTAGTACCCTGACTCCATGTTCTTCCAAACATGTAAACTGAATTTATTTCTTTTTTTTTTTTTCCAACGTTTTTAATTTATTTTTGGGACAGAGAGAGACAGAGCATGAACGGGGGAGGGGCAGAGAGAGAGGGAGACACAGAATCGGAAACAGGCTCCAGGCTCCGAGCCGTCAGCCCAGAGCCTGACGCGGGGCTCGAACTCACGGACCGCGAGATCGTGACCTGGCTGAAGTCGGACGCTTAACCGACTGCGCCACCCAGGCGCCCAATCTGAATTTATTTCATCCCCACATGTCACCTCAATTCTGCCCTGACCCCGGGACAAAACCTGGTCATAGGCATTGAGGTCCTAGAGTGCTCGCTGACTCAGCTACTGGTTCCACTGTGAACTGGAAGCTCCGACCTTGTACTACCTAGGTTCTCCGCCCCATAGCCATGTCTCCCAAACATCGGGAAGCCTACATTTGACCTGGAACCTTAACGGATAAAATGTCTGCCTTATATCCCAGTCCTCTTGAACTAAGTCTCTGATATTTGCCATACCTCTCCAACAAATGGCTGAAAACTGAACTCCTACCAATTGCCTGCCACATCTATCCTTTGGATAGATAACACATATACAGGCTTCCGTTTGGACTCTGCCAAAATATTAGTGCCCTGTGTGTCCTTTCCCATCTGGAATGATCTTGTTTTATAGAATGATATGTTTTGTAGACGTCTACAGGCATAGACAGGTAATATATGAGTCAGGGACTGCTGGAAGCCGAGCTATCCCAGCCTGAGTGGCAAAACCTGG
This sequence comes from Neofelis nebulosa, assembly GCF_028018385.1. NCBI lineage: Eukaryota > Metazoa > Chordata > Mammalia > Carnivora > Felidae > Neofelis > Neofelis nebulosa. The sequence continues at coordinate 121,402,583 of NC_080800.1, forward strand.
GCCGTGGACGGATTGGTGACTGCGGGGCGGCCCACGGACAGGGAAGCTTCTTGTACTCCCGCTTTTAGGTAATTCGGCCTTAAAACTACCTGGGGTATTGTCTGTTGGGGAATGGCCCTCGGCAGGCCCCCTGGGAAAAGAACCGTTAGGGAAGAAAATAAGGTTCCGCAAGAAACTGCAGCCTTACGTTTAGCCCTTGCCATTCCCTACGGAGACTCCTCTACTTGCAGGAAGGATAGCCTCATCCCTTTGCCAGCAAAGGCGGCCAACGAAGGAGAGACATATGGATCCAAAAGCCCCACTCCAGTAACTAAGGAGTGTATCTATGGACACAGGTCACTCTGACCCCTGGGCCCACTTGGCCCCCAGGAGGCATTCCAGATGATGATTGAACCTAGTCGGTTAAAGTACAGAATGATTCATTGGTTCCTAGATGCATTGTCTCTCTGAGAATGTATAAGGCGTGGGTTTCTAAGGACCTCTTGGCCCCCTTCCTGGCACCTCGGACCCAGACGAACACTTTTGTTCTTCAAAACCACGAATGGTACAGGGAGACAACTAAGAGGTCGTGTCCCTATAACTGTTCCACTTGAGGTGTTGAGAGATAAATGACCTTTCATGAAAACAGCAAAGCAAATACTTTATAAATTATAGATAAACATAGATACATAATAAAAACGATAAAAGAAATTAATCAATAAGCAAAGGCCAGGAGGGAACGTTATGACAAAACAATCATGTTACTCCTTATTGAGTGATTATACAAAGGAACAATTTTAGAATTGGGTAATGTTAGAAAAACCTAGATGACGTATGTTACAAGGAAATCACTAGCAAATATAATGCCACGCTTGCTACAATAAATCGGCCAGTTCCACACACTGCTGTTGTGTGTCCATTTTTATTTTAGTTTTTATTTTACCTTTTTATTTTAGTTTTTTATTTTTATTTTTATGTTTATTTTGTTTTATTTTCACTTTTTCGCCGACGCCGTTCATCCTTCGGGAACCCCTGGTTGCTGGAGCTGGTCTCCGGCAAGGGACATTATGAGACAATAGGAATTCATGGGAATTGGACTCAATGATACCACTATTTGACTATACATTGAACTCCAGTAAGTTGCCCCATCTGGTGTATAGATGATTAGCAATCCTTAAGGCTCTTCAAAGTAAATAGTCTTCTCTTGAGTAGTATTAATATCTCTAATCAAGCAGTATTTTTCTATTTGATTTTCATTTGAATTAGTAATACTTGTATTATGATGCCTCCCATTAGATTTTCAAAAGTAATATACTTCTTCTCTGATGCATATATTATGAAAAGCTGTCATTCACAGTTCCTAATGCCCAATAATATTTGATAAAGAAACAAATGGCAAAATGAATGAATAAGTAAGAACAAATGTGGCAAATGGTCCACTGAGTCTACTGACTTCCAAAAGTAGTCTTCTGGCCTCTAAGCAATATGAAGCAGTATCATTAATTCTAAAGCGCTTATATTTCTTATCTTCAAATGGCATTTTAAAACATTCTCTCTTTATCCCTCCCTCCCTCTCTCTCTCTCACTCACTCTTCCTCTCCCTCTCTCTCTCCCCAGGCACAAAATTTGTGGATACATGAATGAGTAGTTCCTAACTATTGCTTGTTCTGTTCACTGAAAGCTTTTGGGTGGTAGCACTAGTCTGGGAACCAATTAGTATGGAGTTGTGGAATATTAAGCCTGGAGGCCTGGAAAGTTCATTCATGAAATTAATAAATATGAATTGGACATGTACTCACTGTCCAACCTGACCTCTGTCCTGGCCCACAGCCTAGTGAACATGAAACCAGATGGAGAGGTACCATAATAGAGACAGAACCAAAAAGGCCAGGGAAACAGAAAGGAGATTAGACAAATCTGAAACCAGGCCAGAAAAGAGAAAGTAAACTGTATAGGGCCTTTGATCCTGAAGAAAGAACAAAATATATCAAAGAGATTGTATGTTCAAAAGATATCTTAGTAGACATGATGGATTCTAGTGTCTCTTTGTAGATAAATATTTTAATATAAAGCTGCTATGATCATGATGATTAAACGAATAAACACCATAGAATTACAGATTTTAAGAACCAGTAAGCATCTTAAAGACTGCCCAAAATTGCTACCCTCACCACCCCTACATCCCCTACCTCTGCCAACACTCCAAATACCCCTTACCTGACTCTACTGCTTTCTCCTTTCTATAGCACTTATCACCTGCTAACATAATATAAACATCGTATTTATTTATTATGCTTATTGTTTGTTGTCTGCCTCCCACCTGCAACTAGAGTGGAAAGCCCATGAGGACAGGGCCTTTGCCTGTTTTGTTCACTGATGCAGCCCAAGCACTTATAACAGTACCTGGCACATAACAGCTACTCAACAAGTATCTTTTGATTTTTTTCAAAATTTTTTTTAACATTTATTTATTTTTGAGACAGAGAGAGACAGAGCATGAACAGGGGAGGGGCAGAGAGAGAGGGAGACACAGAATCTGAAACAGGCTCCAGGCTCTGAGCTGTCAGCACAGAGCCCGACGTGGGGCTCGAACTCACGGACCACGAGATCATGACCTGAGCCGAAGTCGGCCGCTTAACCGACTGAGCCACCCAGGTGCCCCAACAAGTATCTTTTGAATGGATCAAACCCAACTAAAAGCCCCACTTTACATTTAAGAAAACAAAGTTCCTAACAAGCTTGTCAACAACAGGGGTATGGCAAGAATCCAGGTCTGGTCCACTTTGATACTACAGTTCTAAATAAAGGAATGGAAATGAGTTTAAGTGACCCTCATTTGGCCCCCACGTCTCTCCCTCCACATGCACTTTACCTGTGACAGGTAATAGAACTCAAAGGCTTCTTCCCTCCTAAAGAGCCCCTTATATATCATAAAGGCTTGGGTGGTGCTACCATGCATCAAACAAGAAAAAATGCATTCATATGTTTCCAAACGGAGAGCTTCCTAAGTATGGTAAATGACATTTTCAGAAAACTGCACGGTCTCCCTTTGAAACACCCCAAGTAGCACATCATTATGCAAGCTGCCTTACCCAGCTAGTCAGTCACTGTCTCATGGGTCAGGTAGCAAAGCAACTTGTTGGCCAGGCAACTTTCTAAATATGTTTCCTTGCTCTCCTGCACCACTTTCCGATCCCCTAAAGCATCTATGGCTTTCTTTCAAGGTGAAGAACAAAAGAGTTTGTTTGACATTTTTTTGCTAATGATTTGTAGAGAAATATCCTGTAAACCACAGAGCTGGGAACATCCCCTAATCTAATTGTCAACAGGGATAATATCACAAATTCTCTTTGTTAAACCAATTTCCTGACTCTTCCTGGTATAATTAGCTCGGGTCTTCTATCAGGGTTTAGCTTTCTAATTGTGGCAATTCTCAGTACATCAAAAATGCATTCACACCTGGGGTTTACTGCCTTACCTGAGTTGCTTTTGCATCTGTTATACAGAAATAAAGCCACATATTTCCTGCACACATTAGGCAAAGAGGAAGTGATATTTTTAGAACTGAAGCAATAGAAATAATTCAGCTCAAATTTCTCCTCTGCATCAGAGTTAGCAGTATAATCTCTGGGCACAAGAGGGAATCATATCTTCCGAAATACTGCTATATATGTGTGTTGGGGGGTGGGGAATTGGGGAAAGAGAAAATGCACACAAGAGAACCACTAGGAAACCAGAAAGTGGGGCACAGGCAAAATCCTTACTGGTGACCTCAACTCAGAAGCTGGCTTGAGAATGCATGTGACATCAGCATGTATTTTCAATGATATGAGGTGACAGAAAATATCCACACTTTGAAACCACACTAGTTACGTGCCTGCCAATGAATAAAGTCAGAACAAATCCTCTCCCAATACGCAGACACAGTCTTAGGGGAAAAAAATTAATTATGCAAGGTGCCCTTTGAAAATGGGGAGAGCAAGGGATTTTCCTCCATGTTCACATGCTTGAGCTGGTGGGTTAGGCCTGACCACAAACAATCTGAAATAGCAGCACCATCGAATCCTGTTTCTTGAGATTCTCATCAAAAAATCTCTGTGCGTAGCTTTATGAATGGCCTGGCAATAAGAGCACTCTTCCTCTCTCAGGATTCTCAGGTATATTCATCTTCCTAGCCAAAATAGTACTCCAAACCCAAAAATAATCATTTACCTGTGTATGGTGCTTACATCTGGCAAACTTCCACGTACCCCCTTCCTCCACTTGACCCATAAAAATCATCTTCAAAATATCTAAAGTCTGACCCCTTCTAACCCCCTGCCCTGCTGCTAACTGGTCCACCTCACCATCATCTCTCACTTGGATTACTGCAATAGCCTCTTCATGACTTTCCCCATGTCTACCCTTGCCCATCTACCATCCATGCTCAAAACCACAGCCCCAGTTATCTCTTTTAAAACTTTGGGGCACCTGAGTGGCTCAGTCGGATAAGCGTCTGACTTCAGCTCAGGTCATGATCTCACCGTCTGTGAGTTCGAGCCCCACGTCAGGCTCTGTGCTAACAGCTCGGAGCCTGGAGCCTGCTTCCGATTCTTGGTCTCCCTCTGTCTCTGCCCCTCCCCTGCTCACGGTCTGTCTCTCTCTGTCTCTCAATAATAAATAAATGTTAAAAAAAAAAACCCACTTAGATTACACTACTTTTTTTTTTTTTTTTTTTTTTTTGCTTATAAGTGACAGAAATTTATTTCTCACAGTTCTGGAGGCTGGGAAGTCCAAAGAATCGGGAAATTTGATGTCTGGTGAGAGCTCATTTTCTGGTTCATACATGGCTGTATTTTCAAGGTCCCGACATGGTGGAAGGGGCAAGGTTACTCTATTCTCTTCAAAACTTCCAAAGGCTTCCTGTTTCACCACAACCTATAAATCCCCTACATGATCTAGCTCCGCCTCCATTACTCCTTGACTTTATCTCCTATTCCTCTCCTTCTCATGCCCTTTACTCTGCAACGGCTTCCCTGTTTTTCCTTGATCATCAAAGTATGCTCCTGCTTTTAAGCCCTTGTTCTAGTTGTCTGTGATAGCAATTATCAATTCTCTTCCTGTATGAGAAATCCCACAACATTTTCCTTAAGCTTGGGGATTCACTGGAAAGAATCGCAATTCAATACCAGGTTTATACTCTGGCTAAGATTAATCACAGAAGAAGATAGGAGTGAAAGTAGCAAAGAAAAAAGATACGTATTGACAGAGTCCAGAGAGATCCAGCATAGGCTTCTGATATCTCTTCTAATCCAAGGCCATCCAGGATGGACTTTCTTCTCTGGCAAAAAACTACAGGGACAAGTGTGGAATGTCTCTACCAAGGGAAACACGCTCGAATCTCAGGGCCTGAGGCTTTAATAGAAAATTGGTCACTAGGCACATCTTGCTAGCAATTGGCCATGGCAACTGAAACTCAGGACCAAAATAATGAAACCAGATGTACATTATCAATCTTAGTATTTGTGCAAAGCTACTGTGGTATGCTTTATATCTCCCAAGTATACACAACCAAATAATCAATTCATCAGCGATACAGAGAACATTCTGAGGGCTATATCTCTACGGATTGGCTAAGAGTAAATCCAAGACACTTGGAGACATTCAAGGAGCAAGCAACCAGCCCTGACCATGTGAACTCTTTCTTCACACTCCCTAATCCTGCCATGCTTCCCTGTAATGGAATATACAACCTGGCCCCTGACACACTTAAATAACTTATAATTATGTCTTGAGAGAGGAAAATATTTATTTTGTTTGGTTTGGGTTTTTCCCTTCAAATTTTTATTTAAATTCTAGTTAGTTAACATATAGTATAATATTGTTTTCAGGAGTTATATTTAGTGATTCCACTTACATATAACACCCAGTGCTCAAAACAACAAGCATCCTCCTTAATACCCCTCACCCATTTACCCCACCCCACACACACGTCCCTCTTTCAACCCTCAGTTTGTTCTCTATTACAAAGAATCTCTTATGGTTTGTTTCCTTCTCTCTTTTTACCCCTTCCCATATGTTCATATGTTTTGTTTCTTAAATCCCACATATGAGTGAAATCATATGGTATTTGTCTGTCTCTGACTTACTTATTTCACTTAGCATAATGCAATCTGGCTCCATCCACATCACTGCAAATGGCAAGATTCCATTCCTTTTGATGGCTTACTAATATTCCTGTGTGTGTGTGTGTGTGTGTGTGTGTGTGTGTGTGTGTGCACGCGCCACATCTTCTTATCCATTCATCAGTCGATAGACATTTGGGATCTCTCCATAGTTTGGCTATTGTTGATAATGCAGCCGTAAACATCAGCATGCATGTACCCCTTTGAATCTGTATTTTTGTACCTTTTGGGTAAATACCTAGTAGTGCAATTACTAGATGTTTGGGGAGTTCTATTTTTAACTTTTTGAGGAACCTCCATACTGTTTTCCAGAGTGGCTGCACCAGTTTGCATTCCCACCAATAGTGCAAGAGGATTCCCCATTCTCCACATCCAAGAAAGGAAAATATTTAAAACAGTTATGGGAGTGGCTATTGAGCATATAATATGAGCAAAACCTAAGTGTTTGTGCTTGTGGGAGCCTAATATACGTTAGGGTTCCATTTTGCTGCAGCAGAAGCTAATACATTGTTCCTTCAAGTCTTTACTCACATCTCATGTCCCTCATTAAGGCCTACCCTGATTATCAAGTTTAATACTGTTACTGGCCCCCATGCCCCCGCTGCAAATGTCTGATTCCTCTTAACCTGTTTTATTTTGTTCTTTAGCATATACCACCTCTTAATATACCATGTAATTTACTCATTCATTATGTCTCCTTTCCCCACCACTTTCTCCCTGCCACTCCTGCCCTGGCCAGAATGTAATCTCCGAGGAGGCAGGAGTCTATTTTGTCCACTAATTTATTCAAAGAACCTGGAATAGTGCCCAAGACATAGTGGGTGCTCAATAAATATTTAGTATTTATTGAATAAGATACATAGAACATATCAAAGATTATTATTTCCACTTTTTAGATAAGGAAATTGAGGCACAGAGAGGTTAGGTGATTCAGGCAAATCACTTACTAAATTCATAGAGCTGAGTCTAAAACCATTCAGTAGAATGGCTTAGTAAGTTGTGACCACAGAAAGGACAAATTCAAAGTAATATACAAAATTAAACTGGATATAATTTTAATATCTAAGTAAATTTTATGATTCAATAATTATTAAGGATAGCAAGATTCCTCTGAGTTCAAAGATCTTCAAAATTAAACAGAAAAGACAATCTTAAGATACTTCCAGTTCAAAGATCTTTTGAGTTTGAAGGAAAATACATGTGATGATAAATAACAGTTAACACCTACATAGCCTGTACTATTAGCCAGGAACTATTCAAAGACTTTTACATATATTAACACATTTAGGGGCACCTGGGTGGCTCAGTCAGTTGAACGTCCAACTCTTGATTTGGGCCCAGGTCACGATCTCATGGTTTGTGAGATGAAGCCCTTTGTCCGGCTCTGTGCTGACAGCGCAGAGCCTACTTGGGATTCTCTCTCCCTCTCTCTCTCTGCCCCTGCTCGTGCCCTCTCTCTCAAAATAAATAAATAATTTTTAAACAACACACATTTAATTCTCATGAGAATCCCATGAGATAATTTCTAGGATTATCCATTTTACAGATTAGGAAACTGAGGTACAAAGAGTTTAAATTCTTTGTCTAAGATCACGCAGTTAGTAAGTGGTAGAGCCAAGATTGAAACCTGGGCAATCTGGCTCCAGAGTCCATCCTTGGGCACTAAGCACTATAACGTATCTCAAGAAGCACCAAATTGTAAGTGATCAACTTGGGTGGGCAGTGGAGGGCTTCTTCGAGAAATAAAAAATTAGGTAATGTGAGTTAGGAGGCCTATTCCCTATTAAGTAGAGTCATCTGAGACACAGTGACTGTATAAAAAAGGGCTCAGAATGACAGCACGGGTGGTCCAAAGACCTATATAGCTCCAGGTCCCATACCTGCCAACATCTCTGATTGTAAGTAACCAGGATTTAAAACAGCAACTATTTTCTTTAGTGAGTATAGATATTCTAAATGTGAGAAGATTTGAAATGAATAAAATAAAGGTTTGAGAGAACCAAACTATATTATTATATTTTTGTACATATTTGACATCTATGCACTTGATATTTAAGATAATTTGAACTTTTGGAGTGACAGCCTAGTAAGTCCAATTTAAAATGTGAAACTGAAGAACTGATTATACTTAAGATTTTTTAAGTGAAGCCTTTTATTTTTTATTTTTAAAAGTGTATTTGTTTATTTTGTGAGAGAGAGAGAGAAGTGGGGGAGGGGCGGGGGGGGGGGAGAAAGAATCCCAAGCAGGCTCCACACTGTCACTGCAGAACCCAATGTGGGGCTCAAACTCACGAACCATGAGATCATGACCTGAGCCACAGTTAGACACTTAACCAACTGAGCCACCCAGGCACCCCTATAGTTATGATTTTAAGTGGAATTTTCCTGCATTCTTTAGTATTATTGGAGAGAACTTATCTAAGAGAACTTTTGGTTCACTTTATACATAAATTCAACTTATTATGAGAATTTACTTAATACTCAGAAGCTTTGTTTACCAGACAATTAAAAGGCTTAAGAAAGGAAAATGAATACTATATATTAAGTATATAAATGCAGTTTAAAATATTTGAGGATGTTTAATTAACTATGTTGATAAATGCTACTATACATTATTTAAAAGCACTTTGAAAGGTTATTAAAATCGATTAGATTTATAAAGAGAATAATAAGATTTGTATGCAGAACTCAAAAGGGAAGAAAAAACTAGGTTTCGGGATTTATAAGCTTAATAAATTGAATATCAATATTTAAAATCCAAGGAAAATTTCTGAATAGCCTGCCTCAAGAAGACCAAAAATTCCCCTTCAGAACACCTAGGCCCTCTGAATTGGCACTAATGTCCTCGAGAAATCACCATGTTCCCAGAAATCACACATCACAGCTGTACATTTTCTTTGAGATAGGGAAGGAGAACTTTCTTCACTTCCCAAGCTATTTCCTCACAAAATTAAAGTGGGCAGATTCTTCCCCCATCAGGAAAACTGGTTGTAACCCATCTGTTGTGTAGTATCAGGCCATACTGAGCAGATCTAACTTACGGAGCAAGATGGCATTTTTAGGAAAACCTCTGAGAAACCTCAATGAAATCCAGGAATCTTCAAGGAAACTTCAACCTCAAAGAACTTCAGTGAAATCCAGGAATCTTCAAGGATAAGGACGGTTTATTTATGTTTCTCTTTGCTTCCTTTTCTCAACCTACTCACAATCTACTCTGCCAATAAATTATCTTCATTATCTAGTTAAATGAAAGAATTGCAACTGCTGTAATACAGCCCGTTTTTGTGGCACATTTTTCCTCTGGGGATGAAGTTATTTAAATAATGTCCTCTGGCTCTGGTAATTCATATACTCAACAATCAACACTTTGGACCTCAGTATTGATTCGCTTGAATCTTTGGGCTGTTGTTAATGTCACAATCCCAGGAGGGTTGTTTGTGGCAGAGAAATCTTCTTCCATTAAAACTCTAGGTGTCAATTCACTAAAATAATTTTCTTTTAGATTGCTATTGAATTGAAGGAAAAGTTTTTCTAAGCCCTTTCTAATTGAATCATAAATCTGAAGAACAACCTTCTGAAAGCCATGAAGGATGCTCCCTAAGTGAAGAATATGTCATTCTTTAACCTAAAATCTTGTAAATCAGAATATCCCCCGGTATCTAATGTATAATGAATGTGGAAGGTTATTTAAATTCAGAAAGGTACAGCTATGTTGCACACATCCTAAGATAAATTTAATTGTGAATCTGTATGTAAGAGCACAGAATTTGACATTTAATAAAATTTATAGCTCAATGCAAAGCCAAAAGTATATGTTTGGTGTCAGGTGAAATTCAAGAATCAAAAAAATTTGAAAGATGTGGCCTGGGAAGACCTGAACGTGAGAATTAGTCTTTAACTCCTCTTGGGAAAGTCATTTGCCTCTTTGAGTTTCAAATTCCACATTAAAAAAAAAAAAATAGGTGGGGTGGGGGGCACTGTTGAGGGATCCCTCACCTGCCTACCTCCCAAACTTATGAAAATCATACGTTCTCTCTGCACATGGCCCTAATCTAACTTCTGGCAGTGATTCTGGTTTTGAAGAATATGAAGCCCATTATGATGGATGAAATCTTCCATAGACTAATCTGATATTAGATCACAGAATGACAACATGATGAAAAATAGTAGATTACATGCTAGATTCCATTATCACTTTTTTGGACAATGGAAATTAGCTCTATTTCTATCTCACCAGTCTTTTTTTTTTTTTTTTTTTTTTTTTTTTTTTTTTTTTTAGCTATCTTACCTAATTGCTCTGTATATGACAGAGAGGCATCAATAACATTCAGATATGATATAGCCCATAATTTAGCAGGACTCAAAAAGATTTGCTAGCACACAAAAACTAATTACACAGAGTTTATAAAAGGGTCTCAGTCTTCATTAAAGGCACAACTATTATTATTTCCCCAGCTACTTTCTAATTGCACTCTTTATTATTGTTGACAAATTCAGAAGCTTAAGACTCAATTATGGAGACAGCCTATTGACTGCAACCCTCTCTCTATTAACTGTTCCTATTATAAGGAATTAGCAAAACTGTCAGATTCTCTCTAATTCATGAGGAATAGTTCTCTTTATAGATTAGAACTTGAACTCTCTGATTAATGGCCTCTTGGAAAAACATTCTCCTAAAATGATTTTCCAGTCATGAACTGACAATCTTCCTGTATTTAGAATTACGACCAATGTAATTCTTTTATTTTTGTATCTTACTCCTGACACTATGATTGAATTCAAGGTTGGTTATGACTTTTGGCATATACTGTAAGACATTCTGCTGGTACAAGAATCAGAGAATCAATAAAAACCGGTTGGCACTGTATATTTTTAAGTTATCATCTCTGTATGTGTAAAAAAGTACTCTGAATTGAGTGAAAGAGATAAAAGAATAGAGGCATAATGCAAAAATCTGGTAGACGAGCTCCCAGCTCCTGAGACTTACACTTGTCTTCTCATCCCAACTTTACCATGAACTTCTACAACTGACATCATAACCTTGGTTTCTTCTTCTACCAAATGAGAAGTTGAGACTAAGTGATTACAAAGGCCTTTCCAGCTCTATAACTGAATGGTGCTGTACATGTAATGAAAACAAGGTGACACTGTTACAACAAAGTGTTCTTTATCCTTAGCATTCCAAGTCTCCAGTTTGTGACTTCTCCCTAGAACAAATCTGTCTTACAGTCAGTATTCCTTCTTTAATAAATTCTCATTTTCCCCCCAAAGTCACCAAAAGATCTTTATCATACATTCTAGAAGAATGAACTCAGATTAATAGTCAAAAATAAGCAGCGCATTAGATTAAAGCCCACCCAAGTGCATTCAATTTTTCCATCTGTGCCTTCCCAAATCATTAATACTGGCATATACAAATCACATCAACAGGTCTGATAGAAGACAGAATTTGTCCTTCCCACTTCATATAACATAGAAAATGGAGAGTTTCCTAGATCATTCAAGTTCCATTATACACATAAGTACACACTCACATCCCTTGCTTCAATTATGCAGATATTTCAAGAGAAAATGTGAGCAGAACAGACTCAAAGTTATGTTAAACCTGCTTTCACAGATTAGAAGAATGCTGGAGAGGAGCTTCAAATACTTTAAGGCAGGAATAAGAACTTCAAGGTCTCAGACAGCTCTAGAGTAGTGGACAGCACAGTGGATAAGGAACCAGAATTCATTAGTTCAAGTGCAAGGTCTGCCCCTTATTAGGTATGCAAAGCTCTTCACTCCTCCAAGTCTGAGTTTATAAAAAGAGGATGGTAACTCTGTCACCCTCACCAAATCGGGCTCAAGGACTGAATGAAATACGTGTCTGTGAGAGCCCTGTGTGCTATAAAAGTGTTATGCAGTATGATCCCAACCTTGAAAATCTAAGAGCCTATGAAAAATCTTTTGCATCTCAACCGTATGGAACACCTACATTTTCCTGCCTTTAACACTAAGCAATACAGCTGAGGGGGAAAACTTTGAACTCATAACAACAGAAGACCTAGATTCCATGTCCCACATGGTTCCTCACTAACTATGTTTAATTAGATCTCCTAAGTCTGGTAATATTCCCATTCAACTTCTCCCTTATCCACTAAGAGAAATCCAGAACCAAACAGTGATAACTGGAAACCTACCTAGAAGAAACTTACAGAACGGCTAAAGCAAATTCTAGACTATTGTATTAAATTTAAAGGCCTATAAGAGACTCTTAAAAACTGAGAACAATCTGAGGGTTGATGGGGTGTGGGAGGGAGAGGAGGGGAGGTGATGGGTATTGAGGAGGGCACCTATTGGGATGAGCACTGGATGTTGTATGGAAACCAATTTGACAATAAATTTCGTATTAAATAAATAAATAAATAAAATTTAAAGGCCTATGAATCAGATCTATGGAATGGTGAGTGTGAGTAATCTCTTTAGATATGCTCAGAGCCAGATGGAACAGGAATTGATCTTTACAGTTAGATCAACAGAAGCATAGGGAAGGATGACTGAGTTGGAAAAGATGAAACTCTCTTCCTTGGAGAGAAAATGCTGATAGCATTTTTGAATTTCATTCAAAATATTTAAGATACAACCTAGTAAACTGCTTTAACTATATAAATGATTGAAGAAACTAAAATTCAATACCTTCTATTCCATTGGTTGTACTAAGGGGGTTGTCCCCTTGAGATCATGTGACAGTGGCTGACTGATTTGACATTTCTTAGTAATAATCATGATACCACCCTTGTATATGTCCACATGGTAGACTGAATAATGGTCCCCAAAACTATCTACATCATAATCCCTGAAACTCATACATGTTACTTTATATGGCAAAGGGATTTTGCAGATGTGATTAAGAACCTTGAGATGGGGGCAATGCACCTAGGTGGCTCAGTCGGTTAAGCATGTGACTCTTGATTTCAGCCCAGGTCATGATCTCACAGTTCGTGGGTTCAAGCCCTGTGTCAGGCTGTGCACTGGACATGAAGCCTGCTTAAGATTCTCTCTCCCTTTCCCTCTCCCCCTCCCCCATGCACGCTCTCTCTTTCCGAATAAATACATAAATAAAAAGATAAATAAAAATATTAAAATATTGACAGTAAAGAACCTCGAGATGGGGAAATTGTCCCAGATTATACAAGTGGTCCCAAAATGTAGTCAGCAGTGTGCTTATGAGAGGCGGAAGCAGAGGGATATTTAACAACAAGAAGAGAAAGTAGTACACGTGACTATGGAAACAAGAGGTTAAAGTGATGTAGGCAAGAGGCCAAGGAATGCAGACAACTCTGAGAACCAGAAAAAGGCAAGGAAACAGATTCATTCCTTGAGTTTACAGAGGGAGTGTGGTTACCCGGCCAATACCTTGCTTTTAGCCCAGGGAAACCCGTTTCAGACTTCTGACTTCCAGAACTGTAAGATAATAAATTCGTGTTGCTTGAGCCTCTACGTTTGTGGTAATTTGTTACAAGGAGCAGAGGAAGCTACTACAATTCACTCTCGCTATTTCCTTTTGACACACTTGACTCTTGACGGCTGACTTCATTATCACCTGTAGCTACTCTCAGAAAAGCTGGTCAGCATGTGGGCCTCGGTTTCTTTCCAAAGATGCTCAGCTGCTTTCCTTGCAGCAAAGAAAGCCAGCCCCAGCCTATGTATATACTTCCTTCCAGCGGGGTCTGTTGACTGCTGAGGCTACTCAGTTGTCTGTGGTTATACCATGGGTTGGAAGCTGAGAAACACGACACTCTATCTTTCAGACACTGTGAGAATAATTTCATTTAAGATATAACCTAGCAAATTGTTTTAACAGTTACAAATAACTGGAAAAAGTAAAGTTCAATATCTTCTAATCCGGTTGGTTTTACAAAGAGTGCTGACCCCTTGAGATCATATGTGACACTGGCTGACGAACTTGACATTTGTTAGTAATAGTCATGAAGCCACCATCTTATATGTGGAGAGCAATTTACAGTTTGTATATATTTCTTCATCTTCACTATAATCCTACTGGGGGGAAATATTATTACCCCCATTTTATAGACAAGGAAACAGGGGCTGAGGGAAAGTTTCCCAGTGTGTCAAAACCTAAGGAAGTCCCAGACCATCGACCCCAAACCTGGTGTTCTGACTACAAAGTACACAAACTAGTCACTATCCAAAAAGATAAGTGAGTTGCCCCCAGCATTTCTAGTGGCAGGATGAATAATATTTTATGGATTAATATATACTTGCTTAAGCTACGATATTTTATGAATTCATATGTACTTGCTTCTTTGTTATCTTCACAACTCAAAATCACTTCACTGAAGAGGCACTGTCATGCTCTAGAAAGAAAGCAAAATGTAGAATAAGGCACATTGGCCTTGAGACCTGACTGTTCCTCTTTTTATCTGTATGATCATATGACATCCGAAAGGTCACTTCATCCTCCAGGCTTCAGTTTCCTACAAAGTGTGTAGTATGTGGATAATCAACCCCATTTTACAGATGAAGACATAAACTCAAAGAGGTTATTTCCCCAAGTTCATATAGCTAATAACTAGAAGAGGCGGGACATCAAAACAGGTCTTTTGAAATCATTCGTTTATTAAACAAACCATTAATAAGCATCTATATCAAGGTAGGCCCCGGAAAGACAAAGAGGAAAGGCCAACAATGAAACACCCCTCATAGAGCTTACAGTCTGATAAGAAAGGACATAAAGGCTAACAGGCAATTAGAATGAAGTGTGGTAAGTCACAGAGCCAAAGCATATGGGAGGACTTCTCAGAAGAAAACACACAGAAATTGAGATGCGGAGAATAAAATGTGACAGGCAAAGTGGGAGAGGGGAGGGAAGGGTTTTCCAGACAATCTGCACATCTTGTGTGCAAAGCCTATACACACTGCCCAGTGCACACTCATGTCTATTAGTATTGTACCTTCTGACCTTTCAGCTTAAACAAGTGCTCCTAAACACAGTTTGGGATGGCAACCAGGGCATTCCCATGAGCCCGTGACGTTTAAAACTGCCAAAATGCGTAGAGCACACAGGAAATCGGTTTGCTAGCTCTAAGTGTCATATATTCTCTTCTTTAAATTTTTTTAATATTTTTGAAAGAGAGAGAGAGAGAGAGACAAGAGTGCAAGCTGGGGAGAGACTCTGTGTCTCTGTAGCAGGCTCCAGGCTCTGAGCTGTCAGCACAGAGTCCCACGCAGGGCTCGAACTCACCAACCGCAAGATCATGACCTGAGCTGAAGTCGGACACTTAACCGACAGGTCCACCCAGGCGCCCCTATATTCTCTTCTTTAAATATTGTTTTTGGGATAGGGATACCAGTTGGCTATCACATTTTGAAGGGATACCACCTTTAAAAATCAACGAAGACTAGTTTTGAAATCAAAGCAGACTGAACACAAACATTCAGAGAATTCATACCAGAGGGAACAGTTCCTGATTTCTTCAATAGGAAAAGCAATTGCGACTGCTATTCAGGACCACCAGGTGGGCGCCTGGGTGGCTCAGTCATTAAGCATCTGACTTCAGTTCAGGTCATGATCTCACAGTTCCTGAGTTTGAGTCCCACTTAGGGTGAGCTCAAGCGCTGCTTCAGTAAAGCCCCCCAGGGAGCCCTGTTTCTCTCTCCATCTCTCTCTCTCTCTCTGCCCCTTGCTCACTTGTGCCCTCTCTAAAAGACCACCAGAAATATTTTCTACTAAACAAGATGCAATATATAAAAGTATCTGGAAAAGTTAAAGACAGAACTCAATAATTTTCATTTTTCACATGAAGAACACATTTCTCTGCTTTAGACACTTTCCCATCAGATCCAAGACAAAAAATAAATCAACTAAAACACTTTTTTGAAAGGTTTAATGCATCATTCTAGTGGATGCCTTCTTTCATTGTGATCACATTATCCCCTTTTCAGTATGGTGCATATGCCCTCAAATTTCTGAAATACATCTTTAAATTATAAAAGTGTTTTTCCTTTCCATGTAACTGACTTGATTTAAAGATAGCAAATTCTATATTCCAGAGTAACATAAAAAAAAAAAGAAAGAATTAGAGCAAAGCAGCACTGATGTGTTCACTTCATTATTCAACCTAATTTCTTGAAAATGAATGATTTTTTTAATAAAAATGTCCTTTTCCATGACTGAACCCTTTAACAGACTATATTTGACTCTTGAACATGTGCGATCTGAACTGAATATTGAACATCTGTTTAATCTTAGACCAACTGGAAAGCCATCAAAGCCACTCCTCTGTGTCTCTGCTTGCACAGAAAAGAAAATGAATTCTCCTTTTTTGAATACTAATTGAAATGATCTTTCCTAGATTCTTTGCTATATCTTTCCTGGGTGCAAATGTGAATAGGCCAACAGTGTAATCCAACATTTACCAAGTGCCAGAACAATCTCTGTCCTAATTCTAAAATTAGAAAATCAAACAAACAAAAGACTTGAAGCCTACACAATGCTGATTAAAATATTCATATTTTTTTTCATCCTCCAATTCAGGGGTAAAACAGTGATGATTGTTACGAAAATGTATAGACCCAACTAAAGAAACATGCCTCATCAGACTCCAGACCACGAGCTGGCAGTTTGAGCAAGTTACAGGCAAGGCGGGTGGTATTTAGATGCAGCTGTTTTGAATGAGCCTTTTTTTTTTTTTTTTTTTTTTTTTTTTTTGTCTTCCACTTTAACGCAATGATTTTGATGCCTGGAACAAACCATTAAACTTTCAGCTTAGAAGAATCACTAAATGTGTGAAGCGGATATCCTCACCTCATTATGTGGCTTCTCCTTCTGGCCTACCTCCATCCCAGAACATGAAAGAAGGATGCAGGACGGACTGAATCTCAGAGATGGGGTGAGGTAGGGGACGGAGAAATGCCCCACGGGGTAGATACCATCTGGTAGCTAACTCACATAAAACCAGGAATCATATGCTTACCATATTCACTCCTCTAGTGAAGTGTCATTTATCATTTTAGCAATTTCTCAGAACACAATGGTTTCTGGCATGGTCTGCATCTCACGGTTTCAGATTCTGCCTTTGAAGTTATAATGGTCACATGAAGTTATTTTCTGAATATAGATATGGATATACATATAGAGGTAGGTGTGGAGACAAAGAGAGAAAATCTAGTTGTCCTAATGGAACTATTTATTTGAAAAGATTCCTGAATATGAAATTTTATTGGTCATATGTATGACAGTGGGATAGAAGTAGAGGTAGGAATGAGAAAAGCTATTTGGACCCCAATGTAGTCTCTTATTCTCTGCTCCTGAGCGCACAGGAAATCCTAACATGAAATGTCTACCATTTCTCTCAGTACGCAAATCTCAGCCACAAACTCTTGTCTAGGAGATATAGAACTTTACCTTTCTTCAATTCAAGTTGATTTCTACTTTGCAACTTCCTTCTTCCCAGGTGGTAGAAATTTAATCTCAGTCAGTTCATGAGTCCATCTTCTTTCACCCCTGTCGTATCTGAGTTCTATAGGGACCTCTATTCCCACTCTGCCATAGTGGGGAGTCCCGCTAGTTTTACCAACATCTCCCCCAAATATTTTGTTTGTGCCAGGAATATTCTCTTCCCCTAAGACTTAGGCTTTTGTAAACCATAGTCAGTTACCTCCTTTGTTTCTATGGCCCACTGTGTCAAATCCTTCCCCTGAGGCAACTTCATTCAACAAGTATTTACTGAAGTTCCACTACATTCCAAGCACCATTCCAGCAGTGAACAAAATAGGAAAAAATAAATCCTTGCTCTCATAGGGACAAACAGAAACTCGGCACACGACTACACAAAATGCAGTGTCTCAGTTGCAGATGAGGGCTATAAAGAAAAATCAAGCAGGGGAGGGCTGAGGAATGGAGGGTGCAATTTTGTAACTTTAGATGACCTGGAAGGCTTCACTATCAAAGTGGCATTTCAATAAAAACCTGAAGGAAGGGAGGGAGTGTGCCCATGTGACTATCTGGTGGAAGTGCGTTCCAGACCAGCGACCAGCCAAGTAAAGCCAGGAACAGCAAGGAGAATGGAACAGGTCAGTGAGGCAGCAGAGGACCAGATGGGGGAAGCCATCCGCACAGTATGGTCTTGCCCAGCTCTGTGCAAAACAAGTATAATGCGAGCCAGATATTAAATTGTAAATGTTTTAGTAGCCACATTTTTTAAAAGGGTGGAGGGAGGTGAAATTAATTTCGATATATTTTATTTGATCTACTATATCCAAACTATTTCAACAGGTAAGCAATATAAAGATTATTAAAGAGCTACTTTGCTTTTCATACTAAGGCTTTACGACGCAGTATGTGTTTCACACTACTGGCACATCTCGGTTTGGACTAGCCATATTTCAAGTGCCCACTAACCACATGTGGCTTGCAACGATCATATCGAATCGTGCAGTTCTGGATACCTGAGTGAGGAGAAGGGCAAAAAGGGGAAATATTAGGGGAAAAAAACAATATATCATTGACATCGTCCTGTCTACATACTACTTTCTATTTCCATATTCCTTTATTTTTTTTTTAATGTTTACTTATTTTTGAGAGAGAGACAGTGAGAGCCGGGGAGGGGTAGAGAGAAAGAGAGAGACAGAGAATCTGAAACAGGCTCCAGGCTCTGAGCTGTCAGCACACAGCCCGAGGTGGGGCTCAAACGCACAAATCATGAGATCATGACCTGAGCCGAAGTCGGACACTTAAGCGACTGAGCCACCCAGGCGCCGCTCCTTTTTCCTTTATGATGCGGGTCTAGAAGGTTAGGAGTACCACATTAGAGGCAGAATTTTCTTAAATCTTTTCCTTTTCTGAGTATAAAAGTCATATGTACCCATAAATATTCAAACAACACAGAAGTGAAAGTGGATATTTGTTCAAATCAGGTAAAGGTTAGGGATGGAATGAGGGTAAGGCAGCTCGCGGCACACGTGACAGGCTCAGTACCTGCAGCTTGACATGTTGACCCATTGTTTTGGCGTGACAGTTTCGATCCATTTTTTTAAAGTTAAAGTTGAGAGAGCCCAGGTGCTAGGGACAGAAAATCTTTAATGAGAGCATGTAAGTTGCCATTACAAAGACATACCTAGGTAACTGCAAACTGATATACTAGAGTATTATCTAGAGATTAAGATAGTATTTGCGTCTCCTCTTCTGCACATCTAATCCATTCAGGGCACCTCGGGCTCATGGAGGGGTGGACAGACACTTAAGGTCGCCATGCCTAGAAGCCGGAGGTGTGTGAGGTGGTCAGGGGAGTCAAGCTGGAACCGCACTGCTCAGGAGAGAGCCCTGGATGCTTAACTGACCATCAAATGCCCAGACATGATCCCACTCTTTTCCTCCAGCAGGCCTGTTTCAAGCCTGCTTCTAGCTCCTCAAACCTTGCATACCCACTCTTCCACACTTAGCTCCACTAGAATTTAAATTCCACAGGGACAGGGATTTTAATCTGTTTCATTCCCTGCATTCCCCAGAGCCTGATGCAGTGCCTGGCACAAAGCTGGTGCTCAAAAAAATGTGTTAAGTGAATGCACAAAGCAGGTCGCTTTTGGCTTGAACTCCATCATCTTCCCATGGCCAAATCTGCAAACCCACCCACGGTGGCATCCTTTTCTATTTACTGTGGAGACCCTGTCTCCAGTCCTCCCTAAGGCAACACTTCCACTGGGGTTTTGGGTCCCATCCCTCTTCTGGGCTTATTAAGGCCTTCAAGTCCTTCCCTAACCACCACCACACCCACCCCCCCCACCCCCCCCCACTCTTTCTGGCATCAGTATCTCCCAACTTAATGAAAAACCCCATCACAACTACATATTCCTCTCCACCACATGCTCCCAACTTCTCACCTCCCATTTAAAGCTAAAGTCTTCAAAAGATTTGTCTATATTCACTGTCTCCAGTTCTACTCCCATTCTCTCTTTAACCCACTCCTGTCTTTTGCCCACACCAAGGACACCCGGGCTACCACAGATCACCAGTGACATCCATATTGCCTAACCCAAGGGCTATTTCTCTCTACTCATCTTATATATCTCCTCAGAATCCCTGACAGAGGGAACCACACTACTGATTTTCCTTTTATCTCAATGGCCACTCCATGCTCACATCCACTGGCTCTCCTCCTGCAGAGGTCTCTAGAGGTTGGGGTGTTTCCCCCACCCCCACAGTCATACTTCAGGGCTCTCTTCCTCTCACCACCATGTTCGACCCATTAGCAAGCCCTGTCACCTCTATTCCCAAAATAGACGTAGATCCCGTCAGTGTCACTCCCTCTTCGCCACCACCCCTGTAGCCCAAGTCACCATCCTCCTCACCTCAATTGCATCCTCCCATCTGTTCTCTCTCTGCTCCCATCCTGGCTCCCACAGTCTATTCTAAGCCCGCATGCAGTGATTTCTTTTAAAATCCAAGCCAGACCAGTCACCATCCCGCTGCGTGGCTTCCAATGACTCCCCGTTATGATAAGAGTAAAATCCAGGGTCTTTACTGTGGCCCCTCCTATCTGCCCAGTCTCATCTCCTACCATCCTTCTCCCCTTGTTCATTGGACCCCGGCCGCACTTGGCATTCTTGCTATTCCTCAGAAACTCTAATCTCTTTCTTGTCTCAGAATTTTTGTATACACTATTCCTTCTGCCTGCAACTCTCTTTCCATTTTCTCCGTCCGGCTGGCTCCTTGTCTGCTGCAACTCTCGGCACACGTGTTTGCTCTGCAGAGGCCTTGCCTGATAACTTTAACTCCCCTCCACCCTCCAATCTTCCCTCCCGAGCTAAGCTGTTCATGTGTTAACTCCATAGAACTTAAGAGAATTCATAATCATGTCACTTGTTTTTTTTCTCTGACTCTCCCACTAGACTGTCAGCTCTTTCAGGTCACTATCTCCCAATCTTGTTCACTGCTGTATTCCCAGTGTCTAGCTCAGTACTTGGCTCATTCCATTCTAGGTGCTCAGTAAATGCTTGTTGAATACATGAACAAATAGATGAATGAATGGGCACGTGATGACCTAGAAAGGAACTGGGGGAAAGGGGACAGAAGGGAAGGGCACCAAGTTCCAAATTCAAATAGTTGATCTTCATCCCTGAGACTAGCCCTCGCATTTGGACTGTGACAGGAAATGCCAGAGCCAGTGGCTCAGTAGGAAAACTGAAGTGAGCACCTATTAGCTATTCTCAATCAAGAGTAGACACAGTCCACGGGCCCTGTCTTTATCTCAAGCCTGCACCTATAAACTGTCCAGTCATAGTTTGATGGTATTACTAGCCCATTGGTGCTTCAAAGCCTGAGCAACCAGATTGTTTAGACACCTGTCAAGACAGTTTCTGCCTTAGGACATTCATAAGCTATTCGAATCAGCAAACGGGACACAAGGGAAAGAGAAATGAGAGAGAGACTGAGACATCCTTAAGCTGGAGGTAAAGGAGATAGGCACACTCCTACCATGATTAAATTTCAAGAGAATACCCTTTTAGAATAAAAAAGCAAAAGAATGAAGTGTCTAGGTTCACTCAGTAGTCAATCGGTGTTGCCTCTACTTCCCTAATGCATACTCTGCAAAATAGTGGCATTCGCTGACCTTAATATTTGTAATATGGAGTTCATAATAACAAGAGCTACCAAAGTCATGAAGATTGAGGTAATTCATGTAAAACAATTAGCACAGTGTTTGGTACGTAACAAATGCTCAATAAAATTTATAATTTTTGATTATTAGTAGTGGTAATAGATACACCAAATGGAACGTTTCTCATAGCATGAGACGCAACTAGATGATGAATGTAACTAACCTAACCGAATGCCTACCACGTAGTAAGTGCTCATCAGATGATAATAATCACTAATAATATTTACTTGTGTATTATTTTATTATTATTACTCTCTCAACAGACATGTGAAGTAGGTACGGGAGGTAATGCCATTTTAGATATGCAGAAACTGAGGCTTAAAAGGGTCACACAGTGAGTAGATGACAGAGCTTGGACATGAGTCCAGGTCTGAAGTCTCTTGGGCCAATGCCATTATGATTACTATGTGACTGTGTCAAAGGTTATATCAGTCTGGCTGTCTTGTAAATAAAGTTTTACTGGCACACAGCTACACCCATTTGTTTACATATTACCTACGGCTGCTTTTATGCCACAACCGCAAAGCTGAGTAGTTGTGGCAGAGACCATATGGCCCAGACTGCCTCATATATTTACTATCTGGCCCTCTCCACAGAAAGCACAGACCGCTGCTCTTCTAAAGTTTATTGAAAGACACTGCGAACAAACCTATACGTTGTAAACAATCTATACACAATCATTTTGTAAATTACCAATTACAAAATGAAGTATTAGAAATGGATCATCACCTAAATTCAGTCTTTTCCCCAAAGCACAACAGAATGTGATAACATCCCTTGGGGTCAGTGCCTCTTGATGCCAAGCAGGGAGAGCCAAAGCATAAACAACAGCATTTTTCCACGTAGACCTCTCAAGGCTTCCAGCCCTTGGTGACTGGAGGTGCCCTTTGACCCCAGGCATAAGCACCGCCTGCTGTGAACCTTCTCAGACACACCTTCAGACTAAAATCCACATCATCCCCCCCTCCTTTCATTCTATTCACTTTAACCGCAGTAGTAGTAGTCATCCCAGCTTGCTTGACCCCAGGACTCCCAGTTGGCAGCACTTATCACTTGGCCCCAGCAACAGAGCAAGAAACAAAGAGCACTGTCATTTGTTGTAATGGTGCTGGTCGCTCGGTCCTAGATGCATAATATGTTTTTGATTATTAACACAGGGCCCTGTCCCATCTGGAGGTCAAGAAGCCACAATTCAATTAAACGTTCTGAACCCACAGAGACCACACTGTTCCCATCAAAGAAGAGCTTTCCTGGCTTAGTGTAAAACAGACTTGGCCCTTCCTTGTACACAGCTGGGATGGAGAAAGCGTCTTATCAATCAAATCTGTAACTTCACCAGCGGCCCTAGACAGCAACTTATGAAGAGGGATCTACAAAGTGACTGAGAATGACTTTAACAAAAGTCATTATGATAAACCCACTGACAGTCAACATACAGCTTTGAGTGTTTGAAGCTGTGATATGCGTCACTGAGAGTGATATCCTTATCACCGTTATCGAGCTTTTCCTTTGGGAACTTCCTGTAATTGTGCTGCACAGGAAGCTATCTTCTTCACTCTAACACTCTAACAATCAACATGCAGTTGATTGTGTAAGGAATATGCAGGCTGGGTGTCTTTCCCCCTAAATAGGTCACTATAAGAGAAAGTTAATCTATTGGTAGTAGGGATGAGAAGGCCTTTTCTTCCTGGGTGAAGGAACATACCGATGTATGAACACAGTTGAAATTGGAATGTTTACACTGACTTACACTCTGTGTGAGAAATTAGTACACTCAGAGAGATACAGACTGAATTCTGTAGAAGGGCCATTCTTGAAAACATAAGAAAAATTAACTCCAAGTAAAAGACAGTATCAGATCCTCAAAGGGGTCATCTTTAAAAAATGCAATGCACTGAGATATTTTGATTCCTAAATATCACTCATAATCCAGACATGGCACCACTAAGGAAGCAACTGAGTCATATTTTACACTAATTATCTGAGCAACATTCAGGCCTTTGTCATATTTATTTTATCGTACTTCTTGAGGGCTAAATTCCGGTTCAGCTTCTTTCTGCTAAAATGAGATGTCAACCAGAATAACATTCAGGAGCTCATCCACAATCTCTCTCGTCGCCAACTCAGGTCAAGCACCCTCCCCTTTTTCTTATGTGTACAGAGACAAAGACTAACTTAAGAAGCAGCAGCAATGTGGTTTTCTTGGCAAAGACGTATGCCAAGAATTGATGTTTTAGTCACAATTAACCTTTTGGAAGAAAATACACACTCCATTTAAAGAAACCCAGGTGTCAACAGTGAAACCGTGTGGGAATGCAACAGGCATTCGTCATTCTTTCTGGAAGTCCGGGATACGAACCCCCTTCCGATGTATGCTGGGAGGCAGGGCCCGCCTTTCCCTTAGAGAGGCTGGAAATGCCAGACATTTATCTTACCAGGCTCCTTGCTGCTGGAGTATGGTCATGTGTCCTGGAAGAGTACTTTGCTAACTAATGATAAGAATCACCTGAAGTTCTGGGCACCTGGGTGGCTCAACCATTCGACTCTTGATTTCAGCTCAGGTCATGATCTCACAGTTTGTAGGTTCGAGCCCCACATCAGGCTCCATGGTAGCAGTGCAGACACTGCTTGGGATTTCCTCTCTCTCTCTCTCTCTCTCTCTCTCTGCCCCTGCCCCCCCCCCCCCCCGCTCGTGTGTGCACTCTCTCACGCAAAATAAATAAACTTAAAAAAAAAAAAAGAATCACCTGATGGGGCGCCCAGGTGGCTCAGTCGGGTAAGCGTCTGACATCAGCTCAGGTCATGATCTCACAGTCTGAGAGTTCGAGCCCCACGTCGGGCTCTGTGCTGACAGCTCAGAGCCTGGAGCCTGCTTCGGATTCTGTGTCTCCCTCTCTCTCTGCCCCTCCCCTGCTCATGCTCTCTCTCTCTGTCTCAAAAATAAATAAAAACATTTAAATTTTTTTTTAAAAAAAGAATCACCTGAGGTTCTTGATAATAGGTACATGGGCTCTTGTCATAGAGATTCGGACTTAGTGACTCTGGGATTAGGCCAGGGAATGTTTACCTTAACAAGTACTCAGGAGATTCTTCTGATCAAAAAAGCCTGGTAACCAAACATTGGCGTGAAGTAGACAAGTGGTTCTTTACCTTGAATGCACATTAGATCCACCTGTGAAACTTTTCAAACCTAGGCTTCCTGGACCCCACCCTGGACCAACTGAATCAAAATCATCTGCAGGATGGAGGGGAGGAGAGGGGAGGGGACAGAAGTGGAGGGGATGGGGAGACAGGGGTGGAGAAGAGAGTGAGAGAGGGAAGAAGAGAGACAGATACAGAGATGGAGCCAGAGAGACAAAACGGGGGGGGGGGGGAGCTAGGGAGGGGGAGAGAGAGAAAGAGAGAGAAGCTTCACAGATGATTCCACTGCACAGTGAAGTTTAAAAGAACCCTATTTTAAGCCAATGTCACCAAACAGGTGCTGGGACTTTGCTGTAGGAGTGACTCCAGAGGAGAGTGTGGCTATGAGCAGGGATTAGTAGTGACTGCAGACAAGTGGGTTGCTGAGGTAGCAGGGACAGCAGTGCCAGCGACAGCACCCATCCTCAGTGGTCCTGCGTTTGTGGACCTCAGTGAAAGCGATAGCATTCAGTAATGTCCTCACTCAGTCCATTCTTTGGTCTGAATTTGAGTGAGCATTGCTCACGGCTGCATAGTTCTGAGACTCATATTCCAACATTCCTAGTGATTAAATCCCTTCTCCGTCTAAATCTGCCAGAAGTGTTTCTGTTGCTTGCAAATAATGCAAAGTACTGCAAATAGGGGAGGCTCTGACTCTGCAGCAAGGGTACCTGAATTTGAATCCTATGTGACCTCTCTCAGTCTCTGATTTCCTCATCTGTAACATGGAAATGCTACTTAGTCTTACAGGGTAGTTGTGATGATTAAATTAAATGGTAACTCAAAGTATTGTTGGCAGGCCCCAGAATCTCTCTGAGAGGGGCTTAGGAACAGCAATCTGGAAAGCGGGTGAGGGATGTGTCTTGAAACTATTTGCACAGCAGACACAATATATTTACTTTGACCATATATTTACCTGCGGTGACTTTGAGGGTGGTTTTTAGAGATTGGTACCCAAAGCCACACCAGAGAACTACCACTGGAAAGAGTTTGGCACAAGCCATTAAACGTTATTTTCCTTCTTTCATTCCTTAATACTTAACGTGCAAATCTAATCAGAGAACTAGATCCTAGGATAGTAGGATTTCAGAACTTGCAGGAAACTACTGTTAGTTACCTAGTCTACTGAACAGTTTTAAGTTACAAAAGTTCCAGTATACTTAAAGAACATAATTTACACACCCCACATATTTTCTCTAATATGCTTAACTATCATCCTATTTCCCATTTATAGCCCTTATTTATGTGATTTAGAATCCAATATGTGGCCAATGTCTTCTAATCAGAAGGCTATATTTTGACATATCAAACAATATTAACTCACTCAATAAGGTCCTGCCATTAGTTGGCTGTTGCTATAGCAAAATGGAAATTAAAACTTGAGAATTCTAGGGCGCCTGGGTGGCGCAGTCGGTTAAGCGTCCGACTTCAGCCAGGTCACGATCTCGCGGTCCGTGAGTTCGAGCCCCGCGTCAGGCTCTGGGCTGATGGCTCGGAGCCTGGAGCCTGTTTCCGATTCTGTGTCTCCCTCTCTCTCTGCCCCTCCCCCGTTCATGCTCTGTCTCTCTCTGTCCCAAAAAAAAAAAAAAAAAAAAAAAAAAAAAAAAAAAAAAAAAAAAAAAAAAAAAAAAAAAACTTGAGAATTCTAAATCTGATATCTGCCAGACGGGTAGGATGCAGACAAAATATATTTCCATTATGATGATGATTTTTTTTGTAACTTGGCTCTCTACTCCCTCTTCTCTCCCCCTCACTCCATATGATCCCCAGCCCCTCCTCACAGGAAGATAAACCACTTTAACCACCTAGAATTTGATCATCCATATTTTTCCCCACTCAGTTCTATACAAACACATGCCTATATATACATCTCATATAGAATTTTTTTTCTGTTGATGATTGTTTCACATAGATAAGATCATCAAAAACATAGTCTTCTGCATCTCGCAATTTTCATTTAATATTACTCTGTGGAAACCCCTTCAAATATTTTTTTCTTAACGGCTGCATAATATTCTATGATTTAGATATACCATATTTTATTCAGCCATTCCCCTATTGATAGATGTTTATTTTTCTTCCACCTTTTTACATTATCAAAAAATTCAGTGTTTATGTGTATATATATATATATGTTCATATGTTCATAATATATATATATATATATATATATATATATATATATATATTCATATGTTCCTATATGTGGAGGTATCTAGTAAACCTAAAAAGCGGGAGTTGTTCAGGAGCTTGACACATCCCACTTCCATGGGGACAGAAGCTCCTATGCTCATGATCCTTCTAGACCTCACCTTATGTACCTCTTCATCTGGCTGTTCATACACATCCTCTATAATAAACTAGTAAACAATCTTGTGCTCAAGATCCTTCTAGATCTCACCTTATGTACCTCTTCATCTGGCATGCATCCTTTATAATAAACTAGTAAACAATCCTGGAAAAGCCCAGGAACTAGAGATGGGAGGTATCACTGGTGGTAGGATGTGGAAAGTTCTGAAAACCAGAAGGATTAATTGAAAGTCTAATTGAGAGGGGCGCCTGGGTGGCGCAGTCGGTTGGGCGTCCGACTTCAGCCAGGTCACGATCTCGCGGTCCGTGAGTTCGAGCCCCGCGTCAGGCTCTGGGCTGATGGCTCAGAGCCTGGAGCCTGTTTCCGATTCTGTGTCTCCCTCTCTCTCTGCCCCTCCCCCATTCATGCTATGTCTCTCTCTGTCCCAAAAATAAATAAAAAACGTTGAAAAAAAAAAATTAAAAAAAAAAAAAAAAGAAAGTCTAATTGAGAAACCCTTACATATATTGACTGTGGTAGACTGTGGAGAATCTAGAGAAACTCTGGATTTTTAAACACCAATCAGAGCTAAGGATGGAAACACCAAAAGAGGAGGAGAATTAAGGAAAAGATAGCACCCTGAGGAGAGATACCCCACTATGGCTATCAATGAACAGCTAAGTAGCACCATACACTTGAAGAACATGAAAGGATCATACAAAAAGAATAATAAATTTAGAAGAAAGATGAAGAGGGGCACCTGGGTGTCTCAGTCGGTTAAGTGTCTGTCGACTTTGGCTCAGGTCATGATCTCACAGTTTGTGACTTCAAACCCCACATCAGTCTCTGGGCTGACAGCTCAGAGCCTGGAGGCTGCTTTGGATTCTGTGTCTCCCTCTCTCTATTCCTCTCCCCTGCTTGTGTTCTGTCTCTGTCTCTCTCTCTCTCAAAAATAAATAAACATTAAAAAAAATTTTAAAGGAAGATGAAGAAAAGAATGAATACAGGAAACAATATAAAATTATAAAACAAAAATAGAATCCTATAAGGCATATCCCAAAATAGCTTTAGGAAATTAAAATATGGTAACAGAAAGTTTAACAGTCGATAGAAATACTGGAAGATAAATCTGAGGAAACCTCCCAGAATCTATAACAATAAAGCAAAGACACAGAAAGTAGGCATTTTTCAGAATATGAGGTTGCAGAAGTTTAATTCCTTCAATAACTTAGGTGAAGCTACCAAGAGGAAATATACCTATCTTTTAAGAGAATATGATGGTATAACAGTGACAGGTATATGAGAGAAGAAAAGATAATTGTTAAATTCACGGAGATTAGAGAGTTACATAAGAAAGGAAATATAATCATAATATACTACATGATTTAACCATCATTAAAATTTCTATGATAATAATAATGTAAATAGGGACTATAAAATTAAATATAATTGTAATATGACCATATTAGAAGGATGGGATAGGAGATATGTATTAGGCTAGGAAGTCTGAAAGCTATGTAAGAAATTCAAGTCCTTTTATTCATATTTGGAAGTAAAAGAAAACATGTGAAACTTCAGTATAAAGAAATATAAGTAGTACATGTTATTTATACATATGGAGATAAATATGACAAGAAAGAGCTAAAAGAGTTTAAATTAACTACATCTGGGGAAATGGTAATGAGGTTTGGGAAATACTGGATAGTTGACTGCTATTTTTATAGAATTTATACAACTATTTGATTTTAAACTATAAGTACATAAAACCTTGACAAAAATAAAATGAATTTTCAAAATAACACTGAAAAGAAACAAACCAAAATGTTAATAGCATATATCTAGGTGGTAAGATTATGAGTATCTTTAATTTTCTTCATTATACTTCTCTGTATTATGAAATTTCTCTTTAATGAAACTGGATTATTATTATAAGCAGATAAAAAAGACTGAGAGAAAAACTGAGGAAACTCAGCAATTACAATTATGAATACCTTACTATTAGGATTAATATACAAAATATAGTAAGAACTTATACAAGTCAACACCAAACAAACAATTCAATTACAAAACAGGCAGAGGACCCGAACACCTTTCCAGAGAAGACACATAAAAACATGCTCAACATCACTCATCATCAGGAAAATGCAAATCAAAACCATAGTGAGATATCACCTCACACCTCTCAGAATGCCCAGTATCCAAAAAACAAGAAATAACAAGTGTTGGCGAGGATGTGGAGCAAAAGGAACCCTCTTACACTCCTGGTGGGAGCGTTAAGTAGGTGCAGCCACTGTGGAAAACAGTATGGAGGCTCCTCAAAAAATGAAAAAAAGAATTACCATATGATCCAGCAATTCCACTACTGGGTATTTATCCAAAGAAAACAAAAACACTAATTTAAAAAGAGATATGCACCCCTATGTTTAGTGAAGTATTATTTACACTAGCGAAAATATGAAATGTGGAAGCAACCTAAGTGGCCATCTATAGATGAAACAATAAATAATATGTGGCCTACACACACACACACACACGCACACACACTGGAATATTGTGCACCCATAAAAAAGAATGAGATCTTGCCATTTGTGACAACATGGAGGGAATTAGAGGGTATTATGCTAAGTGAAATAAGTCAGATAAAGACAAATATCTTATTATTTCACTTATGTATGGAATCTAAAAACCAAGACAAATGAACAAACAAAGCACATAGACCCATAAATACAGAGAACAAATGGTGGCTGCCAGATGGGAGGTGGGGGGATGGGCAAAATGGGTGAAGCAGAATGGGAGGTAGAGCTTCTAGTTGTGAAATGAGTAAATCATGAGGATTAAAGGTACAGTGCGGGAAATAGGGTCAATGATACTGTTACAACATTATATGGTGACAGATAGTAGCTACACTTGTGGCAAGCATAATATAACCTATACAGTTGTTGAATCACCATGTTGTACCCCTGAAGCCAGCATAACACTGTATGTAAACCATACTTCAATGAAAAAAATAAACTAAAAATGCCTTACTATTATGAGAAAATTATGATATTAAAGATGAGTATATTCTGAAAATAAAGAAATATCTTGACTTTATTTTTTTTTTTACATTTATTTACTTTTGAGAGAGAGCACGAGCAAGGGAGGGGTAGAGAGAGAGAGACACACAAAATTTGAAGGAAGCTCCAGGCTCTGAGCTGTCAGCACAGAGTTGGACGCATGACTTGAACCCATGAACTGTGAGATCATGACCTGAGCCAAAGTCAGACACTTAACTGACTGAGCCACCCAGGTGCCCCAGAAATATGTTGATTTTTTTTAAAAAGGAGTTGTTCAGGGGCACCTGGGTGGCTCAGTTAAGCATCCAACTCTTGGTTTCGGCTCAGGTCATGATCTCACACTTAGTAAGATCGAGCCCCGCGTCAGGCTCTGCACTGATAGCGTGGCACCTGCTTGGGATTCTCTCTCCCTCTCTATCTGCCCCTCTCCCACTCACACTCTATCTCTCAAAATAAATAAACATTTGGAAAAATGTAGAAAAAAGAGTTGTTCAATGTGTGATGCTTTTGGCTGCAAGTAACAGACCTCTAACCAACAACAGGTTATGCCAGGAAGACATTTATTGTTTACTGAACTAGAAATCTAGTGGAAAACAGTCCCAGGGTTTGAGCGCTCAAAGACCTGATCCACAATTCAAGCGCTTTTTATCATCCTATTATACCATTCTCAGGTTTGTCGCCTCTTGGTCACAAGATGCATCCTCTAGCTCCAGACATTCATACAGGATTCAAAGCACAATCAGAAGGAAGAGGGCTCCCCCCAAACCCTTTTTATACAACTCTGTATAGGGAAGAAAACTCTTTCTCACATGGCCCTTGTAATCTAGATGGCCAAAAACTGTGTCATACATACTTATCTCTAGATCTTATCTAGTCAGTGCTCAGTGGTAATTGGTTTGACTGAGTCCATTATCCCCTGAACAAGACCCAGGATTCTGTTAGCAAAGGAAAACAAGGTGGGAGAAAGGACTGTCAGAAAGGACATCAAAAATGCCTGCCACAGCAAGGCATGGAGCTAATATACTATTTTAGAGATTCTCACTAAAATATCTAAGCAATGTATATCTGGAAGAAAATGATGATTCCATTGCACCAAAAAGACACACACCAATATTTTAGTACAGCATGTTCTCTAAAGATTGAGAACATAAGGAACATTTCCTAAGGAACTGCTAACTGCAAGGCACTGTGCTAAGCTTATCAGTGGGAATAAAGATGAATAAGAAATAGTCCCTGTCCGACACAACCTCAATATAGCTGTTCCAGAAGAGACATGATAGATCGAGTGATGGTTCTCAACCCTGGCTGCACATTCCAATCACATGGGAGCTTGTAAAATTCTGACTCCAGAGCCATGCCCTAAATCAATTAAATAAAATCCGCACAGGCAAAGTTGGGCCAAAGGTTAAAGCTCCAGGGCAATTTTAATGTACTGAGAACATGTACTAAGACTGAGAACAACAGCCCTTGCAACAGTCAAGAATCAAAGCTTTCTGGGACATCTGGGTGGCTTAGTTGGTTAGGTCATGCTCTTGTGGTTTGTGAGTTTGAGCCCCATGTCGGGCTCTGGGCTGACAGCTCAGAGCCTGAAGCCTGCTTCGGATTCTGTGTCTCCCTCTCTTTCTGCCCCTCCTCTGCTCGTGCTCTGTCTCTCCCCAAAATAAACAAACATTAAAAAAAAAGATTTAAAAATTAAAAAAAATAATAATCAATGCTTTCTATCTTGTTTTTACCCCTTTCCTCTACCTGGCACATCTCTTTATGAGGGGTTCTCACATACAACTTGGAACCCCCACCCCTGGTAATACCCCAGGATTTATTCACTTTCCAAACTCCCCAATCCCTTTCATCAAAATGACCTATCCTGTGGCCATGTCCTGTCACGCATGTGATGTAACAACAACTGACCTACTTCATTAATTCCCATTTTGCATTATATGGCTTACTGACAGAGTCAATGGGCACCCTTAGCCAAACGGTAGGAGCCAAGGGTAGGGCTTAGAGCTGGGTGAGGGAAAAGGTTGTGGAATGTGACTTGCCAGTGTTCAGGGCAGAGAGATCACTGCTGTTTGCTCTCAATGGATCAGTACTCTCCTGCTTTTCTTCCCCTGGCCAAGATTTTGCCCATCCGTCAGAGGATATTTCAGATAGACTGTGTGGCCTTTTGGATGACCCTCAGGCATGATTTACAATACCTTCCTCTCTGATCCCATAGCACTAAATTCCTAGCACTCAGCTCACGCTGTACCGCCACACTGTAGCAGACTTATTGCCACCCACAGTAGGCTTCTTCCGGTAAGGACCTCCTCTCCCTGCTCTTTGTCCCCCATTCTAGTACTTCTGACCAAATTTCTTTTCTTTTTTTTTTTTTGTTGTTAACTTACATTTTAAATCTCACCCTACACAAACTCTAAGATCTGACATCAACTCTCCAACCACTGTTGTAGAATTCTCCACTGCAATAACAAATCTTTCTTTGCTCAAATTTTCTTTGAGATTCTCTTACTTCTTTCATAGGTTTTCTTAATTCTTATATTTTAATATCCAGCCGACTTCAGCAACATAAGAGGTCATGGGAGAAATGAGACATATGTTGCGAGAACTTGATAATTTTTGCATCTGAGTAATCGGTATGTGTAGGTTTATTGTATATAATATTGCTATTTATAAATTACACATATAAATTTACATATAATATAAAATATTTAAGTATATGCTAAAATATATAGGGGTGCCTGGGTGGCTCTGTCAGTTAAGCGTCCAACTCTTAATTTCAGCTCAGGTCATGATGTCATAGTTTGTGAGTTCGAGCCCCACATTGGGCTCCATGCTGACAATGCAGAGCTTGCTTGAGATTTTCTCTCTCTCCCTCCCTCTCTCTCTCTCTCTCTCTCACAAAATAAATAGTTTTTTTTAATAATGAATAAGATACATAAAGTAAGATTTATAGATATAAATGTAAAATATATACATATATAAATAAAAATATACAACATATAAATATTTTCAAAATAAAATTATATATAGAACATTTTGATAGTAAAATAATTTCTGTTCCTAGATACTTATAATTGCTTTCTAGTGTGTTAATACAAGTTATTTTATCAGTATTTACACAGTCTTATGACCTTTTTTTAATAGCTATATTATCTTTGGGGCTTAATTATTTTCTGCTAACTGTGTAAGGCTCAAAGGAGTTCTTGTCATTTTTTCTAGGTTTTAGGGATTTTTTTTCTTGGTGTTTTATTATTTCTAAATTACTTCTTAATCTCATAAGACATTATAAGCCTAATCTCTCTTTCGGGTTGTTTTTAGTAACACTGAGTAGATACAAAACTCTTATGAAACCTACATATAATGAAATAGAAGTTAACAAACACTGTCCATCACCTGATTTAAGTATCACTGATACTGATATTCCCTGTGGGATCCTCCCTGCTCTCCTCCCCCTCCCCTGGCCAGAGATAGCCACACATTGAATGTTGTGTTCATCATTCTCAGAATGATTCTTTACCGGTTAACCACGTTTGTCTCTAAATAATATGTTGTTTAATTTTGCAGATTATGAATTTCCTGTAAATAAATCTATACCATATGCATTCTTTAACAACTTGCCTTTCTTGCTCCAATTACGCTCTGTTGCTGCGTGAGTACTTTTATCTCTTCAAGGACAATGCATAAACTCTATACTAAGGTGTTTGGGTATTTCAATTACATGTATATTATATATGTGTGTATATGGAATGGATATGCTACACATATATACATGCAATATGCTGTTATTATTGTTATTATACTTGCTTTAAAATGTTCATTCAGATTAACCAATGTTTTCTACTTTTATCATTCTTTATTCTTCCCTGCATCTCCACACCTTCATTGGGGATTATTTCTCTTCTGTATAAGTATTACCCTTTAAATCTGCTTGTAAGAGTTTCTTTGTTTTTGTTACTCTGAGATCCTTATTTTGTCTTTATTCTCTTTACATGTTTCGAAAAATTATCAGCCATTATCTCTTCAAATATTGCTTTCTCCCGTTCTTGTTCTTGGACATCAATTTTGAATATATGTTCAAGCTTTTCTCTGTATCCTCTATATCCTATCATCTCTTCTATTTTCCATCTTTTTTGTTTCATTTTGGATAATTTCTCCTCAATCATTGTCTATTTCACTCACCAATTCTCTCTTCTAGATGTTAAATCAACAACTGTATAGCTTAATTTCACTTACTTTTTTTTCCTGTTCTAGAATTTCTATTTGGTTCTCTTTCCAATATACATATATACATATATATTCCCATTTAATCTTCATATCAATCCTATATGGGAAATGCTGTGATTGTCCCTTATTTTATAGATAAAGTAACTAAAGCTCAGATAGTAAGTGATTTTTCTGAGGTCACATATCTTATATCCCCAAATCCATATGTAGCTACTCATTTCCCAATTTGTAGAGCTAAAAACCCTATCCTCAAGTATAAGTGAGAGTTAACTTCATATAGACTACCTAGAAATTGAAGTCATAACCTGAAATCTTACATGGCAATACATTAAAACACATCTTCCTCCAGAACATCCAGTCCATGCCACAACCTAATGTATAACTATCTTCATCCCACCTAACAGCAATAGACAGAAACTGGCCACAGGCCTCTTCTGGGGAAAAAGAAAGCCCTAGCCTGTACTCATTACTCAAAGATTGGGCCCTGACTCATAACCAATAAATATATATTAACCGGCGTTGTATGAAAGTGCAATGATAATTCACTAGACCAATCAGTCTCATCCCCAGAATGGAAATTAGAAAAAAAAAACAGGTAAAGCCATTTGGTACTTTATACATTCATTCAACAAATATTTATATTTATAAATTAGTTGCTGTATTCCAGGCATTCTTCTGGGAACTGGGTTTGCAATAGTTAACTTAAAAAAAAAAACAAAACACAAGATCTTCGACCTTGCAGAGCTCACTGTCTAATGGGAAAAAGAAAAAATAGCATCATAGGTGATATAAAAGCTATGGAGAAAAGGCAAAGAAAGTAGAGAGAGAGATCAAGAAAACTGGAGTGGACTAAGGTGGAAGTGGTAGGTGATGAAATGAAAACATTTGTTTTTAGGAGAGGTAACAGATGTCTTGTAGGCATTGTTGCCTGTTTGAGGTGATAAGCTACTGGATGCTTTGGAGCAGGAGACTGATATGATCTGGCTTAAAATTTAAAAAGATCACTGGATGCTACATTGAGTAGATTATAGACAGAAAAGGTAGAATAAAGGAGACACATCAGCAGGCTGTTACAATTAACTCAGAAAGAAAGTAGTGGACATTTGGACCAGAGTGGTCCCAGGGTAAGAAGTGGTTGAATTTTTGGGTTTCAACTGGCAGTAGAGACATAAGATTTGCTGACATATTGGATGTGGGATGTGAGAGAATAAAAAGAAGAGTGAGAATAATTCCAAGATTCTGGCCTATGCAACTAGAATAATGGGCTTACCATGTCCTGACTGTAAGAAATGCTACAGATTGCTCAAATTTGGAGCAGAACATCAGGAGTTCTGTTTTAGATGTTGTCTCACTCTGTTCAGGCTGCTATAACAGAATGTCATAGATTGGGTGGCTTATAACAAGAGACAGCTACTTCTCACAGTTCTGCAGGCTGGGCAGTCCAAGATCAAAGTGCCAGCAGATTTGGTATCTAGTAAGGGTATCCTTCCTGGTTCACAGATAGCTTTCTTCTTACTGTGTCCTCACATAGCAGAAGGGCTGAGAAAGCTCTCTAGGGCCTCTTTTATAAGGCATTAATCTCACTCATGAGGGCTCTGCTCTCATAACCTAATCACCTCCCAGAGGCCTCACCACCAAATACCATCACATTAGGGATTTTGTTTCAACATACGAATTTTCGGGATACATAAACATTCAGTCAGTAACAGAAGAATAAAGTTTAAAACGTCATTATCTATTAATGTGAAGATGTCAAGGTCACTGGATACATGAGCTGAGCGATTAGGGAAGAGGTTTTGGGCTAGAGGTACAGATTTGGAAATCATTAGCATAGAGATGGTATTCTAAGCCACAGAACTGGATAAGTCAAGAAGGATTAATGTACAGAGAAGAGATCTGAGGACTTAGTCCAAGGCAACCCAATCCTTAGGGGTAAGAGAAATAGAGGAATCAGCAATCAAAACGGATAAGGAGTGGCCAGTAAGATAGAAGGAAAACCAGGAAAGCACGAGTCCTGAAATCCAGGTTGAAGTGTTTCAAGGAAGAAGAAATGATTAACTGTATGAAATGCTACAGATAGGTCAAGCATAATGAGAAATGATAATTGACCACTGATTTCAATGAAAAGCTCTTTGACCTTGGCAACAGCTGTATTAGTAGAGTGCTGAGGATGAAACCCTAATTTGAGTAGGTTCAAGAGCAAATGTAAAGAAAGGAAATGAAGACAGTGAGCACGGGCAACTCTTTTCATGCATTTTTGCTACAAAAGAGAGCTGACAAATAAGACAATGTCTGGAGATGGAAGTAAGGCCAAGTTTGTGTTTTGTGTTGTTTTTAAGAATGGAGAAATTACAAGATATTTTTGTGCTCACAGGAATGATGCAGTTGAGCTGGGAAATGCTGATGATAAAAGGAAGAAAGGGAAAACTGATGGAATGTTGTCTCTGAGCAAGCAAGAAAAGCAGCACATATGGAGGGTTTGGCTGTAGTAGGAGC
This sequence comes from Neofelis nebulosa, assembly GCF_028018385.1. Lineage (NCBI taxonomy): Eukaryota > Metazoa > Chordata > Mammalia > Carnivora > Felidae > Neofelis > Neofelis nebulosa. Next base: position 121,439,628 of record NC_080800.1, read on the forward strand.
TCATGTGGGTCCTCCATCGTACCAAAAGGAGGCTGACTGAGTATATGGACACAGATACAGAGGCTGGGAGGTGGGGTTCATCAGATAGTCTATTCTGGTGTAGGATAAAAGAGAAGCAAAAACTGAGAAAACAGAGTCTAGTTAACAACAGAGTTCTGGAGTGGAGATCCATGAATAGTTTCATCTAAGGGTATATGACAAGAAAACCCACCCTTGGAGCAGCTTTCTTGGATACTGAGTGACAGCTGTCAGCCCAGTGAGGTTACTCCTAGTCTATAGTCTTACAACAAACCCTAATTACTTAAGGTATCTCGAGTGCTTCTCTGCTCTTCAAAATCAAGAGAGATTAACAGACCTGCAGAAACTTTAGTCCCAAGTGTGGTATCTGAGCCTGCCTATTCTCTACTCTACAGGATCTTGAATTGCATTTATCCCAATCCAATATGTTATGGTTTTAACACCAAACTAGTAATGTTAACTACATGACTTTTTGGCCCCTCCCAACCCTGTGAGACTTTGATACTAGGAATATCAGGCATTATAGCAGGTACATAATGAATTTAAATCTGCTATTCTGTTGTGGCTATTTTGGCACTAAACTATTCTGAGTGCCACTGTACCCTTCTATTGCCATTATAATTTTGCCACAACTCTTCATCCATGCAAAATAATTTTAAGAGATGAAATTTTTTGTGCCCAGATTTTGATGATGGTGAAGTTCCCATAAATTTTGATGTTTATGATAATAATTTTACACTAATACAGAGCTCTTTTAGTACACCAACAGCATCTGACATCTTTTATACAACTCATCAGTGGTTTTCATATCAATTCACAGTGTATTAACAGCAATCTGGCACAAATTTTGACCATAAGTAAAAGGGAAAAATTAGTTGGTTATGGCCATGAATTAATGGGAAATTCTTTAGCCCACAGAGGTATCTGTTGCATTTCCTCTATGAGTTAAATAGTTGAAATTTTTAGGATCTGCATTTTAGTGTCACCACAAAGTAGGCATGAAAAATATGGTGTATGGTATTTTTTAATATAATTTATTGTCAAATTGGTTTCCATACAACACCCAGTGCTCATCCCAAGAAGTGCTCTCCTCAATGCCCATCACCCACTTTCCCCTCTCCCCCACCCCCCCATCAACCCTCAGTTTGTTCTCACTATTTAAGAGTCTCTTATGTTTTGCCTCCCTCCCTCTCTGTAACTTTTTTTCCCCTTCCCCACCACCATGATCTTCTGTTAGGTTTCCCAAGATCCACATAGGAGTGAAAATATATGATATCTCTCTTTCTCTGACTGACTTATTTCACTTAGCATAATACCTTATTTGGACCTCATCAAGATAAAAAAGCTTCTGCACTGCAAAGGAAACAATCAACAAAACTAAAAGGCAACCGACAGAATGGGAGAAGATATTTGCAAATGACATATTGGATAAAGGGCTAGTATCTAAAATCTATAAACAACTCACCAAACTCCACACCCGAAAAACAAGTAATCCAGTGAAGAAATGGGCAGAAGACATGAATAGACACTTTTCCAAAGAAGACATCTAGATGGCCAACAGAAACATGAAATGGTGTATGGTATTCTTATACGTGGGATGACAATCAGTGCCAATTAGCCTTCATCAAATACCACATTTCCTTTTCTTCTAATTTTTTTGAGTATAGTTGACATACAATGTTGTATCAGTTTCGTGTGTACAACACAGTGATTTACCTTCTCTATACATTATGCTATGCTCACCCTATCTACCATCTGTCACCATAAAATGCTATTACAATATCATTGACTATATTACCTAAGTTGTCACTTTTATTTCTGTGACTTATTCATTCTGTAACTGAAAGCCTATATCTCTCACTTCCCTTCACCCATTTTGCCCACCTCCCCACCTCTCTCGCCTCTAGTAAACATCAGTTTGTTCTCTGTGTTTATAGATCTGATTCTGCTTTTTTGTTGGTTTATTCATTTGTTGTTTTTTTTTTCTTAGATTCCACATATGAGTGAGATCATATGGTATTTGTCTTTCTCTGACTTACTTAACTTAGCATAATACCTCCTAGATCCATTCATGTTGTCCCAAATGTCCCAATCTCATCCTCTTAATGACTGTGTAATATTCCATTCTGTATGGAACATCTTCCTTATCCATTCATCATCAATGGATATTTAGGTTGCTTCCATATCTAAGCTATTGTAAATAATACTTCAATAAACCTAGGGGTGTGTATATTTTTGAATTAGTGTTTTCATTTTCTTTGGCTAAATATCCAGTAATGGAATTATTGGATCATATGGTATTTCTATTTTTAATTTTTGAAGAATCCCCATACTGTTTTCCACATTGGGTATACCAATTTGCATTTTCACCAACAGTGCATGAGGGCTCATTTTTCTCCACATCCTTACCTGCACTTTTTATTTCTTGTCTTTCTAAATTTAGCCATCCTGATATGTATAAGGTGATATCTCACTGTGCTTTGATTTCCATTTCCTGGAGGATTAGTGATGTTGGGCATCTTTTCATGTGTCTGTTGGCCATCCATATGTATTCTTCACAAAAATGTCTATTCAAGTCTTCTGCCCATTTTTTGATTGGATTGTTTGTTCTTTGCTGTTGAGGTGTATAAGTTCTTTATATATTTTGGATAGTAACCTCTTATTAGATATAACATCTGCAAATATCTTCTCCCATTCAGGTTGCCTTTTTGTTTTGTTGATAGTTTCCCTCACTGTGCAAAGCTTTTTATTTTGATATAGTCCCAATAGTTTATTTTTGCTTTTGTTTCCCTTGCCTTAGAAGATAGATCTACAAAAATGTTGCTATGGCCTATATCAGAGAAATTATTACCTGTGTTCTCTTCTAGGATTTTTATGGTTCCAGGTTTCACATTTCGGTCTTTAATCTATTTTCAGTTTATTTTTGTGTATGGAATTAGAAAGTGGTCCAGTTTCACTCTTTTGCTCATAGCTGTCCAGTTTTCCCAGCACCATTTTTTAAAGAGATTATCTTTTCTTCATTGTATATTCTTTCTTCCTTTTTCATACATTAATGGAGCATATAAGTTTATTTTGGGGCTCTCTATTCTGTTCCGTTGAGCTATGTATCTGTTTTTGTACCAGTACCATTCTGTTTTGATTACTATAGTTTTGTAGTATATTTTGAAGTCTGGAATCGTGATACTCCCGGTTTTGTTTTTCTTTTCACGATTGCTTTGGCTATTCATGGTCTTTTATGGTTCCATACAACTTTTAGTATTATTTGTTCTACTGTGAAAAATGCTGTTGGTATTTTGACAGGGATTGCACTGACTATAGATTTCTTTGCATAATATGGACACTTTTACAATATTAATTTTTTTAATCCATGAGCATAGAATATCTTTTCCTTTATTTGTGTCATCTTTAATTTCCTTTATCAGTGCCTTATAGTTTTCAGAGTACAAGTCTTTCACCTCCTTGGGTAAGTTTATTCCTAGGTATCTTACTCTTTTTGGTGCAATTATAAATGAAACTTTTCTCAATTTATCTTTTTGCTATTTTATTATTAGTGTATAAAAATACAACAGATTTCCGGGTATTAATTTTGTATCCTGCAACTTCAGTTAATTCATTTATTTCTTGTAGTAGTTTTCTGGTATAGTCTTCAGGGCTTTCTATGTATAGTATCATGTCATCTGCAAATAGTGACAGTTTAGCTTCTTCTTTACCAATATGGATACCTCTCATTTCTTTTTCTTATGTGATTGCTGTGGCTATGACTTCCAGTACAATGCTTAATAAAATTGGTGAGAGTGGACATCCTTGCCTCATTCCCAATCTTAGAGGAAAAGCTCTCAGTTTTTCACCATTAAGTATGATGCTAGCTGTGGGTTTTTCATGTATGGCCTTTATTACATTGAGGTATGTTCTCTCTAAACCCACTTTGTTAAGAGTTTTTTTTATCATGAATGGATGTTGGATCTTGTCAAATGCCTTTTCTCCATCTATGGAGATGAACATATGATTTTTATACTATTTTTTGTTGATGTGGTGCAAATACCAGATTTCTTTATTAGTGCAATAACACTAGGCTATGGTATCAAATATAATCCAAATTTCCATGTACTTAACACATCATAAGTTTATTTCTTGTTCATATAATAGTGAAAAGTGAGCATATCTGTTTTTACTGACAGCTTTCCTCCATGCAGTATTGCAAGGACTTAGGCCCCTGCTAATCTGTGTCTCTGTCATCTTCAAGATCTTACTATTTGCATCTAGCCAATGAAAAAAGGGAAAGAGGATAGAAAAGTCATCCATTTCATAAAAGCCTTAACTCTAAAGTGAAATACATAATTTTCATTCCCATTCCAAATAATTAATCAATGGCCACAAGAAGCAATGAATTCTGGAAAATACAGTTTCTGACTGGTCAGCTACCATTCAGCAACACCTGAAGGAATATAAATTGTGCTGCCCAGCATGGTGGTTAATCCAGAGATGGCTCCAAATGAACAATTCTTCACATTACTCATGAATTTGGGTAGGCCCTACCCATAGCAAATCTGGGATGCTCTGTGTCTTGTTTTAATCAACAGAATACAGAAGTGACCCTGTACCTGTTCTGAAACAAAACCTTAAGAATGCCTTACTGCTTCTGCTTTTGTGCTCTCGGATGTACTGAGCCACCATGTAAGAAGTCCAGCAACCACGATGATGAGACCACATGAAAAGGCCATGTGGAGAATGGGTGACCTAGATGTTCCGTCAGCCCAGCCAAGCCCAGCCTTCAGCAATACCCATCAAGGTATCAGACTATGTAAGTTAAAACAGCTTGGATAATTTAGCCTCAACCATCATCTGACTGCAGTCATGTGACAGAAGCCAAGAAAGTCCAGCAGAAAAATCACTAGACTGAGCCTAATCAATCTACAGAGCCATGTGAAATAATATGACTATTGTGCTAAGTCACTGAATAGGGGTAGTTTGTTATACAGCAATAGGTAATTGAAACACACAGCTAAGCTATCTTTGCTACTATTTCCAGACAAATGACCGTCCTTTACTTGAAACGTTTTTCCTGACAAAGACCAAAGACCATATTTTTCTCAAGAGAGAATAAAAAAAACTCTTCCTCCCCAGAGTAAAGCTTCAGTATCACACAAAAGTACCAAAATACCCATGGCATCCAATGGCCACACCAAAATGTCCTTCTTTGGAGGGTCAGGCAGTTTTCTTTGGGAGGAGAGGGTCCTATTGATATTTTCTAGTACTACTTCACAGGTAGCTGAGTAAATTGCTTACTTGTAAGCCCAGTGAAGGAAAAAAGCAGCAGGGAAGAGAGAGAGAAAAGAGAAAACAGGAGAAGAAGTAAGAAAGGGGGGAAGGAGAAAAGGACAGAGAGAGATCTCATGAATTGCCATGCAAATCTCCTGAGGAAGAAAAAGAAAAAAGAAAACCAAAGAAGAAAAGAGCTACCTATTGAGTCAAGAAGATGAAAGAAACTTAATGTCATGTTATGTAGTTCAACATGGGAGAGTAAAAGAAAGAGAAATAGTGTATTTTATTTATCTCCGTGCAGCCTGAGTTATAGTAATCTGAACCGAGTATGACATACACATTTCTCTGTAGTGTGTAATAATTTCCAGTAAGTATGCTCAATTTTGAGGGAATTTTCCTATTGAAACTCTTTTAAGCCTGTTTAGCATTTCTCTGTAGCCTACTACATGTTTGCCACAAATCTGAAACAGTAGAGCAGCTTCAGTTAAAATTCAAAGATTGACGATAATCCATGCATTGAAATCCCACAGCACCAGGATGAACCCTATGTGAAAAGTCCTACACTATACTCTGATAGGAAAAGCCCTATCAGACTAACATTATCTTGATGAATTACCAAGGTAGTTCAAATGTCTGGACTTCAATGTTCTAGACTCTGAAATTTGATTTTATCTTGTATTAGCCCACCTGAAATGGAATGGATTCATCTCCCCAGGGCAAAGCCACATTAAGCAAATCCACAGATACTGACTTATAAAACCAGAGGCCAATATACTAATTTATAAGGAATAATATGATTATCACTAGTACATCTTTTGTTAAGCTTCTACCACTAACAACCCAAACAGCTTTTGTACATACACATTCTTTCATTTGATGTGTTACTATCAAGCTACATTCAAGTCCTGCTGACCCGTGAATCACTGCATTACTTTAAGGTGACTTTGTATGCCATATCTCCTTTATTCAAAGGCACCTCTGATTGAAATGTACGATTGATTCAATAACAGCTCCTAGGAAATAAAAGAAACACTACATAGAATGTACACACTGTAAATGGCATGCAAACTTTCAGCTACATTATTTATACCTCACACTAGGTAAAGGGTTATTGGTTATATTTACCCAGTACATACTATGCACCAGATGTTTTATAAGGCTCTAAGCGTACAATATTGAGCAAGAATTTGCATGACCTCTGCCATCATGAAATTTATATCCTAGTGGGTGAGTTAGACATTATATCAATCACAATGTAGAGTAAGAAACTATAGTAAATGCCACAAAGGAAGCCAATGGAATGCTATGAAACATAAATTGACTGAATGGAGGCATAGACAAGTAAGCTATGGCCTAAAAGATAGGTAAGAGCCAGTGAGTAAAGAGCGTTTCTAAAATATGTTCTCCACAAAACTCCTGAGGCAGGAACTGGTCACCTTGAAGGAACTGAGAAGCAGCCAGTTTAAATGGACCAGAAAGGGCATGGAGGAGAGGATGGGAGTTAAAATGACCACAGGATAACTATGTAGGGATTTTGAGGGACTTTGGCTTTTAAAAACACTGAGTGAAAAAAAAAAAAATAAATAAAATAATAAAAAAAAAAATAAATAAATAAAAACACTGAGTGAAATCAAGAGCCATGGCAGAGATCTGAGAAGAGAAGTAACACGATCCTGACTGCAGTTGCTAAAGAATCCCTTGGCTACTCCATGCATGTTAGACTGAAGGGGCACAAATGAGGAAAAAGAAGTTTAGTGAGGAGGCCATTGCAGTAACTGTAAAAGAGATGATGATGGCTTAGAATATAAGGTTGAAAGAAGGTTAAGATGTGGCATGGATTTAAGATAGTTTCAGGAAGAAGTGACAAGCCAATATCCACTCAACTGATGCTAGAGGAAAATACTTGCTCAATCTTAACTAGTACCTTAGCTTCAATCCACTACTTGCAGCCTTGCAATTAGCAGGCATTCAAGAAATATTTATTGAGTTGAATCTCCTGAATATTAGGATCTACCCTTATAGCAGCACGCCTTCCTCACAAATCTAGGCTTAATGGCTTAGTGAAGGGTAGTGGGCAGAGAAGGCAGGAAAAATCTTTTCCTCCTTTTTCTTTCTCTCTTTCCTTCTTTCTTTCTTTCTTTGAGAGAAGGCACAAATGAGCGAGGGGCAGAAAGATAGGGAAAGAAAGAGAGAAAATCCCACAAGGGGCAGAGAGAGAGAGAGAGAGAGAGAGAAGTGGAACTCGTGCTCACCCAATGTGGGACATGAACTCACGAACCGTGAGATCATGACCTGAGCCCAAGTCAGATGCTTAACTGACTGAGCCACCCAGAAGCACCCCCCTCTCCTTTTTCAAGGTACTGAAGTGAAAAGAGGGGCCTGTCCAGAGTTTTTCTGCTATCAAGTCTATCAAATTGTCTGGTATCATTTGTGTAGCAGAAGGGACTATGATGCCCCACTGGATCCCTCCCCAAAAAGCCAAACACATACTTCACAACACAGACCATAATGTTTCTCAAGGCAAAACGCGTCGCATCGGGATAACAAGCACATTTTTTTAGTGTCTCAAATTATCTAACTCTGGTCAAGACTTAACTACTTACTCTCTTGACTTAATATACCAAATATGCAAATATGCTGCCCCCATCACTTCGAAATCCCTCTAAATTTTATCTTCAGTCAAGCATTTCCTGCATTCCTATTTTATGCCTGTGGTGCAAGATGAACAAGACACAGTCCTACTCTTTCAGAACTTGGAATCTATGAGGGTTAGAAAGTATGCTGCCCTTATCAATATTAACTGCAGTTTATAGGTTTTATTACAAGGCTGTGATCTTTTTCACTTGCTTTCTCTCAAGGATTGCCAAGGGTCTGGTATTGAACTCTACTCTGGTATTTTAACTTGCTCCCCAATAAAATGAAACATGTAAAACCTAACTTCTAAAGTTCATTTACCAGTATGATTTTAGATTTGCTTTGTCTTAATTTCTGATTGACATTTCTTCAGCAGGGGCTTTTGGTTTCTTACTCAGTTGAGTAATTCATGACGTACAAGCAAACATTTGAGAGGTCCTTATTTTAAAGGACCTGCCATCCCTTTTGTAATGAGAGAAATCCTTTTTTTAGGTGACTACTTTCATCTTCATAATGCACTTTCTTCCAGCCAGCAATTAGCCAGACTTTTACCCCCCACTTCTCTTTATCATTTACTCAGGAAGCCTGCATAAAGAGCAATTAATTGGGTTAACCCATTCCTCCTGAGAGCCCAGAGACAGCTACAAACCATGAAAGCCAACTCATGGCTTGTGAGTGGTGGGGCACCTCCATGAAGGACACCTGTGGCAACCTCTTAGGCATAGAGCCCAAATCACTTCCTTTAATGTTTCCAATTCATGTTTTCTTGCTATTTTAGACTTTTTCCTTCTAAACCAGTTATATCTCTTACAGAATTTATGTTCTGAGTTTCCAAATTTTTTCTGCCTCTTCCAGTTTTCCTTTTGATTTCTCAAAGAAACATCTCCAGTAAGTGGATGTAAGACAAAAATAACAAACATACCTTCCTAGAAGTGCCTGCGCTCTTGGCAATAACAGACTGGCAGTGGATGGAAACATGCTTTGGAAACTGTTAAGCCCTAAAATAATGTACGTGCTTATTACAATGACAATGATTATAATGATGAAGGCAGCAACACGGTCCTGACATCATTGCTGATCGCAAAACCCCACCTTTCCTTCATTGAATGTCCATCACATCCTTACTAAGGCTTTGAAAACAAAGCAGTACAACCATTGGACCAATACTACTTTAAACAAGTCAGTGAAAATACACTGCTATATACCACTCACGCTGTTTCTAATCACACAGTGTATGCTACACTCTGTCAGCTGCATACAAACCTGAGAATTGAGAATGTCTGACTCTTGTAACTGACCTTGATAACTTACATACACTCCTAAAACCAAAGTTCTGTACAAATCACAACAAATGAATAGAATTATCAAGCAGAACTACTAAATCATACCTCTATATCAAACCAGGTTGAGAGGGCATTCATTTGTTTCACAACATGTTTTCCTATTTCAGCTAAAAAGCAATTTCATAACAGCCCTCTCTTATGGGTGCTATCATAGTGAACGCTCTTCTGCCATTCCTGGAAGCCAAATCCTGTACTTCTGAGTGTGTGAAAAATGGAGATGGTAAAATGCACTTCCCAAGTGTGCAATTAGATCACCTGCCCTTGCTTTCTCACATGAGTGTCCCAGCAAGTCAAAATGAATCCTCTTGAAGATAAGCCATATAGTACTTTCTGTTTTCTATCAGACAGTTTGCATGTCTGCAAAGTTGGGAATAGGGTTTGTTCTCCAAGGATGAGAACATTTCCTTTGTGGTTTCAGCGAATGGAATGCCAAGCGTGAACAGAGAAGGATCTATAAGAGTAGTAAGAGTCTGATAAATGTGTTGAAATAATGCAAAAGAATTTCACAGGAACAGATTTATGGTTCCTCTTCTGGACAGGAATAACTATGGACAATTCAACATTCAAATTCAAAATCATTTACTGAACCCCATGCTAGGTGCCATGCACTGTGCTGGGATCAGGAATGCCTACATCATTTACAGATCCCAGGGCAAAATGAAGATGAAAGGCCACTTTTTCAAAATCATTATGAATTTGAAGACGGTGACAGCAGAGCATTAAACCTCGTGAGAGACTCCTCTATGTGTAGGATGCTGTGTGACCGTAAAGATCATACACTCGGACTGGGGTTCTGTAAGAGTATAGAGAGGGAGTGAGGAAAACTGACTTGGCTCTGTCCATGGGTTTCAGGCAAGGTTGCTCAAGGGAGGTAGTAACTAAGCAGGATCTTGAGGAGGAGGCTTTCTCTAGAGAAAGAAAGGAAGAGGACCCTGGGAATAGAGAGGCATTCTACAAAGAGGGAACAGCATTTAAACATTCATTTACCAGATACTGAGCTCCTACTTTGTTCTAGACACTATGAGGACCCAAAGATGAAAAACAGCTCCTGCTCTCCAGGAATTTATAGGCTAGTAGAGAAAACACACAGAAAACACAAGCCTATATGGAGGCTACTACAGACTGAATGTTTGTCTCTCCCCGAAATTCATATGTTGAAACCACATCTCCAGTGTGATAGTGTTTGCAAGTAGGGCCTTTGGAAGATGAATACATCATGAAGGTCAAGCTCTCATGAGCGGGATCCGTGGTCTTATAAGAGATTCCAGAGACCTCCCTTGTCTCTTCTGCCATGTGAGGACACAGCAAGAAGACAGCCATCTATGAACAGGGAAGAGTGTTTTCATCAGATACCAGCACTTTGACCTTGAACTTCCCAGTCTCCAGAACTGTAAGAAATACGTATTTGCTATTTATGCCACCCGGTCTATGGTATTTTTGTTGTAGCAGCCCATACGGACTGAGACATTCATCCATTCGTTTGATAAATATTGAGCATCAACTGTGGGCCAAGTACTGGGATAGGTACCTGGGGTACCATTGTAAATATCTAGACTTGGTCCTAGAGTCTATTGAGAAAATAGAGCAAGCAATTTAGCAAGCAATGATAATGAAGTATATGTGCTATGATTGGAGAATCCAGAAAAAAACATCTTAATCCAGTGATGGTAGGCATGGAATGGGAAATTAAGGAATGCTTCCTACAAGAGCTGGGAGAGGGGAGTTGTTAATCATGTTTTAAAATGTAGACTTTATTCTAAGGACAATGGGAAACCTTGAAACTTTCAAATAGGGGTAGGACATAATGATTTTTAAATCATTCTGGCTACTATGTGGATTGACAGGGAAAAGCACAGTATACTTGAGGAATATTCTGAAGGGGAAAAAATGCACATTTCTATCTTCCAATTAACCACTAAGCAAAAATGGCCTCTCTCTATAATCTGCTAAGAAAAAAGCATCACCGTGGCGCTTGGGTGGCTCAGTCGGTTAAGCGTCCGACTTTGGCTCAGTTCATGATCTCAGTTTGTGAGTTCAAGGCCTGCGTCAGGCTCTGTGCTGACAGCTCAGATCCAGGAGCCTGCTTCAGATTCTGTGTCTCCTCTTCTCTCTACCCCTCCCATGCTCATGCTCTGTTTCTCAATAATAAATGTTAAAAGAATATATAGAAAAAAGTATCACCTATGACTTTGTGTCATATTAGCCAGGCTTGGACAAAAAGAATGGCTGTGTGTGTGTGATGTAACAAACCTTATGGTATCATCAAAACTCATCATTAGCTCTTTCAAAATGCAGGCATTTTGCCAGATTCATAAGTGATTACAATGCACATGCTGAAATAAACATGGTGCCCAGATAGGTTGTAGACTAGATCCAGTCATTCTTCAGCAAGGGACCAGGTTTCTTATTTTTGTTTTCACAAGTACAGTCTTTGACAGAAAATGGGTGCTCAATAAATGCTTGCTGGCAAATTCATCTGCTTGGCATTTAAGAACACTGCTCCAAATGATTTGATGTAAGATTACATGGTCATGCTTGCAAGCTATTTCTACATCTCCGTTATCTAACACAACAGGAGAATGTCTGCCATGATATTTGAACAATGTTTTCAAAGAAATTGTTCATGAGAATCTCCTTTTAAATCAGTGACAGACGTGCATTTGGCAACATTATTTATTAACAGTCTTTGTGAAGAGATAATATGGTTTGTGATGTGACTGCTGTCAGGACCGGGATAGGGTAGAATTGTAGTAAAACACCCCTAAGAACTTAGAAATGGGGAAAATAAGGCTACCCTCTGAGTTAAACTTTAAAATCAAAACATAATGAATCACAGCAGGGATATGCAATCACCTTTACAATACAGAAGACCTCCCAAGCCTGCAGGACTATACAATAACCGGAATGAACCCGTTAACATGACTAAAGAATGTGTTAGTCAGAAGAGGACTTGGTTACCTAGGAAATCAGGAAGACATTAAGAGTAGGTGAGGCAGGGGTGCCTGAGTGGCTCAGTAGGTTGAGTGTCTGACTCTTGATTTCAGCTCAGGTCACGATCTCATGATTCATGAGATCAAGCCCTGTTTCAGGTTCCATGCTGTCCACAAGCATTGGGATTCTCTCTCCCTCTCTCTCTCTGCCCTTCCCCCACTTGTTTCTCTCTTTGTGTATCTCTCAAAAAATAAAATAAAAATAAACATTAATAAAAAAGAGTAGGTGAGGCAAATGTTAGCTGGATCATCCAAACTCTGTCACAAGCTAAGACTTTCTAACCCCATCAACAAGGCCATCCAGGCCACCCTTGCAGTGAACATGAATGCCTGAAAGCATTATTCATTCAATTCACATAACTCATCCACTAGGTTTTGGTTCCATTCTCACCATGTAACTTTCTGATTCTGGTCTACTTCCCCTGGAGACTGGCCTATAGCTGCCATTCTCAACCTTGTTTGCAAATTGGAATTGCCTTAGGAACTTTAAAAAAATACAGATGTCTCGGTCCTACCCCAGAGATTCTAATTTAATTTGCAAAATGATCTAGTTTAATCTGCAAAATGACCTGGGATGAGGATTTTAAAAACTCCCCAGGTTATTCTAATATGCGACCAGGGATGTGAATCACTGAGTTAAGAAAAAAGAATATGTGCTTCTACAAACTTAAGGTACTCGAAGTATACACTGTGACAGGTGGCAGGTATGAATTACTATCCACAAACTCAGAAGTATGGTAAAAAAAACTTTACTTTTTTCCATAGCTATGATTAATTGCTATTTTGAATCCCAGGTGGGAGTATTTAATCTTGGTTGCATCCCTTTCTCCTGAGTTGCTAAATTGGTGAGAACATAATAGCATGATTGGTTCAGTCTTGTCCTTGGTCTCATGTTCCTCACTCACATCCACTGAGCCATCTTCATTTCCAACTGGCCTTTGGTCCTCCCTCTGTCCACACAGATCACTGCCACATCCTCCTTGCCCTGACCACAAGACTTCTTCAGGTTTACCATTTCTCTGTGCCAGGTCTGTGTATCTCCCATGTACTCAATAAACATTCTCCTGCTCCTGCACTGCACTGGACTCTGGACTCTGGACAGTCTATGAGGCTGTCTCAAGCCCACCCACTAGCCATACCATTCAGACATTTCTATCTTGGCGTGTCATTGATTCACTGGACTCTATCTGGGAAAAGGGAGTGGAAAGTGCAGGTCCTCTCTGCTCTCCAATAACCCAAAATTATTTACAATGACAACTGTGCTCCTCTACCTGGAGGACTCAACCTAAAGAGGCAAGCATAAGGCCACTTACTCAAAGAACCCACCAAAATCGAAACTCTGGCTTCACACTGACTTCCTGTCCCTCAGTCTGAAGAATCCTTAGCTGAGGCAAATAGTACTCTCATCACAGCCAAATTTAGGGTTCACTGTTGCTGCTCTGGTACTTACTTCCCACCCACCACCCTCCCCAGGGCTAGACTTTTTGAAACTCAAAAGCCAAGAATAAATTTCTCCAACCTAGTCTGTCATCTTTCCCCTAAAGCAAAGAATGGTACAGCTGGAGCAAACAAAATGAAGAGGAGAGGGAATGTTGAAAATACCAGAAAAATAAGCTAAGGTTAATTGTTCAAAAATATTATCTTGTCATACCATTAACAGTTCTCATTAAAGAAAGCAGGGGCGCCTGGGTGGCCCAGTTGGTTAAGCGTCTCACTTCAGCTCAGATCATGATCTCGTGGTTCATGAGTTTGAGCCCTGCGTTGGGCTCTGTGCTGACAGCTCAGAGCCTGGAACCTACTTTGGATTCTGTGTCTCCCTCTCTCTCTGCCCCTCCCCCACTTGTACACTGTCTCTCTCAAAAATAAGCATTAAAAAATAAAGAAAGGACATTTAGGCTCTTTCCATAATTTGTCTATTGTTGAGAGTGCTGCTATAAACATTGGGGTACAAGTGCCCCTATGCATCAGCACTTCTGTATCCCTTGGGTAAATTCCTAGCAGCACTATTGCTGGGTCATAGGGTAGATCTATTTTTAATTTTTTGAGGAACCTCCACACTGTTTTCCAGAGTGGCTGCACCAGTTTGCATTCCCACCAACAACGCAAGAGGGTTCCCATTTCTCCACATCCTCTCCAGCATCTATAGTCTCCCGATTTGTTCAGAGCCTAAATGTCCATCAACTGATGAATGGATAAAGACATTGTGGTTTATATACACAATGGAATACTACTTGGAAATGAGAAAGAATGAAATATGGCCTTTTGTAGCAATGTGGGTGGAACTGGAGAGTGTTATGCTAAGTGAAATAAGTCAGGCAGAGAAAGACAGATACAATACGTTTTCACTCATATGTGGATTCTGAGAAACTTAACAGAAGACCACGGGGGAGGGGAAAAGGGGAAAAAAAGTTACAGAGAGGGAAGGAGGCAAACCATAAGAGACTCTTAAATACTAAGAATAAACTGAGGGCTGATGGGGGGTGGGAGGGAGGGGTGGGTGGGTGATGGGCATTGAGGAGGGTACCTGTTGGGATGAGCACTGGGTGTTGTATGGAAACCAATTTGACAATGAATTTCATATTAAAAAAATAAAGAAAGGAATTTAAATTATAATTTGGACTTTCCTGGCAGTGTACCTACAGTGATTCTTAACCTTTACATCATTCATAGACCTCTTTAGGAATCTACTAGAACTATAGACCCTCCCTCAAGAAAAATGCAATAGACATATATTTTGCATACCATTTTCAGATGTTCTATGATCATCTGAACCCCAAGACGCCAGATTAAGAAGTGCCAACCTAAGGGAAAAGAATATGTTGGTCATGCCATTCCATATTTTCACTCCTGTGAAGATTATTTCTCATTGTATATTAGTAACTGCTCATTCTGGCTTTATACATCAGTCTTATGAACTTGGTTACTGTGAGTTCAGCTCTGAGGACTGAATTTGCTCTCAGTGAGTTAACTAAGCATGTTCCTGTGCTTGCAAGATTGACAGATGGCACTGGACTAATGCCAAACACTGTAAAGCCTCCTGTGTTAGAACAACAGCCTTGCCTCCAGCACACATAATTTTCCTCTCATTTGAATTTTTAATGAATGAAGCATCTTATCCCCATGGCAAAGCCACCTAGCACCAAGGATGCATAGAGCACTGCTATGTGTCAAAGACCGTGCTAGAGAAAATAGTCATGGCCCTCAAGGAGTTTACAATCTAACATAGTAGGAAAAAATAAACTACAGTCCATCTAGGACACAGCTTGGCCAACTACAGCCTATAAGCAACATACAGCCCAGCACTGCTTATTTTTGTAATACACTTTTATTGAAACACGGCCACACCCCTTCATTTACACGTTGTCTGTGGCTGTTTTCATGCTACAAGGCAGAGCTGAGTGGTTGCAACAGAGACCATATGGCCTGCAAAGCCTCAAATATTTACTATCTAGCCTTTTACAGAAAAAAAAAAAAAAGTTGCTGACATCAGCCCCAGAGCCATGCTTCTCCGACTTTCATGAGCCTATGACTCACCTAGGGAATATTGTTGAAATGTAGATTCTGAGTCAGTGGGTCTGAAGTGGGAGCAGACATTCTACATTTCTGACAAGCTCTCAGATAACATCCGTGCTGCTAGTCCAAAGACCACCCCTTGGGTAGTGAGGATTTAGAACTCTGAACTGCTTGTTGGGTTCTTCACTGAAGAGTTCCCCTGTGTCTGAGGAAGTTCCGTAAGGAGATTTTCTCATCTTTACAATAGGGCAAAACATTTACCTTGCACAGTTGTTGATTATATACAAAATATATTTAAAACCTCACACAGTTCCTGGAACATAGTTGTCTCTTCATAAACAGTAGCTAGTGCAATAGAATGTTTTGCATTTTATCTCTCCTTTTCCTAGAAGAAGAGGTGATGGAAAATTCTCACATTGGGAAGGACAAATCACTGTACAAATATTAAATAATCCTATTATTTTCCATAGATCTAGGCTTTCAAGGGGTAAGTTCTACTATCCAGTTTTCTAGACCTTTCCCAAAATGGTTGAGGGTCTTGAAGATCTATCTTAACCTTTGTACTATAAGCCCAACTCAGGCCCAATTTATAGAAAGAGAAAATATTACTCCTGACTTCGGTTTTCCTTTTCAACTACTCTTTCTGTTCTTTTAGAACGTATTAAAAGAGTCTTATGGCCCATATATAGCCCATAACACACAAGGTACAGGTATGTATAAAATGCCATATTCAGAACAGGCATGACAAAATATATACTGTACCCTGAGTTCAAACGTCTCACACTGTTCCCTATCAAATGTTTATGGCAACTAAAAACAAAGAAAAAACTGCTTTCATATGTTCTGAAAATGATGCCTCAAGTTGTCTCAGTTGCTAGTGAATGGGGACAAAAAGTATTTTGAAGTATTAGGTTATTTAAATAACATGACCTTTCAGTGGACCTTGAAGGTGATACACCCCCTTAAGATACTAGTATCTGAGAAAGGCATGTCTGAAGCTGTCCCTTGGTAAACAGCAGTTCCAAAAGCCTCAGTAAAAAATACATCAGATATACAGAGTCCCAGCACATGGCAAGCCACAGACCTCAACATGATACTGGTCGAATTCCACTAACCATAGAAAACTAAAGATCTTCCTGAATTTAATGTATTCTAAGAAATCATTATGAATAATCAATCCAGATTTGCCAAACCATTTCATGACCGTATTCATTATTTCCCAATTTTCTTTGATCTCCAAGCCCACCCTTCTACAGTTGGTTCTATGATTCTGGGGCTGGGAGTCTGCATACCATATTTTCCAGATTTCAATGCCAGCTGGTTCCTTGATGGTTCTGCTGATGAGGAGAACTAGCAAGAGACTAGAAGGTAGGAGGAGGGAAGAACACACTTCTTTATTGTTTGTGCTTACCACTGGCATGGCTTCAACAATAGAGAACAGTTTTGGGTCTAGCATCCTGCTTATTTGGGAACCCCAACATTGCTATAACCAGTTCCCCATATTAAATCCCTGCTATTTGAAACACCTAAAGTGGATTGGTTTTCCTGACTAGATCTAAGACAAAGTTATCCGGGCGAGACCAGTAAACCAATAAAGGAAGAAGTCCCCAGGACAAGGTTCTCAGCCTCCTCAGGTTCTCTCCAACTTCTTCAGAGGGAGAGAGAGGTCTGTGATCAGAGGTTCAGACAGTGATAGGATGTTGTATACAGGCATACGTTCTAGCACTAATGGCTCTACTAAGTCCTGTACTGTGCACATAGATACCAAATTTGAAAGTTTAGATGGGTTGCTCAGCCACTAAGACAAAGGGAAAGGCACTGAGAGTCATTCACTGTGAGAAATACTTCGGCTAGAAAAGGTGTGGAAATCCAAGGTCACTATTTACCACATACATGAAATCTCCAAACACAAAGGTTTTTCTTAAAACCTGTAAATTAGGGGTGCCTGGGTGGCTCAGTCGGTTAAGCGGCCGACTTTGGCTCAGGTCATGATCTCACAGTCCGTGAGTTCGAGCCCTGTGTTGGGCTCTGTGCTGACAGCTCAGAGCCTGGAGCCTGTTTTGGATTCTGTGTCTCCCTCTCTCTGACCCTCCCCCATTCATGCTCTGTCTCTCTCTGTCTCAAAAATAAATAAACGTTAAAAAAAATAGAAAAAAAAACCTGCAAATTAAATTGTGGGCATAATCCCAGACTGAGCAAAAAGAAACCAACATGACATTTTAGAACATGACTGATAAGTACCTGGAATGATACCACAGGATTTACCTCATATTTCTTGATATGTAGGGGGGAATCTGTGGCTGCTATTCAATTTCTACTTTGGAGTAAGTAAGGCTAGAGAGACTTCTGGGAACCTGACTCAGAATACATAGGACCTTAGAGACCAATTATAGGACTCATGTTGGCCAACTTCTGAAAGAACACATCTAATTCCTGTGTTCAGGTAGCCTCAGGAGCCTTCCTGTGCTCAAATACTAAGGAGTGAGCGAGAAAGGTGAGAGCCAGCCGCAGAAATTGCTTCACGCCCCAAGGAGAACTAGTAGGGGAAATTGCCCCCACCCATATATGATGAATCAGAGTCAGGGAGGTATCTGGGTGCAGCCACCCAAGCAGAACTTGAGGGTGTGCTTCCAGACTGAGGGTGTGGGAAAGAGGAGTGAAATTAATAAATCAGTAAGGAGATTAGGGTAGGAAAACTACCTTTGAATTATAGGAATGCTATAGAGGTAAACCGAGAACCATGTAAATTAAAATTCTGGCCCCAAGTGGCAAAGGAAAGCAAGAAAATCATCCAGCATCCAGGCTCAGCTACACAGCAGTTGGGAAGCCTGGGGAAAATACCACCCACATACCAGAGCACTGCTTTCTATGTGCAAATTTCCATTCTAAGGATCCGGATGGAAAACAGAGCTAGGAAG
The DNA here is from genome assembly GCF_028018385.1 of Neofelis nebulosa. Taxonomy (NCBI): domain Eukaryota; kingdom Metazoa; phylum Chordata; class Mammalia; order Carnivora; family Felidae; genus Neofelis; species Neofelis nebulosa. Next base: position 121,458,306 of record NC_080800.1, read on the forward strand.
ACCTTGGGAAAAATGTTTTCCATTCCCTGAAGACAAACTAAGGAGGGAGATGAATACAAAAAGATTTTTAACCTGGGCTTTAAGTGAGAAGGGTACCAAGAAGTCACCTTGGTCATATCTCAAAAGACAATCACAGTAAGCAAACAAAACGGGGATAGGCAGAGATAGACAATCCACCGTGCCCTTCTTCCCTCACCCAAACATGCTGAAAATGTGAGTCCCATCTTTTAAGAAGACATAATAGGATTCTGAGGCAAGAATGCAGGGCGTTGCTCAGGACAGTAAAGGATGGGCATTTGAGTGCATCTGGCCCTGCACTGTAGGCTGAGGCCCCAGAGACAGATGCCAGCACCTGGGGGAGGGGACCTATGGTGAGTGCTGAGCAATATCACAGCCTGGGTCATAGCCCGCCGAGGCAGTCCACCACCATAATGACCCTCAACCAGGGCAGCTGCAGGAGACAAAGCCAGCCCATCAGCAGTCACTACCTCCCCGTGCCTGTACTTAGGTGGCCGTGTTCACTGTTTCCCTTAGTCGCTATGTGTGCTGGGGGCTGGAGCTTACCTTACACACTCTAGGGATGGACTGGAGAACACTAGTGCCCCCAAAGCTGGCAGAACAAAGGAATGGCCATCCTGGTTCCACCTTTCTTATGGTGACCCAGCATGGTTTAGAAGAAAGCATACAGCCTCCTGAGCCACAAGGAGCTATTTACATGTAAAGAAATTCAATTCAAATTTTAAACGAAGTTCCTCAGTTGCACTAACTAGTGCATAAGCACTACAGGAGTTAGTGTAAAGATAGAACATCTCCCATCATTGCAGAAAGTTCTTTTGGCCAGTGCTGCTCCAGAATCTGAAATCCTAGCCCTGCCACCTCTTAATTATGTGTCTGGGCAAATGATTTTAGCTCTCTGAGCCTCAGTTTTGTCTGTGAAGAAAGCTAGGAGGAGAAGCAAACTCACAGAGAAGGATCCAGTGAGGTCACAAAAGTGAAGTACTCAGCAGAATGCCCGGCACATAAATAATAACAAATCATTAATCATCTAAGTAAACTAAAAAAATCCTTGAAAGGAAATACCATGCAGTCTGGTTCACTGGCATGTTCTCCGGAGTCTTGCATAGGGCACACACATGGCAAATATTTACAGGATGCCCTGCTAGACAAAACAGTTGGTAAGAAATGGAACTGCCCTTTTCAAACTGTACCCAGGCAGACCAGGCTGCCTTTGACGCTTCCTATTTCACAAACAACTGTGAAGGCTTCCAGTGAGCCGCTGTTCATTTTGAGAAGTGCCAGATTATTCCAGTTTCATAAGAATGAGCTTTTAACCACGAGCAAAGCAGAAAACCAGCCAGGTTTAAGATAAGCTTGGAAATTCTTAAGTAACAGATAAATTACCTCAGATAAAAAGTGGCCAAGGAAAGAGGTAATCTCGTGGGAATGATGAGCTTGGAGCATTTGTATTCAGGCATTGACATTTTCCCCAAACACTTTTAATTATCGTTATTCCCAGTACATTTGCAAGAGAAAGCCTCAAGCAGACTCCGGAGCTAAGAGGAAATATTATTGGCAATCCTGGCAGCAGCATCGGTTGGGACCGGAGTCCATCAGCTGTGGCTAGTCACATTTTGCGATACGGGGGTCAAGCTATGTGACTTCCTCCACCCCCTCCTCACTCTATATCCGTAGCATTTGTCCCAACCCACAATCCTAGCCCCACATTCAGAGTATGGCACCCACTCTCCCTCATCCCACATCTCTCTTCAACTGCAGCTGCACTTCTCTGCTCCCCTTAACAGCAGGACCATGTTTTCCTCAACCTGCTCCAGTCAAGCTCTCTGTCTCCATTTCGCCATTGAAACCATTTCCAGAGCAATGACTTTTTCCACATTGCCAAGTCCGATACCAGTTTCTGATTGAGAATCAATCATTGGATGTAACCTCTCACTAGCGATCAACACAGTTGCCCACATGCTTCTTTTTGAAACTCTTTTTGTGGCCTCTTCAGCTCCTGGTTTCCCTCCAATGTCCCTGGCTTCTCTGCTCCCTTGCTCAGCTCCCTTCTTCACATGCCAGTCAGTGGAAACTTGCTCAGAGTTCATTTAGATTATGTTATTTCCCTGCTTGAAGTCCTCAAAAATCTTCCTACTCCACTTAGAACGCAATCCCGACTCCTTAGCTAGGCCAGCAGGGCCTCCTGTGATCTGAGTCCTAACTCCCTCACTAACTCCGTTCTGCCCCTTTCATCCTTGTCTGTCTTCAGCAACACTGACCTTCCCTTTGTTCCACGTGTGCCAAGCTCATTCTCACCTCTTGACTTCTGCCCTAGCTTGATCCTTTACCTGATCCTTTACCTTCCTCGTGATCTTTACATGGCAGGTGCCATCTTGTCATCCAGATCTCAGCTCAAGTGTTACTTCCTCCACAAAGCAAAGATGTGACCTGATCACACATTAGGCTATTTATAATGTCTATCTCACTCATTGTGAATATTCATACATTTTGCTGCAGAAATATTAATGTATTTGATTATAGGATGTTGTCCCTAACCCTGTTGAGGGTGTTACATGATACAAGATGTATTACCTTTTAGTATTCTGAAAAACTTTGAAATCTTCTTCATATCTGGCAAGAGCTTTGGGTAAAAGACAACAGATCTGTATAACTCCATATTTATTACACACATGAAGAAGCCAAAGTTCCAGAAAAAAGGGAAATGAATTAAGGTATCATAGCTAGATTGAGAACTCAGCTCTCCTATTCATTATATCATGTTATCTCCACTATACCATGATACCACCCTCTGGACCATGCTACATACCTGGGGTGTCTTGCAAGAGAAATTTGTCTTGCATCATTTGAGAAACAGAAAAGCAGGTTAAAAGAAGCCAATTCCCTTAATCCCCATTGTTCACTTAATGTTCTCAAGAGACAAAGAAGACAGTTATACTTCCAAGAGGTGATTTGTAGATGGGAAAGGAGAACTGAAGATGTTAGAGTTTAGAGAAAATACTATTCTTCTCTCTCTTTATCCTGTCAGTTTCCATATGGGTGAGGACAGATCAGAATATTGAGAAAAATTAAATCCCAAATTGTGTACATGGGAAGAAGTAGAGGCAGTGCCATCCACTGTCTGTAATGACAGAGCACTGTTACCACAAATCAGTCTGGAACAGTACTGGGGAACTAGGTGGATTTTAGCACCAGGACAAGATGGAGTCATCCCTTTGGTAGCTGGCTCTCTATGTCAGCTGCTCATGAAGCGGAAGGCCCTAGGCTGTCCTCTCCTTATTCTACATTCCTCCTCTGAAGTTCAGACTTCATCCTTATGAAGCTTCTTTAACTGGACCTACTATGCCTGGTCCAGCAGTCAGGACAGAGAACCATGGCCAACTGTCAGAACTGGAGCAGGTTGGAGCCATGGAAAGTACAAACCATCTTCCAACCAATGGCCATACTTCAGAGGCTTCTGAACAGAGAAAGGATTCAAAGGTACAAAGATAGAACACGGGCTTTTGCTCTGAGACAGAACAGTTAGAGTAAGTAGTTAGTTAGGCTTTAACAGGATGCACATTAGTTAGGCTTTAACAGGATGCATGGAGCCAACTAAGGGAGGGTCAAGCCCCATTATTGAGAAGGTTAGCAGCCTGTTCTGGCAGTACTCTGCAAAGTCACAAGAAGCCAGATCAAACCAGACAGGCCCAAGACAAAGAAGGCCACGGAATCCTTGACCAAGTAGAAGAGAAAAGGTGTGAACCCCTGCTGGCAAAGAAATCTCCTTTCCAAATACTAAATATTCCTCCCCTTAGTTAGCAACTCTCAATAAAAGATAAAGAGCCAAACCCCAGGCACAGCCCTCCCTTGAGTTCAGTGCTCTCGTATCTCGAGAGTATACTCTCTCTAATAAACTCTTCACTTGTTCCACTCAAACTCTGCGTCTGGTCCATCCTTGAATTCTTTTCTCATCTATCAGACTAAGAGCCTCCAGAAAAGTCCCAGGGATAGACTAGCAGAGTTGTGAGGGTCCAGAGGTCTCCCCAGTTCGCCCAGTACCAAAATGAGAAACAGAATAAATCAAGTCATTCTCCTGATGATTATAACAATAAGGCAGCTACTGTGGATTGACCATCTGCTCGATGCCTGTCAGGTTCTGTGGTGAGTGCTGTACACATAGTATGGATTTCATCCTCACAACCACTCCAGGTATCTGTTAGAGCTTACCAGGAAAACAGAAACTCTGTATGCTAAATAGAAAGGTTGAATGCAGGGAATTAGAACCTTTGCAACCTTTGGCAGGGCTAAGGGAGTGAAAGTCAGGAAGGCCACTTCCCAGAAATCCAAAAGCGCAGAAATCTCACGAAGGCCACTGTGATGATGTCAGCTGCTACAGCACTTTGGGGTGGGAATCTCAGGAGGACAATGAAAACCGAGGGAAGCATCTGCAAAGGATCCAGCTTCTCTTCCTCTTTTCACCTTTCAAAGCTCACACAAGTCCCTCCCAGTGGAACATTACAAACCCAGACTCACACCAGAAAGGCATTCTGTGAAATGTTGCTCTAAGTGTCTCCCCTGTGAGCCAGAGAAATTTTAGAGAGTGGCGAGGATGATGCTAGGTTGACAACAAACAATCCAACCTACTTATAAGATGGGCATCTTGACCCCAATTGACAGATGAGGAAACTAAGTAAATGTCAAAGGTCACACAGCTAGAAAGCAATAGAGTTAAGACCAGTCTTTTCCTATTTTGTCAAACTGTCTTTCTCAAAAAGAAGACCAGCCAGTGATCACGTTTACTGGATGTGAGAGGCTACAGGGACCCCAATCAGAAACAAATACAGTCCACGTTCAATGCAAGTTTAAAGGAACTTTATCCGTGAACGTAATGGGTTTTCCTAAATTGAGTCAAACATAAGATGCCCGGTTGTCCAGGGCAGTCATAGTATATACCTATTGTTCCAGAACCCCCATGTAGTTTAGCATTTGCTCTGGTGATTTTTAAATGAAGCATTAGTAGTAGTAGTTGCATTAAAATAAGCTGGGATGTGTTTGGTACCCTCTACTTTGTGGATCCAGCTTCTGCCATGGTTTCCTCTCGAAGTGTGTGAGAGGCATGTACCATGCACGGAGTGCTCACTTTAAAAAACTGTTAAATCTCGGGGCATCTGGGTGGCTCAGTTGGTTAAGTGTCCCACTTCAGCTCAGGTCATGATCTCACGGCTCGTGAGTTTGAGCCCCACGTCAGGCTCTGTGCTGACAGCTCGGAGCCTGGAGCCTGCTTTGGATTCTATGTCTCTGTCTCTCTCTGCCCCTCCCTAACTCGTGTGTGTGTGTGTGTGTGTGTGTGTGTGTGTGTGTGTGTGCGTGCGCACTCCCTCTCTCTCAAAAGTAAATGAACATTAAAAAAAATTTAAAAACTGTTAAATCTCAAAGATAACCATCTCTGCCGATCCATGATCAACATTTCCTATTCAAGGACATAACTGGAGCACAATCACTGATGAAATGAAGTGTTCTCTGACATAAGGGCTTAGTAACAGCTCCTTCGGCCTAGCCAGACAACTTGATGTACAAGCAAGTTCTGCTGTGGCCCAGGCCTTGACCAGCAAGTGGCTCAAAGCAGGATATGTTAGGTGTATATAAACAGGGAATAGAGACAGTAGCCTTGCACTAGTGTATGGAAAGTAGCCTGATTGCTCCTGCTACAGTGAATCTGTTATTTATTGTATGGTGTAATATTGTTTGGCAATGCTTTTTTTTTATTTTGCAAGAATCCTTCTGGGAATCAATAAACTCAAAATATCAAAGTGCATATTTAATGAAAAATTAAGTACCAAATTTCTATTTCTCAAAAAAAATGATGATGAATGGGAAACTTGCACAAAATGCTTGACAGCATTTACTCTCTACCATGGGAGCCAAAGTGATATCACTGTGCCCACAATGACAACCAGAAGACGCAAATATGCTGAAGAAGCATCAGCATCTCCTTCAAAAACGAGTAGTTATTTTAAGAAGAATCTGCCCAAAGAAAACGTGCAGCTGCAGAAGGTAGACTTACATAACACTGTGAAATGTAATTTTCATTTCGATCCAATGACTGCTCTTAATTCATATAAATCATTTTCCATTCCAAATTTCCTAATACTTTGAGGGAAAGTACAGCTGTTAATATACCAGTTCCATTAGCAGAAAAACTTCACAAAGAGTTAAAAGATGCTAATTGTATCTGGGCCACCAAATGCTTCAAATAGAATATCCAATAATTATTTGATTTCTTTCATTCAATTCACAGAATCACATTAAAGATATAGAAGGTGATTCTGGTGAAACATCCGACTTCATTGTGAATTTGTAAAATCCATAAGAAGTTTCAAGATTGAACATAAAATATTTGTTTTCGAGTGGCAATACACAAGGCACAATGTCACTGTAAAAACGTTGTTTTCACTAATTCAAAAAGAAACCTATGGAGGATAAAATGTACTCTGATTTATTTGTGGTACACACATCATTCATATGTACACCCAAAGGAATCAGATGTCTCCCAGTTGAACTAGAAGCTGTACTTCTCAAAATGTATAAATAGTTTTACATATACACAGTTATACAAGTCAACTATAGCATTTTCATCAAGAAGCCAACTGTAACACCAAAAGTTACTCCACTATATTGGTATGTGCTTTTTCACTTTGAATACCTTCATCTATTACATTTTAGACATTTTTGAGCCTTTAAAGAACTACATTTTAAATCAACCTAAGTATCCTCTACAAATTGAACTTTCTTATAAATTAGTTATCTAGAGTTTGGTTGAATTTTGTTCAAAATCATCTAAAAATTTTATCTGAGTCTTTAAGGGGACTGATAAAAGCTTTACCTTTTGAAGCTTTTCGTGAATTCTATTTACTGAAAATGAAGTCTGCAAAAGATACTAAAATATATTTCCACAAAAGCAAGGAAGAGACTGAAACAAATCAAACAATGGTAGGGCATATGGTGAGCAAATTTTGATTTTTAAATTCTATAACTGGGTTTTGGATTATTCTTATTTGTAAGAAGAGTTATTTTCAAGGAATTCCTTTTTTAATTGGATAAATATACATTATGTACCATAATGGAATGAAACCTAGAAGGCCTATGATCTTGTACCATTTAAAATTGGCAAAGAATTCCCAAAATATCATAAATTCAGACAACTTACTTAACAAGTTTTGTCTTATAAAATATTTGCTTAAGAAAGCATCTCTGAGAAGAGATAAAAAGTCAGTACCTGTGAAAAAGTCGGGATGAAAATATTTACAAAATTAAATATGAAAACATAAGAAGACTATCCTCTATTTAACAGAATTTGCTCTGAATTTACCATATACCGGATACCTCTGCAACCATGGAGATTGAATGTTCTCAATTAAGAATTTTATGGCCCATAGAGAAGAGGTCATTAAAGGTATCAACAGGACCTTCTCTATTCCCTGCCTCTGGCCTTCTTTGCTCATCTTTTGTCGTCTCTCACTGCAAACTCTATTTTTTCATATGGCAGAAAACCTAGCAACCAATGTTCCTATGTTTTACATCTTGTAGATGTTTTACATCTTGTAGCTTCAGCCATTAAGAGGCCCTCTAAGTCCCAAATCCAAAAATCCAAGAGAATGGATTTATTGAAGATTTGGTCAGGTGCTTTGGGCCACACAACACAGAATGTCACTGCGCAGCCATGTAAAGGGCTGAGAGAAGTAGTTTCTGGAAAAGTGTGCTAGGCGAGAAATTTATAGGTGCCCACTACACTGAAGACTATGGTCCTATTGGCAAATCAGGAAGGAAGAGCTGGTGTGGGACCAGTGAAGAGATTATAAAAATTTTGCCCAATTAATTACTATTAAATTTTTTAAACATACCAAAACAAGTCACACAATGGTACAATGAGCACCTCTCTATAGCAACTATCTAGATTCCACAATTGCTACCATTGTGTTATATTTGCTTCCTGTCTCTATGCATGTTTGTGTGTACGTATATCTTTTCTCAACTATTTAAAAGTATGTTGCAGATATCATGACAATTTACTCCTCAATACTTCAGCATGCATCTCCTAAGAATAAGGTTGTTTTCTTATAAATCCACAATACTACTATCACACCCTGAAATTTAATAATTCCCTAATATCAGAGTTAGTTCATATCCAAATGTACCTGATTTCACAAATAATGTCTTTTATAGTTGGTTTTTAAACCAGGATCCAATCAAGTAAAATATCTGTTTTTAGATATGTAGTTTTGAATTACTCTTCAAATTTAGATGTTCAGCAGACAGTTCAAAGTGCAGGCCTGGAGTTCATTCAAAAGGCAGTCTCCAGTTAGAAAGGACATTAGAAAATGATGAGCTTCCATAAGAAAGGGGAGAAAAGAGATGAGAAGCTATTGAATGGAGTTTTAGTGAATCAAAGGAAGGAAAAAAAGAGGCTGGCAGTATCCAATATTGCAAATCAGATGAGGGGGATAAGGTCTGAAGGAAAATCCATTCACTTGGTAAGCCAAATCCTGTGGACCGCAGTTCTGGCAACACAGGAAGTCAGACTACAAGGGGTTAAGTACAAGTGAGTTGTGAAGAACTAGAACTGAGTATAGTCCTCTCTCCAGAAGTTTCCAGTAGAAAGGAAGTAAAGAAGTTACGTGGACCAGAGTTCCCATTTTTTTCCACACCATGAGCCTTTTTCATATTTCTCTCCCCTTACTAGCACCACTACCCTGGAGGCAATGTTTGCAAAGTTACTGTTTATCAAATGGTGTTTAATGATAATGGAGTTCATAATTTTTCTTAATCTAGGCTAGTTGCTCACTAGAGCTTCTCATTATCACAAATCAGAGTTCCCCTGAAGGGAACAGTTGGTAAGCAGTATAGGTAAGCCCTGGCAAAAGGGGGGAAAAAAAAAACATCATCTTCTCTAAAACACAATGGAAAGAGAGACAAAATGTTGAGGTAGAGAGGGCACCCATAGAGACAAATTTAAGCTGTAAGCATGAGAAAAAAGATGTTAAAGAAACACTGTCAAAGGACCTCAAGCTAAGTCATGTGATGAGGGTATGAGGAATATGTTGAAAATATATGGAAAATAATTGAGAAAGCGGCTGGGTCAACTATGAGAAAGTAGAAGTCAGATTAGCAAGTTGCCTGTTTCAATTTAACAAATATTCCTCGAGCCTTTGTTACAGCCCAGGCACTCTGACAGGCCCTAGGTTACAAAGACACACAAATCCAGATTTCACCTGCTTTCTAAGAAGACATAGCACCTCCCTGCCTTGGTACTCATGACAAAACACTTTGCTGGTTTTCTTCCTGGTTCTTGACCCTCCTTAATTCACTTGGATGGCCCCTTTTCTTCTGTAGCTCCCTTAGAATTTAAGGCTTAAATGTCTTTGGACCACAGGTTTTCGTCCTAGGCCACCTGCTCTTCTCATTTTACACGTTCTCGATGGGTGCTCACATCTATTTGTACTGCTTCAAATAGAAGCTCTCTGTTGTTGACTGTCAAACCCCTACCTCCAGCCCACTGTCAAGAGCCAGAGTTATATAACGAAGGGAAACAAATGAATATTTAAAATAAAAACGAGCCATGGCCATTTCTCTTCTAGGGAGTACTATTCCTATCAGTGGTGAAATAACTCATACCCCTTCTTCTCCATACAGAGATGTGGTGGCTGGAGGAAGAGAGGAGGGACGATTGGGGAGAACTCAGAAGATACAGACCACTGTTAGCAGAAGACATTATGAATCTTTGGATGTTCAAATATGGCTTGAAGAAAGCAACTATAAAGAAATTTTGCATAATAAAATAGGAGGCTTGGTTTTGTTTTACTTGTGTTTGTTTGTTTCCATTGCTAGGAGGCACTGAGAGAGACAAAGTAGAGAGGTCAAAGCAATTTAGGAGGAGGTTGCCACTGAGGTTGACAGGTTGGCCCAGGGCTTCTCAAGAACAAGGATGACAGTTATTCATTTTAAAATTGCTCTGCATTGCTGCCACTGAACCCCCTTGCATCTCCACAAATCACTGAGTCAAACCTGCTGCATATACAATGGCCTTGTGTGATTGAGTTTTTGGTCTGGGCTTTGTGAAAATTAAGGCGAAGTAGCTGAGTTCAACAGCTGGGGTAATGTGGCACGAAACCAGGGCAGAAAAATGATCCATCAACTGAACCAACTCAGCAGAGGCAAGAATTGAAGTCTAGAGGCAAGGAGGAAAAACATTAATCACCCCCTCAAGAATCTACCGAGACTTAGGGAAGGATGTAGAGCTCCCACTGCATGTGGAATGTGGTTTGAATCATTTCCATTTGAATTTCAAAGGCCAGTGTATCTCAGCAGACTCTAGTTACACAGAAATCCAACCAACTGCAGGACATACACACTTGGAGCCTGCCCATGGGACACCAGCTGCAGGTGTCCACAAGTGACCTCATGCTCTCATCACCCTCTCTAAAACCTGCTCCACCTGCACTTTTCTGTATTTTAATGAATGGCAGTTACCACCATTTACCCAGTTTTCCATGTCACTCCTCCGTATCCCTCTCCCCTTACATCTCATCAAACACTAAGTTTTATTATTTTTACCTCCATAAATACCTATTAAATTCTGACTCCCTCCCTTCAGTCCCTTGGTTCAAGCCCCCAGTGTCTCCAGCCAAGGCCTCACTGATTTCAATGCTTCCATTCTCACCCTACCACAGCCCCTTAACCTTGAAGTCACTGAAGTGTTCATTCCAAAATGCAACCAGATCATGAAACCCCCCTGCATAAAATATTGGGATGATCACTCATTGTCCTGGGGATAAAATAAAGTCCAACTTCCTCTTTATCGGATGTCATTTGCAAATAATTTCTCTCATTCCATAGGTTACCTTGTAGTTTTGTTGGTTGTTTCCTTTGCTGTGCAGAAGGTTTTCATTTTGATGTAGTCCGAATATTTTTGCTTTTGTTTCCATTGCCTCAGAAAGCATATCTTAAAAGAAGTTGCTCCATCCAATGAAAAAGAAGTTATTGCCTGTGTGCTCTTCTAGGATTTTAATGGTTTTAGGTCTCACATTTAGGTCTTTAATCCATTTTGAATTTATTTTTTTATAGTGTAAGAAAGTGGTCCAGTTCCATTCTTTGGCATGTTGCTGTCCAGTTTTCCCAACAGCATTTGCTGAAGAGATAGTCTTTTTCCCATTGGATATTCTTTTCTGCTTTGTCAAAGATTAATTGACTATACAAAAGTGTGTTCGTTTCTGGGTTTTCTATTCTGCTCCAATGATCTGTGTGGCTACTTTTGGGCCACTACCATACTGTGTTGATTACTACACCTTTGTAATATAACTTGAAGTCTGGAATTGTGATGCCTCCAGCTTTGCTTTCTTTTTTCGAGGTTGCTTTGGCTATTTGGGGTCTTTTATGGTTCCATACAAATTTTAGGATTGTTTGTCCTAGTTCTGTGAAAAATGCTGTTGGTATTTTGACAGGGATTGCATTAATGTGTAGATTGCCTTGGGTAGTATAGACATTTTGACAATATTTGGTCTTCCAATCCATGAGCACGGAATGTCTTTCCATTTCTTTGTGTCATCTTCAGTGTCTTTCATCAGTGTTTTATAGTTTTCAGAGTACAGGTCTTTCACCTCTTTGGTTAAGTATGTTCCTAGATATCTCATGTTTATTGGTGCAATTGTAAATGGGATTGATTCCTTAATTTCTCTTTCTGAGGCTTCATTATGGGTGTGTAGAAGTGCAACAGGTTTCTGCACACTGATTTTGCATCCTGCAAGTTTACTGAATTCATTTATCAGTTTTAGCAGTTTTTTGGTGGAGCCTTCCAGGTTTTCTATATATAGTATCATGTCATGTGCAAATAGTGAAAGTTTTACTTCTTCCTTACTGATTTGGGTGCCTTTTCTTTCTTTTTGTTGTCTGATTGCTTTGGCCAGGACTTCCAGTACTGTGTTGAATAAAAGTGGTGAGATTGGACGTCCTGTCTGATTCCTGACCTTAGGAGAAAGGCTCGCAGTTTTTCCCCATTGAGGATGATGGTAACAGTGGGTTTTTCATATGTGGCCTTTATTATGTTGAGGTATGTTCCCTCACAACCTACTTTGTTGAGGATTTTTATCATGAATGGATGTTGTACTTTGTCAAATGCTTTTTCTGTATCTGTTGAAATGATCATATGGTTCTTATCCTTTTTCTTATTGATGTGATATATGACATTGATTGATTTGTGATTAGTGAACCACCCTTGTAACCCAGGAATAAATTCCACCTGATCGTGGTGAATGAGTTTTTTAAATGTATTGTTGGATTCGGTTTGCTAGTATTTTATCAAGGATTTTTGTATCTATGTTCATCAGGGATACTGGCCTGTAGTTCTCTTTTTTAGTGGTGTCTTTACCTGGTTTTGGTATCATGGTAATGCTGGTTTCACAGAATGAATTTGGAAGTTTTCCTGCCTCTTCTATTTTTGGAATAGTTTGAGAAGAATAGGTATCACTCTTCCTTATATTTTTTTTATGATTCCCTATGAATTTTTAAAAATTTTTAAAAATATTTATTTTTAAAAGAGAGAGAATGAGCATGAGCAGGGGAGGGGCAGAGAGAGAGGGAGACTCAGAATCCAAAGCAGGCTCCAGGCTCTGAGCTGTCAGCACAGAGCCCGATGTGGGGCTTGAACCCAGGAGCTATGAGATCATGACCTGAGCCAAAGTCAGATGCTCAATTGACTGAGCCGCCCAGGCACCCTTCATTGGATAAAATTTTTAAAATAATTTTTCATTTAACTTTTAGTTAACATATAGTAAAATATTGGTTTTAGGAATAGAATTCAGTTATTCATCACTTATATATAATAGCCAGTGCTCATCACAAGTGCCTTCTTTAATACACATCACCTATCTGGCCCATCCCCCACCCACCTCCATAAACCCTCAGTTTATTCTCTATCATTAAGAGTCTCTTGTGCTTTGGGGCGCCTGGATGGCTCAGTAGGTTGGGCATCCAACTTTGGCTCAGGTCATGATCTCACAGTTCATGAGTTTGAGCCCTGCATTGGGCTCTGTGCTGACAGCTCAGAGCCTGGAGCCTGCTTTGGATTCTGTGTCTCCCTCTCTCTCTGCCCCTCCCCCACTAGTGCTCTGTCTCTCTCACTCTATCAGAAATAAACATTAAAAAAAATTTTAAAGGGGCGCCTGGGTGGCGCAGTCGGTTAAGCGTCCGACTTCAGCCAGGTCACGATCTCGCGGTCCGTGAGTTCGAGCCCCGCGTCAGGCTCTGGGCTGATGGCTCAGAGCCTGGAGCCTGTTTCCGATTCTGTGTCTCCCTCTCTCTCTGCCCCTCCCCCGTTCATGCTCTGTCTCTCTCTGTCCCAAAAATAAATAAAAAACGTTGAAAAAAAAAATTAAAAAAAAAAAAATTTTAAAAAGAGTCTCTTGTGGTTTGGTTTCCTCTCTTCTCTCCCTCCCCTTCCCATATATACCTGCATTTCTTTTCTTGAATTCCACATTTGAGTGAAATCATATGGTATTTGTCTTTCTCTGATTGACCTTTTCACTTAGCATAATGCATTCTAGCTCCATCCGTGTTGTTAAAAATGACAAGATTTCATTCTTTTAGACGGATGAGTAATATTCTATTGTATATATATACCACTTCTTTATCTATTCATCAGTCGATGGACATTTGGACTCTCTCCATCGTTTGGCTATTGTTGATAATGCTGCTATATAACACCTGGGTGCACATACCCCTTAAATTCAAAAAATGTATTTTTGCATCCTTTGGGTAAATACCTAGTAGTGCAATTGCTGAATCACAGGGTAGTTATAATTTTAGTTTTTTGAAGAACCACCATACTGTTCCCTCTTCTTTAAATGTTTGGTAGAATTTGCCTGTGAAGTCATGTGGTCCTGGACTTTTGTTTGTTAGGAGTTTTTTGATTACTGATTCAATTTCATTGCTGGTATCAGTCTGTTCAGTTTTCTATTTCTTCCTGTTTCAGTTTTGGTAATTTATATGTTTCTAGACATATTATATGTTTCTAGAAATTTATCCATTTCCTCTAGGTTGCCCAATTTGTTGGCACAAAGTTTTTTATAATATTCTCTCATAATGGTATTTTTGTGGTGTTATTTCTCTCTCCTTTGTGATTTTATTTATTCATGGGTACTTTCTATTTTCTGTTTGATACATTTGACTAGAGGTTTATCAATTTTATTAATTTTTTCAAGGGGCCAGCTTGTGGTTTCAGTAATCTATTCTTTTGTTTTTTGGGTTTTTTTTTAGTTTTTATATCATTTATTTCTGCTCTAATCTCTACTATTTCCTTTCTTCTATTGGCTTTAGGCTTTGTTTCTTGCTATTTGGTTCCCTTAAGTGTAATTAGGTTGTTTACTTGAGATTTTTCTTGCTTCTTGAGGTATTCCCCTACTGCTATAAGCTTCCCTCTTAAGACTGTTTTTGCTGCATCCCAAAAGTTTTGTACCATTGCATTTTCATTTTTTTTTTGTTTCCATGTGCTTTCTAATTTCTTCTTTGATTCCTGAGTGACCCATTCATTGTTTAGTAGCATGTTGTTTAACCTCCATGTATTTGTGGTCTTTTCAGATTTTTTCTTATGATTGACTTCTAGTTTCATAGCATTGTGGTAAGAAAAAGTGCATCGTAGACTTTAATCTTTTTGAATTTGTTGAGACTTGTTCTGTGACCTAATATGTGATCTATTCTGGAGAATGTTCCATGTGCACTTGAAAAGAATGTGTGTTGTGCTGTTTTAGGATGGAATATTCTGAATATATCTGTTAAGTCCATCTAATCCAGTGTGTCTTTCAAAGCCATAGTCTCCTTGTTTATTTTCTGTTTAGATGACCTGTGGCTTGATGTGAGTGGTGTGTTAAAGTCTCCTACTATTATTGTGTTATTATTGATTAATTTGTTTACATTTGTTATTGTTTTATATATTTGGGTGCTTTCATGTTGGGTTCATAAAGATTTATAATTGTTATATCTTCTTGTTGGATTGTCACTTTTATTATTATATAGTGTTCTTTGTCTCTTCTCTAAGTTTTTTTTTGAGTGAGAGAGAGAGACAAAGAGAGGCAAAGGGAGAGAGAGATAGAGAGAATGAATCTTAAGCAGGCTCCATGCTCAACATGGATCCTGAAGTGGGGTTCAGTCCCAAATCCTGGGATCATGACCTAAGCTGAAATCAAGAGTCAGATCTTCAACTGACTGAGCCACCCAGGCACCCATGTCTCTTCTTATAGTCTTTGTTTTAGAGTTTAGATTGTCTGATATAAGTATTGCTTACTCCACCTTTCTTTTGACATCCATTTACATGATTGATGTTTTTCCATCCCCTCACTTTCAATCTGCAGGTGTTTTTAGGTCTAAAATGAGTCTCTTATAGGCGCCATGTAGATAGGTCTTGTCTTTTTTATCTATTATGACACCCTATGTGTTTTGATTGGAGCATTTAGCCCATTTATAGTCCATGTAATTGTTGATAGGTATGTATTTATTGCCAGTTTTAAACTTCTTTTGTGGTTGTTTCTGAAGACCTTCTCTGATCCTTTCTTGCATTTCTCTCTTTCTTGTTTTTCTGATTTTCTTTAGTGATATATTTGGATTTCTTTCCCTTTATTCTTACATGTATATTAACGGTTTTTATTTATGGTTACCATTAAGTTTGTATATAAACCTTAATATAGACTGTCTATATTAAGTTGGCCCTTCATGTTTGAACCCATTCTTATCTCCTCTCCCCCCCACATTTTAGGTATATGTTATTATGTTTTATATCCTTATTTTCCGTGAGTTCCTTGATTGATTTTTACACAGATATTCATTTTTGCTACTTCATGTTTCTTGCCTTTATACTGTCACTTTTGGTCTCTCCTTTCCACTCAAAGATTCCCCTTTAATATCTCTTGCAGGGCTGGTTTAGTGGTCATGGTCTCCTTTAGTTTCTGTTTGTCTGGGAAACTCTTTATCTCTCCTTCTATCTTGAATGATAACCTTGCTGGATAGAGTATTCTCGGCTGTAGATGTTTCCCACTGAGCACTTTGAACATATCATGCCACTTCATTCTGGCTTGCCAAGTTTCTTTTGAGAAATCTCAAGCCAGCCTTATGGGTTTTCCTTGTAAGGTACAGACTTCTTTTGTCTTGCTACTTTTGAGATGTTTTCCTTATCACCATGGTTTGCAAATTTAATTATAATATGTCTTGGTGTTGGCCTGCTTTTGTTGATTTTGATGGGAGTTCTCTGTGCCTCCTGGATGTAGATATCTGTTTCCTTCCCCATATCAGGGAAGTTTTCAGCTATTATTTCTTAAAATAAATTTTCTGCCCTCTTTCTGTCTCTTCTTCTTCCAGGACTCCTATAATACGAATGTTATTCGTTTGATGGAGTCATTGAGTTCCCTAAGCGTATTCTTGTGTTGCATAATTCTTCTTTCTCTCTTTTGTTCAGCTGCGTTATGTTTCATTACTTTGTCTTCTGGTTGTTCATTCCTCTCCTTCTTTAGTCCTGCTGTTCATTGCATCAAGTGTGTTTTTAATCTCATTTATTGCATTCTTCATATCTGATTGATTTTTTTTATGTCTTTTATCTCTGAAGTAAGGATTTCACTAATGTCTTCTATTTTTTTCTCAAGCCCAGTGAATATCCTTAGGATTGTTGCCTTCAATTCTCTTTTAAGAATGTTACTTAAATCTGTTTCTCTGGCTGTGGCCTTATCTCTTCCTTTCCTTTGGGATAATTCCTCCATGTTTGCATTTTGTCTAAGGTTTTGCATTCTTCTCTGTTAGGGAAGCGAGTTATGTCTCCTGCTCCTGAAAGCAATGGCTTTATGAAGAAGATGTCGTATTGTGCCCAGGGCCTACCACTTCAGGAATTGCCTCTGGTGTGTGCTGTATGTGCTCTGCTGTTGTGTTCTGGCTGCTCTCTCCTTCATGCCAGTCATCTGCAGAGGCTCTAATTGCCTGCTATGGGCAGTATTTGGTACCTGACCTAATGTGGGGGAATTTTAACTAGGCGTTCTCTGGTCTGCCTGTGAAATGAGACCTGTCATCACTTCCACCAGAGCTGAGGCCTTGCAAAACTCTCTGGTTGGGAGATGTGTTGTGGGCAGGGGTTTGTACTGTTCTTCTGGGAGAGGAGCCCACTGAACTGGGACTGAAGCAAGCGGTACAGAGAAGGGCAGCCCCACTGGAGCACAGGGTGGTGGGATTAATGTAAGCAAGTTAGGCAGCCAGTGCTGGTGCTGTGCTGGTTCCAATATGTGACTCTGTGTTTCTGCTAAGAGGTGGGGGAGGATAATGGCACTGTAAGCTCCTCTGTTCTCAGTGAGATGTCTCTGTGAATGCTGCGTCTCGGGGACATGCTTCAAGAAGAGCAAATACTCTTCCCCCTGTGCCTCAGGTGCTCTTCAGATCATTCTTTCCATACTCTCTGATCCCGGGTTGTTTGCCTGCCTTCTCTCTAGGATCAGGATAGTGCCCTCTGGGCTCTATCCCAGCCAAGCCCCACTCCAGGCTTTAATCCCCACTGGTTGCAAGAACTCAGGAAATTTAGTCCTTCTCATTTTCCAAGCAAGTGCCTTTGGGAAAATGTTCTCCTTGTGCATTCCCCTGTGTGCTCTCCTCTCTCTCGCCCTTCTCTGCAACCACAGCTCCCTCCCCTCTGTAGCAGCTATGATCTATATCTCCCCTAAACTACATCTCCACATTTCCTACCTTCTTTGATGTGGCCTCTTCTGTCCCTTTAGTTGTGGAGTTTCTTCTTTCAGTCTTCAGGTTGCTTTCTGGGATATTTAGGATGATTATCTACTTGTGTTTGTGGGATGGGGCTAGTCTAGGGTCCTCCTACTTTGCCGCCATTCTCCTGCCTCCCCAACTGCTGTGAATTTTTAAATGATAATCCTCCATCATACAAAAGTAAAATGTTTTCCTATCCATCAGCATGGAATATCTTTCAATTTTTTTGTGTCATCTTTAATTTCTTTCATCAGTGTTTTATAGTTTTCAGAGCACAGGTCTTTTACCCCCTTGTTTAGGTTTATTCCTAAGTATTTTATTATTTTGGGTATAATTATAAATGGAATTTTTTTTCTTAATTTCTCTTTCTTCTACTTCATTATTGGTGTACAGAAATGCAACTGATTTCTGTACATTAATTTTTTATCCTGTGACTTTACCGAATTTATTTATTAGTTTTTGTATTTTGGTAGAGTTTTCTGTATATGGTATCCTGTCATCTGCTAATAGTGAAAGTTTTACTTCCTTATCAATTTGCATACCTTTTGTTCCTCCTCACCTGATTGCTGTGGCTAGGACTTGCAGTACTATACATGTTAAATGAAAGTGGTAAGAGTAGACATCCTTGTCTTATTCCTGATCTTAGTGCAAAAGCTCCAGTTTTTCAGCATTGAGTATGATAGCTATGGGTTTTTTATATATGGACTTTATTATGTTGAGGTATGTTCTCTCTATACCTGCTGTGTTGAGAATTTTATCATGAATGGATGTTGTACTTCGTCAAAATATGTAAACAAATAAATACATAGATGCATGCATACATACATACATAAAAAAGTCCATACTACCCAAAGCAATCTATAGATTTAATGCAATCCCTATCAAAATATAAACAACATTTTTTATAGAATTATAACAAATAATACTAAGATTTGTATGGAACCACAAAAGACCTTGAATAGCTAAAGGTATCTTGAAAAATAAGAATAAATCTGGAGATATCACAATCCCAGATTTCAAGATATACTACAAAGCTGTAGTAATCAAAACAGTATGGTATTGGCACAAAAATGGACACATAGACCAGTAGAACAGAGTAGAGGGCCCAGAAATAAACCCATACTTAATTGGTCAATAAATCTATGACAAGGGAGGCAAGAATATACAATGGAAAAAAGGTAGTCTCCTTAACAAATGGTGCTATGAAAACTGGACAGATAGGTACAAAAGGATGAAACTGGACAACTTTCTTACACCATACACAAAAATAAACTCAAAATGGATTCAAGAGCTAAATGTGAGATATGAAACCATAAAATCCCTAGAAGACTACATAGGCAGTAACTTCTTTGATATTAGTCACAGATACAGTTTTCTTGATATGTTTCCTCAGGTAAGAGGAACAGAAGAAGAATTAAACTATTGGGACTATACCACAATAAAATGCTTTTGCACAGCAAAGGAAACTATCAAGGAAACAAAAAGGTAACCTACTGAATTGGAGAAGATATTTATAAATGATATATCTGATAATGGGTTGACTGAATTGGAGAAGATAATTGTAAATGATATATCTGATAATGGGTTGATATCCAAAATATATAAAAATCTTGTACTATTCAACACACACACACACACACACACACACACACACACACACACTACATGATTAAAACATGGGCAAAGGACCTGAATAGACATTTTACAAAGAAGACATGCAGATGGCTAACAGACACATGAAATGATGTTCAGCATCACTTATCATCAGGGAAATGCAAATCAAAACCACAATTAGATATCACTTTCCACCTGTAAGAAAGAGTAAAATAAAAAAGACAAGAAATAACATATGTTGGTGAGGATGTGGAGAAAAAGGAACCCTTGAGCACTGTCAGTGGGAATGCAAACTGGTGCAGCCATGGTGGAAAATAGTATGGAGTTCCCTCAAAAAATTATAAATAGAATTACTATGTGATCCGGTAAATCTACTATTGGGTATTTACCCAAAGAAAATGAAAACGATAATTCCAAAACATAATTCACTCCTATGTTCATTTTGGCATTATTTATAACAGCCAAGATTTGGAAGTACCCCAAGTGTCCATTTATAGATGAATGGATAAAGAAAGCATGGTATGCATATGTATACATATATATACACATCAGCCATAAAAAGAATGAAACCTTGCCATTTGCAACAAAATGGAAGGGGCTAGAGGGTATAATGCTAAGTGAAATCAGCCAGAGAAAGACAAATACCATATGATTTTACTTATATGTGGAATTTAAGAAGGAAAACAAACAAACAAACAAAGAAAAAAGAGACAAACAAGTAGACACTTAAATACAGAAAACCAACCAGTAGTTGCTAGACGGGTGGTGGGTGGGAGGATGGGTAACATAGATAAAAGAGATAAGAGCACACTTATCTTGATGAGCACTGAGAAATGTATAGAATTGTTGAATCATTATATTGTACATCAGCAACTATTTAACAATGTATGCTAATTATCCTTCAAAAAAGAGTAAACTGTTTTCTCTACTAGGTGCTTTCTACCAGTTATAAAAGAGAAGGATCATAGTTTGAGGCATTTTTGATGAAGGTCCTTATGATATAACTTCCTGGGACATTGTCTTTGGGAAAAGTCTATAACTCTTGATCTCTTTCCCAAGTTGGAATCTGAGGTATAAGTATAGTTTGTGTTGTCCAAATATGTGCACATCTAGCTTTTTAGGACTACAGTGATGAGGTGACATTAATGTACCCTGAATGGTCCTCCAGTCAATCAGATTGCTGTATAAAATGAAATGAACCTGACTAGTTAAATAGAACATCCCTCTCCAAGGTGATGTCAAGCTTCACCCCTCATCCTCTTTCATTAATTTTCGGTTTTCAGTCTGGAACCAAATGCAATTCTACTTACACTGTTACCCATAATGAATTCATTGAGGAGTGCCTAGAAGGATACAAGCAGTTGTCTATTTTTCAGGGTTTTCTTAAATGGAAAATGAAAACATTATTTTAAATCCACTTGCACGGTGATTCAGTTTCTTATTGCCAATTGGAATAAATGAAAACCTCATCTTAAAGCCTGAAGAGAACAACACTTTTGAATAAAAATATTATTAAGCACCCGGGAGCTCTGGTTTTCATGGTTCCAGCTAGGGTTGCCAGATTTAGCAAATAAAAACACAGGATGCGGTTAAATTTTATTTTCAAATAAACAAGTAAGTTTTTAGTATAAGTATATTCCATGTAATATTTGCAACATACGTTTACCAAAAAAATTACTTTTCTGAAATTCAAATTTAACTAGGTATTCTGTATTTATCTGGCAAACCTACTCCTAGCTTTGCTAGGTCTCTTGGGCTAGGTGGCTAGTATAAGTCTTAGGAGCAAGCAGTTAGCAGGCAGTTGGTATCAATCTGGTCCAACAGCAGGAAGACATTTTGACATTAGGTAGCATGTGGCAGGTAGAAAATATGACAGTAAGTATTATAGACAGGTGTTCAGGCAGGTAGACAGGCATGACCATGGTGATCCAGCAATAAGGATACTGCCTCAAGGTCTAAGGACCTAAGACCAAAACAGGACCTCAGTGGGAAAGAAACTGAGATATACATCATTGGATTAAGGCAGCCCACAGGAGTTAGGTAGTAATTGAACAGAGCCAAGTTTTTAGAGTGGGAATATATGATAAGGTCTCAGCTACTATAACCAGGGTACAAAGTTAAAGCAAGATCAGAGACAAAGTGATTCATATCCAGTTATTGGCACACAGCTCCTTACATTTCCTGATCAGAATAGGTTGTTAATTACATGGTCCCAAAGCCTTGGCTGGGGCTGAGCGTATGTTTAGGATTAAGTAACCATAGCTTCATAAACTGAAGAGCTATTAACATGTATTAGCTATTAGGGGATTGGGCTGCAGAAAGTTACAAGAGTCATTTACTGGCATTCAATTTCAATTGAGTTCAATTGAAATTCAGTTTTCAGTTGAAAACTGACATCAATTTTCAAAGAAAGGGTATTTATTGAGACTCCACTAGATGTCCAACACTAGGTTAGGTGTTTAGGGCACTGGAAGACATTGTGCTTGTCTTTATTTTTCTATATATATGTTACTGAGTAAATGATTGGATTTGGACTTCAGTCTGGAGGTTTCTTCCTGCTTCTCTTTACTAAGTACAGCTTTAATCTCTGGAAATAATGTAAGAGGCAACCAACAGGAACTTGGAAAAGTAGGGAGATTTGGTAAAAAGAACAGAAATTGGTGTTTGGGCCCCAACATCCCACGTTTTCCCTTACCCAACAACATAGGCAACACAAACCCAACATTTACTGGCCCCCACCGTCTGGCAACCAAAGGAAGTAACCTAGACAACACCGGGTGAGCCACTACCTTCAGGAGGGGGTAGACTGGTAGTCGCTCTTTGTTAGTTTGTGAGGGCTGCCATAACAAAATACCAAAGACTGAAGGAATGCTTGCAGCCTGTACATCTCATAAACTCCAGACTCAACTTTCTAATTAATATATTCAAACTGTTGGCTAATAAACATCTGAAATTCAACATGTTCAGACCTAAATTGATTGTTTCCATCACTAAACCAGTTCTTCCAATATAGCCTTCCTTTCTCTATTGAGAGCAATTCCATCTTTGTAATCACTCAAGCCAAAAATTTAAGGATCACTTCCTGAATTTCCTCTTATATCCTGCCTCCAGTTTTTATTTTTTAGCGAATTTTATTGATTTCAAAATATATACAGAATCTCACCATTTTTCACAACCTCTACTTCTATACTTGTTCAAGCCGTCATCATTATCTCCCTGGATTACTATAATAGCCTATTAATGGTCTCCCTGCTTTTCCTCTATTCTTCAATTTATTCTAAATGTTTTGACACCAGTATGGTCCTTTAAAAACCTAAGTTTTACCATACCATACTTCTAACTCAGAACCCTCCAGTGGCTCACTGTGCACTCAGTAAAACCTAAAGTCTTCAAAATGGCTTAAAAGCCTTAAGTCATCTGATCTCTCATCACCTATTGGATCTTATTCTTTCCCACTCCCCCAGTCACTCTACTCCAGCCACACCTTGTGGTGCTCTTCAGATACTCCTGCCTTTGCTTTGGCAGTTCTATTCTCCTACCATTTCTCTGTTTAACTAGTTCACTTTACTTACCTCTTTCAAATCTTTGCTCAAATGTCACCTTGTCAGTGGGGGCATCTTGGACCATCCTTTTTAATAATGCAATTGGCCCCCAATCTGACACTTCTCACCCCCTTTATCTTCTCTATTTATTTTTCCATAGTATTTATCCTTTTTAAAATATCCTATATAATTTGTTGTTTATGCATGCCTGCTTCTCCCCACTAGAATATAAGCTCCTTGAGTGCAGGGATCTTTGTCTGTTTTGTCCACCATTGTATTCCAACTGTCTAAAACTGTGCCCCTTGCATAACTGATGCACAATTGGTATTTACTTACTGAATGAAGGAATGGCCTGTATTCCTGAGAACGAGGTCTGTGGCACATTTTTGTAGGAAGAGTTAGGCCTTACACAACAAATGATAATTATTTGTCATCATTATTGAACATATGATAGGTGCCAAAAAACTTTCTGAGCAAGGGTTGTCTGCTCCCAGTTAGATGGAGGATTTTTCCTTTGGGGATTGGTGATAAGGACTTAATATTTTTATTAAGACCCAGATAAAGTCCTCTTCATATATAAACACAATTTTAGCTACTACACAGGTAGTAGTGGGCTCTAATTGAGGCTTAGAGTCAATTAGATACTTTGTAGGACAAATTTATGCTTGAATTTGATTCTGTATCTGTAGCTCCTAACCAGATGCATAGTGGATATTCAGTCATTGTTGGTCGATTGAGGGAGTTGGCTGAATGGATGAATAGAAAAATCTCCTGATTTATGTTCCCATGTGCCTTCTCCTCCAGTCACCCTGGGTTATTTCCCTTTCTTCATGTATTATTTATCCTTATACCCTTAACACCTAGCATTTTGCCTGTCATATAGTAAGTACTCATAGTAGTTTGGATGGGTTGGCGAATGAATAATGAGTCACCGATGTACTAGAAATGTTCATTAAATTCAGTCAGGTCATTGCTTTGTCAACTTCACCTGACCATGTGGTATACACAAAAGTTAAATCCATCTACACTGTTGAAGGATTCATTCTGTATCCTTCACTGATACTGGCCTGTACAGTTTCATCTATGAAGAAGGGAATGTAACTTTCCTAGTTTAACATGGTTATAGCCTCAGTGTTGTCACTCTTTTTAAATAATTCAAAAACTCCCTAACTCCAGCTTTTCCATTCATTCATTGTCATGGGTGCAAACTATATTGCCTCCATGGGAGGGCTGCCAGCATGTTAAAAATAAGAATATAATATTTCCATAGAAGAACCTTTTAATATTAACATAAAATGTGTAAGCATTGACAGAACAATTAGATTAATTCAGCTCTTAGGGCTAGCTTGTTGGGAGCTGACTCATCTAAAATGGTGTTAAACGATTTAGTTATACAATGAATCTATAAAGAGCTGACATAAAATATAAGCTTCATTTTTATATTTACCTTTGCATTTTAACATTATTAAAATAAAAAATGAAAACATTCTTCATGATAAATATTTGTATTAATTTAGGTTTCTCATTCATGTAACAGTAGCATTAAACTTACAAAAGATATGTAAATAGCACAAAGAATATTAGGCACTTGTCTTCTGGTTTCAAGATGGTATAAGGCTGTGTATTCACAGAGAAAAGGCTATTAGGAATTTTAATTCAGATGAAATAAAGTAGACTGATTAAGGACATTTTTTACATCAATTAGGATTAGGCTTGTCTATGAGTAACAAATATGTGAAAATTAGTGCCTTAAACAAGATGTGGATTTATTTCGGTCTGGACAGAGGCATTTCAGGGCTAGGATGGCAGCTGCATGGTGTTGGGGACCCAAACTCCTCTTACTCTGATGCTCAGCCATGCTTGACTTAGATTCCCAATGTCACCTCAGAGACCAAGTTGGCTCCAGCCATTGCATCCACATTACCTATAGCAGAAAAGGGGAAGAGGGAACAAGAAGGGTACCACTTCCATTTTTCTTGGAAGTATCATGGCAGACTTCTGGTTGTCTTGAAGTCAGTCATAATGCTATTCCAAACTGCAAAGAGGTCTTGGAAATGTAGTTTTCTTAGCTAAGCAACAATGTATCCAGCTTAAAAATTGGGATTCTTTTATTAAGAAAGAAGGAGAGAATGGAAGGCAAATGGTCTTTCCCTTATCCAAGGAAGGCCTTTGTGTCCCTTATCCAAGTGGACTGCTGGGAAAAGAATGCGTGCCTCATGTTGCCTTTACGTGATGATTTCATTAATCTTCATCAGAGCTACAATGGATTCTACTGAATTCCAACAATGCCTCTGGGGTGATTGGACTTTCCCCCGCCCCTTTCATGGCCATGTGAAGTTTGTTTCACATCCTGGGCATAAATATTTCTCAGCAGTATTCTTCATGATCAGCTAGCTGGCTTATGACTGATTTTGGAGAGAATTAACTGGTTTTTCTGTTTGGTTAAAAGTCTTCTAAGAGAAACGTAACCTATTTCTACCTTTTAATTGACCCACTGACTACACAGGACTTCCAGATCACCAAGAATCTGATAAAGATTGAGTCTGTTATAGTCAGGATATTTTTTTAAATTTTGGATTTCTCTCCAGCTCCTCCCAGATAAATAATGGACAAGAAAATGAGAGAAATATCACTTGTTTTGATATTAAGCATTTTCCCAGTGATATAATAATAACAAATATATTCATACTAAAAATGCAGGACTGTTTGGCATGATGTAATATGACTAGTATTATCCGGTCATTGTTTCAGTTGACATTTCCTCTCTTATAAACTTTTATTGTGCTAAGAATACTTAAAAATTTGAGTGAATAGATCCCATGTTAAGTGTACAGTATAACAACACATTATTGTTGACTATAAGTAAAATGTTTGACAGCAGATCTCTAGAGCTTATTCATCTTCTTTGACTGAAACTTTATGCCTGTTGATTAGTAACTCCCACCTTTCTCCCCTCCCCAGCCCCTGGCAACCACCACTGCACTCTTTGATTCAGTGAATTTGACTATTTTAGATATCTCATGTAATTGGAACCATGCAATATTTGTCTTTCTGTGACTGGCTTATTTCACTTAGTATAATGTCCTGAAGTTTTATCCTTTTTTTTTAAGGCTGAATAATTTTCTGTTATATGTATACACAAAATTTTCTTTATCCATTCATCTGATGATAGGCATTTAGATTGTTTCCACATCTTGGCTGTTGTGAATAATGCCGCAGTGAACATGAGAGTGCTACTATTACCTTTTGAGTTTCTGATTTTAATACTTTTGGATAAATATCTGGAAGTGGGCTTTCTGGATCATATGTTAGTTCTCTTTAAAAAATTTTAAGGGACATCCACATTATTTTCCATAGCAGCTACACCATTTAGCATCCAATTGCTTCACATTTTTACCAATACTTGTCTTTTGTTTACGCATTTGTTATTTATCTCTTTTCAGGAACCTGTCCCACCTTCCTCTGGGGAAATTTTTTCTGCCCTCATTGCAGTTTACAGGTGGATAGATAATCAAAACCAAGCCAATCATAATATTCCATCATCCTGGCCATATTGATCTGTCAGGGGTAAGTTAGAAGGATTAGAATTGAAGGCCAATTGTAGCTCTAATTTCTATAACAAAGAGGAATTCTTACTGTATTAGGAAAGAATGGAGTCAAGCAAAAACCTGTGATCTCTGGCAGGAATAGGAGAGGGAGAGAACCTATGTAACTCAGTAGCATGAGGTCTCCAGTCTAAGCCCATTCTTTGATTCTTTGGTTCTGAGAGCCAATCTATCATTCTATGCTTAAGCTGGTTTGGATTGGGTTTTTGCCATCTGCAACCAGAAGAATTCTAACCATACAACTTTACTTTTTAGAGCATTTAGCCATGATCTACCTTGGATTCTAGTTATTTGTGTTTTCATCTTATCTCCTGCACGTAGGTGTGAACTTCTTGAGAAATAGAATCACGACAGACTCTTCCTATGTCTTAGATGATTCCTACTTCATACCAAGTGGGTCTTAATAAGCATTTTAATTTACCAAATTATATATATACATATGTATATGTATATATATATGTATACGTATATATATACACACACACATATATAAATAACTTCTTTACCATATTATATATATATATAATTATATATATATATATATATATGTATATATATTTATATATTCTATCCATAGAGTCATACTAGCTACTATTTGTTGAGTATTTGCTGTGTAGTAGGTACCTTTCAGAGTGATGTATATGTTATTTCATCTTTACAGCCCATTTGGGAGGTAGGCACTATTACTCATTTTACACATAAGTGAACTAAGTTTAAAAGAAGTTAAAGCCACTTTCCCAAGGTATCAGTAAATGGTGAATGTTAGACTTGAGCCAGGACTCTTGATTACAAAGCCCGTGCCTTCAGTTATTGCCAATGGTTATTGGCCATTTACTCTCTAAAGTTTAGATTAGACATGACTCCCAAATACCTACCTACAATGGGATAATTTTGTGCCTTTAAAGAAAGTTCTGATGTTTGTTACTTTTTAAAAGATTACAGTCGAATTGAATATAGGCCTCAAAGGTAAAATTATCCTGTCTTTCCCTCATATTAGATTGGATTTAGACAAGTGGGCTTTATATATCAAAAAAGTCCTGCTTCCTGAAGGAAGAGAAACTGTTTGAGTACTTATTGTGCTAGAGATCAGGTCAAATTTGACCATGAATGTTTAGGCTTACAGTATACTTTTAGGGATAGAATTTCATATTTACCTCATACCATGATAGAATATGATGCAATGACCTAATGGCCCTGCCACTGTTAACTGGAGAAAAGCCTTATAGAGATTCAAATCACTGTCAGAAAAACTTAGCAAATGTTAGCAGTGGCAATTCCAGAGGTGGTGGGATTAGGAATTACTTTTATTTTTGCTTCTCTATATTTTCTGTTTTCTTGTTTAATAATAAACATAATTCTTTTGCCAAAAAAGACAAACCTAAGGATGGCCTCCATCCCTAGGATGGATCTGCAGCAGTCCCCAGAGCCTCAGTTGGCTTGTGACCAAGCCCCAGAGAGACTCTTACTTGTCAGAGTAGGTAGGGTATGAGACCAAACCTGGGTCACCCAAATGCTGTCTGTTCCCTGCCACTCACTAGGCCGTGTGTGGGCAGGCTACTCTCTATCTTGGGAGTCTCACATTTTCTCATCTCTAAAATGAAGAGCCTGGACTAGAACATCTTTACGATCATTTCTAGCTCAAAATTTCTATTTCTATTCTAAACCCCTTACTATGAAAATTCTTGTGGCTATATTTTGCCCTAAGAGGAGCATAGCACTGACTGATAAGCAAAATTTGGGCCAGTGAAGCATCCACGCACAGACCAGGGAGAGAAAAATAGTTGATATGCTAATTTTTACTTTCCCTTTCCTTAGCCCTTTATACAGAAATGCTAATATTGCTAACATTCTTAGGGAACAGGAGCTGGCCAGTAGGCCTTGGATTCTGGCTTATACATTTGGAGAGAGGTTCCTCATAAGCCAAGGCTGAAAGGGTCTTTCCAGAACATCTCTATTGTCTCCTAAAACAATATCAGGTCCTTTTCTGCTTTGATGGAAAGAAAGTTTAGAACAGGAAGTGCAGGGAACATAAAGAAGTTGAGGAATGCCACTGAGATGCAATGGAAAGACTTGCCGGTGTCATCACACTTGCACTGAGGACTGATTGTTTGTGCCGTCTGTTGTTTGGAAATGGATAGAAGCTGCAGAGGAAATGGCTTCATTGTGTAAAGACACAGAGCCATGCAATATAGTAGGAACATTGCCATTGAGTCGCACAGTTCATACCAATATATGATTTGGCTGTTTTCTTTGTTGTATTAATACTGGTAATGTCATAAGGAGAGCTTTATTCCAGTAGAGCTTATTAATTGACTGAAGCGGGATGAGGAACTGAAAACCTCTAAAAAAAAGAATCTAAAATGAGCTGGTGCCATTCCATGCTGTGAGGTATTGAGTTATTCATAATAGCAGTCAGCACTGCTCCAGGTACAAAAGATATTAAGAACATTAAAAAATGGAAGAAATTACTTCACCAGTTCTTTGTACCTTGATTTTCTCATCTGTAAAATGGGAATTGATTTTGCAAATTATGAAGCCTTTAAAAATATGAATAGTAATCCCTATGAAAATAACACCAGTATTCTTCACAGAGCTAGAACAAATAATCGTAAAATTTGTATGGAACCAGAAAAGACCCCAAGTAGCCAAAGCTATCTTGAAAAAGAAAACCAAAGCAGGAGGCATCACAATCCCAGACTTCAAGCTGTACTACAAAGCTGTCCTCATCAAGACAGTATGGTACTGGCACAAGAACAGACACTCAGATCAATGGAACAGAATAGAGAACCCAGAAATGGACCCACAAACGTATGGCCAACTAATCTTTGACAAAGCAGAAAAGAATATCAAATGGAATAAAGACAGTCTCTTCAGC
Organism: Neofelis nebulosa; assembly: GCF_028018385.1. Lineage (NCBI taxonomy): Eukaryota > Metazoa > Chordata > Mammalia > Carnivora > Felidae > Neofelis > Neofelis nebulosa. The sequence goes on from NC_080800.1 coordinate 121,487,720, forward strand.
AAGTGGTGCTGGGAAAAGTGGACAGAAACACGCAAAAAAATGAACCTGGACTACTTTCTTACCCCATTCACAAAAATAAACTCAAAATGAATGAAAGACCTCAATGTAAGACAGGAAGCCATCAAAATCCTCGAGGAGAAAGCAGGCAAAAACCTCTTGGATCTTGGCCGCAGCAACTTCTTATTCAAGATATCTCTGGAGGGAAGGGAAACAAAAGCAAAAATGAACTATTGGGACCTCATCAAAATAAAAATCTTCTGCACACCAAAGGGAACAATCAACAAAACTAAAAGGCAACCAACAGAATGGGAGAACGTATTTGCAAATGACATATCCGATAAAGGGTTAGTATCCAAAATCTCTAAAGAACTTATCAAACTCAACACCCAAAAAACACAGAATCCAGCGAAGAACTGGGCAAAAGACATGAATAGACACTTCTCCAAAGAAGACATCCAGATGGCCAACTGACACATGAAAAGATGCTCAACATCACTCATCATCAGGGAAACACAAATCAAAACCACAATGAGATTCCGCGTCACACCTGTCAGAATGGCTAACATGAACAACTCAGGCAACAACAGATGTTGGCAAGGATGCAGGGAAAGAGGATCTCTTTTGCATTGTTGGTGGCAATGCAAGCTGGGGCAGCCACTCTGGAAAACAGGATGGAGGTTCCTCAAAAAACTAAAAATAGAACTACTCTATGACCCGGCAACTGCACTACTAGGCATTTATCTAAGGGATACACGTGTACTGTTTCGAAGGGACACATGCACCCCCATGTTTATAGCAGCACTATCAACAATAGCCAAAGTATGGAAAGAGCCCAAATGTCCATTGACAAATGAATGGATAAAGAAGATGTGGTGTATATATATATATATATATATATATATATATATATATACACAATAGAGTATTATGCGGCAATCAAAAAGAATGAAATCTTGCCATTTGCAACTATGTGGATGGAATTAGAGGGTATTATGCTAAGTGAAATTAGTCAGAGAAAGACAAATATCATATGACTTCACTCATATGAGGACCTTAAGAGACAAAACAGCTGAACATAAGGGAAGGGAAGCAAAAATAATATAAAAACAGGGAGGGGGACAACACATAAGAGACTCTTAAATATAGAGAACAAACAGAGGGTTGCTGGAGAGGTTGTGGAGGGGGGATGGGCTAAATGGGTAAGGGGCATTAAGGAATCTACTCCTGAAATCATTGTTGTACTATATGCTAACTAACTTGGAGGTAAATTAAAAAAATAAATTAATTAAAAAGATATATAATTTATTGAACATTACTAATTATGACATGGAAACTTAGTGGAATGAAAGAGTTAAGGCAGTTCCTGAAATAATTAATCCCGTCCTGGGAGCTCATTTATTCAGCATGAGAGCCTCACTGATTTTAAAAAATATTTTTTAACATTTATTCATTTTTGAGAGACAGAGACAGAACATGAGTGGGGCAGGGGCAGAGAGAGAGGGAGACACAGAATCCGAAGCAGGCTCCAGGCTCTGAGCTGTCAGCACAGAGCCTGACACAGGGCTAGAACTCACAAACTGTGAGATCATAATCTGAGCTGAAGTTGGATGCTTAACTGACAGAGCCACCCAGGTGCCCCCTCACTAATTATTTGACTAATGTCAACCATGTTATACCTACTCACATTTATGCAGGTTTATATTGAAAACAATCATAAGAACATGGTGTATCAATTCATAGGAAGCTCAAAGCTCTCAGATGAATTTTGGCTGCCATGGATTGAATTTCTCTTGAAACTCACCCTCACTGACTAGGGTTTGGGGAATTGCTGGTGCTAATCAGTTTAGGGAGAGACAAAGGAAGGATTTCTCTAATTTATTGTATTAAAATAAACTTTCAATTGGAAGTAAGTGTTCATGTAAATTGGTGTCATGTACAAGCCTAGGCATTAGCATTCCATTAACTGTTAGTTGTAGTTTTGTTGTCTTACAGTGGAATTATTCAATTCAGGAAGGGGACAAAGAGTTAAAATGTATGAATGGCAAAACAAGCCCTCTTCATATGTGAGTGATGCTTGGATGGAGGCAGAAGATACTAGCAGCAGTTTGTCCTTGCCCTGTATGAATTAATGATTGAGATGTGAGTCACAAGGGAAGTAAGACTGTCCCCAAACAAGGTAACTGAGGGGACTCCCAGGGAGGGGAATGTGGAAGGCATTATGAGATAGGATATTCTTAATCTTTTCATAAAATCCATCAGAACAATTGGACAGTCCATTAAAACTTGGCATGTTACCAGCCACATCTAGACATCCAGAGAGTATACTGCCATCAGTCACAAAGGACATTCTGTCCTAGACACCCTAAGCCGACACCATGTAGCAATGGTAGTGTGTCAGTGGGATCATGGCACAAGTTCTGTCTTAATGGCAGTCATGAGGGTTTCTGTTCACCGTATCCTAGATGTTACCAGAACTGTAACAGGAGACACACAGAGTTCATTTTATCAGGTCTCTTCATTGTATGGCAGGAGATATTGGCAAGCTGTCTTACCCAAAGATACACAACAAACCTCCTGTTTCTTAGTCTGATGATCTTCCTACTATAAGAAATAACTTATTTTGATTCTTGCTTATGTTCCTTAAACATACCTCATAAGGCATTTAAACTGTATGTTTAATATATACAAGGAAAATCAATACAGAAGGAAAATCATTGCCATCACAGTGGCCATATAATAGCACTTTTCTTAGGCTGCTGTGGTGGTCATATCCAAAAGAATAGTAGCTTTATTAAGGAGACCAATTATTTTGACTCATTGTGTGCCAACACCCTTCTACCAAACACATTCTTTCCTGTTTATGTCACACCACCTGAGAGGTCTTGAAATATAAGTCCAGCAAAAGAGAAATGTCAAGTTCTATTGCCAGTTGCTTCTAATCTGGATCATATCAAAGGTTGCATAATATTGCCCACATGTTCAGCATACTCCCAGGGGAAAGAATAATAAGTGCTGTCTGAAGGACATTTTGTTTCTTGAACATATTCCTTTTATGCCAATAGCTGTGGTGGGCTGGTGGGCTCCAGGGCTAAACGCATAGACCCACAATGATTTCTTATTGGCAGACAAGTTGCTATTACTTTCCTTGCATGCTCTTTTCCATTCCCAAATGGTCTCCCTTTTGGGCCTCCTATGATTACCCCCATCCCTTTCTCTCCCCACTCCCTGCACCCACCCCCCCACCCTTGAAAGCTATCTGTTGTATTACACAAGTCTGCAGTGTTACAGCAGTTTGGACCCAGCTCCCAGACAGATACTTTGATTCAGGAAATACTTGTCAGAACGCAGACTCAGCTTATCTCCATTTAGGATGAATGAATTACAGGAGCAAGTCTTCTGTTCTTTTGCCAAGTTCACAGTCCATAAGCACAGAATGCTTTCAAGCATGTGTTGACTGGAGATGTATGTTAGTTATATGTTGTGATTCATTGAGGCATCCTTCCTTCCTTGTAGCACCTCATTTGTCAAACTTCGGTAGGAAATGAGCTATTTCACATATGTGAGTTATTCAGGTAGGATGTTACTCTTTAAGTACTAAAGCTTGACTTATTTTAGTTTCTCTCCTTTTTAAATGTGTGTATATATACATATATATATATATGTATATATATATATATATAATTTTTTTAACGTTTATTTATTTTTGACAGAGAGAGAGAGAGAGACAGAGCATGAGCAGGGGAGGGGCAGAGAGAGAGGGAGACATAGCATCTGAAGTAGGCTCCAGGCTCTGAGCTGTCAGCACAGAGCCTGACACAGGGCTAGAACTCACAGACCGTGAGATCATGACCTGAGCCGAAGTCAGATGCTCAACTGACTGAGCCACCCAGGTGCCCCTATTTATATATTTTTGAGAGAGAGAGAGAGAGAGAACAAGCTGGGGAGGGTCAGAGAGAGAGGGAGAGAGAGAATCCCAAGCAGGCTCCACATTGTCAGTGCAGAGCCTGATGCAGGGCTCAAATCCACGAACCATGTGATCGTGACTTGAGCCCAAATCAAGAGTCAGATGCTTAACCGACTGAGCCATCCAGGCACCCCTATTTTAGTCTCTTTTATGGACAGGTTGCTTAAATGAATTGTATACTCCTCTGACTTATACACTGAATAGAATACACCATACTGATCCTGTTGTTAAAGCTTAAGGGTGAATATGAGCATCAGTGATTTTATTGTGTCCTGAGACAGTGCTTTCCAAAGGAACTATTAAGGGGTGTGAGACAACTCCCTATACTCAGTGGCCCCAGCTTGTCATACTAGAGTATGTAAATTCTGGTTCCTGATTTGGGAAATTATCCATGTTGCTTTCATTCCTCGGAGCTACCAGTTGCAAGAATCTCTTCTTTCCTCGTTGGCTACATGGTCCCCCGGCATTTCCCCCTCCCCCTCCCCCTCCCAACTACACTGTGTCCATCTTCCAGTTTCCTGCAGCTGGTATTCTGTTCACTGGGAAACCACAACCAAGCATGTTAGAATTGTGTATGCAGGCAGAGGGAATGAACAGATTCTGTAAGGTTGCAGAGAGCACTAATAAGAAGGAAGCGTGGGAACAGAAACATCTGAAATTTGACACATCCCATTTAAATGCTCAAGGTTTCTTTTTGTCTCCTTCCCAATTCTAGGCTGTGTTGTAGAGAGTGTTGTTTACATTGTTTATTATGGCAGGGCCCTAGGATTCTGCTGAGGTGCCAGAGGCACGAGAGGTGTGTGTGTATGTGTAGGGGGATGGTTGCAGTGTCAGGGTTGTGGCTTATTGCAGAGGGAGGCCATTGATCACACTCTGTCCATTCTAACCAGAGCAGTATCCCTTTACATATTTTGCACATTGAAGGTAAGATTCATCAACAGACATACAGATGATAAAAAACAAAACAAAAGCAACAATTACAAAAATAAAACAATTTATGTTCCTTGAAAAAGGGGGGGCACCTGGGTGGCTCAGTTGGTTAAGCATCTGACTCTTGGTTTGGGCTCGTGATCTCATGGTTTTGTGAGTTCAAGCCCCACATGGGGCCCTGTGCTGACAGTGAGGAGCCTGCTTGGGATCCTCTCTTTCTTTCTCTCTCTCTCTCTCTCTCTCTCTCCCTCTCCCTCTCTCTGCACATCTCCCACTCACATGATCTCTCTCAAAAATAAACATAAAGAAAAAAGATAAATTGGTATAACTAATGTGGTAGTATAATTAGGTAAATAAATGCTCAGTTACACTCTCCTAGAGCATGCTTTATAACCTGCTGTTATTATGGTTGGAAAGGCATTTAGCATTTTCTAGGTATTAGGATGTCATCTAGTCCAAAGAGTTTAACTCAGTTTTGAGGATAAATAACACAACATTTAAAAATTGCAAGTACCAGGACACCTGGGTGGCTCAGTCGGTTAAGCGTCCACCTCTTGGTTTTGGCTCAGGCCATGATCTCACGGCTTTGTGAGTTTGAGCCCCACATTGGGCTCTGCGGTGACAGTGTGGAGCCTGCTTAGGATCTTGTCTGTCTGTCTGTCTGTCTGTCTGTGTCTCTCTCTCTCTCTCTCTCTCTCTCTCTCTCTCTTTCTCTCTTCCCATCCCCTACTCATGCTGTCTCTGAATCTTTAAAAAAAAATTAACTTAAAAATAAATTGCAAGTACCATTTTACCTAAACTGTACATTTCTTTTTCCTATCTGAGTTGAACAGTGGAGCATGTAAAAGTCCAATAGAAACAGTGAAGTCCAATAGAAATGTAATGTTAACTAAGGTATGGAATTTAAGATTTTCTAATGGCCATGTCAGAAAGTAAAAATAAATAGGCAAATAATTCTAATAATTTTAATATTTTATTTAATGCAGTATATCCAAAATATCTTAATTTTAACATATAATCAATGTAAAAAAAACATACTGCTTTAGTTTTTAACTTCAAATTACTTAAAATGATGTAAAATTAAAGATGCAATTCCTCATTCACACTAGCCACGTTCTGCCACATGTGTCTAGTGACTACTATATTAAATAGTATGATTTTAGAACATTTTGATACATTTAAAATGTTCAACAAAGATTGGATGGCCCTTTCATAGGAAGAGCTTAAAGCAAAATCTCATTAATTTGGGCTCCACTAGTTTGGAAATATGATAATTTTATCAGAGTTCAGCTGAAGTTTACAGTCTGATTGCTCTGTGGAGAAAGGTTTGACTTGGCACATTCACCATATAAATCAGATCACAGAAGGCATGCTTAATCCACTTAAGAGTATTAAGCATTTTTTGGGACTTTAGCACATTTATGAATGCAAAAATATTCTGTTATGCATAGCAGAGTGTCCTATATTCATTAAAAGGCATAACAGGGTAATGTTTGCTTTGTGATACTTTGTAAGCAGTTAGTTATTATTACACTGTTTTTGAAGGATTTGTATAAGTCAGATTTCCTTTAAAGTTGTCCAAAAGTGTGATTTGTTAATATTTCAGTTAATTGTTACTTACATAAAACTTCACAAATATAGTCTATGTCAGCTTAAATGTAACAGTAACATGGTGCTTTGTTTTGCGGTGATACTGTCTCCCAGGGCAGTGAAGTTAAAATGAGACAAGGTGCTTCATAACTTATAAAATATCTCATGCATGTTATTCACTCAATCAGTAAGGAGTTATTTACTGACTTTTATAAGCCAAACTTTGTGGTAGATAGTAGGGATATAGCTGGGAACCAGATGGACACACATGACCCCAGCCCTCAGGAGCTTACAAGCTGGTGGGGAGATACAGGAAAATAAATAGGGAATTAACATAGAGGGTGGTAAGCAATATGATAGGGGAAACTCCAGTTGCTAAGAAAACATATAGGAGAGCCATATAACTCAGACTAGTTGGATAGGATAGTCAGGGAAGCCTTCCTGGAAGAAATGACATCTAGGCTGAAACCTGCAAGTTGATTTGGAGTTAGCCAGGTGAAGGAGTGCACTGAATGCCTCAGAAAGAGGAAGCAGCATGCACAAAACCTAAGAGGTGAGAAGGAGAACATGAAGTTGTCTTGGAACGGAAAGTAGTTCTGTGCTACTGTAGTAGGGAGTCCAGATGAAAGAAGGAACCATGGTGAAGGTGGGAAGGCCAGTAGGAACCGGATCATAAAGGACCTAAGGAAGTTTGACTTTGTTTGTTCATCTGTTTGTTGGTTTGTTGGTTTATGGATTTATTTATCGGTTTATTATTTTAAAGTTTTTATTTAAATTCTATTTAGTTAAATACAGTGTCATATTAGTTTCATGTGTACAATATAGTGTTTCAACACTTTCATATGAGGCACGAGTGCGTTCCTTAATCCCCATCACCTATTTCTCCTTTATCCCCTCTACCTCCCCTCTGGTAACCATCAGTTTGTTCTCTACACTTAAGATCTTGCTTCTTGGTTTCTCTGTGTTCTTTCCCCTTTGTTTATGTTTGTTTTGTTTGTTAAATTCCACATAGGGGTGAAATCATGGTATTTGTCTTTTTCTGACTGACTTATTTCACTTAGCATAATATTCTCTAGTTCCAACACGTCATTGCAAATGACAAGATTTCATTCTTTTTGATGGCTGAATAATGTCCATTGTGTGTGTGTGTGTGTGTGTGTGTGTATAATGTATGTATTGTATATATATATTGTACGTATGTATATACATATATGTATGTATGCATGTGTGTGTGTGTGTGTATACACACACACACACACACACACACACACACACACCACTTCTGTGATGGATACTTGTGCTGCTTCCATATTTTGGCTTTTGTAAATAATGCTGCTAAAAACATATAGGCCTATGTATTCCTTTGAGTTAATGTTTTTGTATTCTTTGGGTAAATACCCAGTAGTGTGATTACTGGATCATAAGGTAGTTTTATATTGAACGCTTTGAGGAACCTGCATACTGTTTTCCAGAGTGGCTGCACCAGTTTGCATTCCCATCAACAGTGCACAAGGGTTCCCTTTTTTCCACATCCTCATCAGTACTTATTGTTTCTTACATTGTTGATGTTAGCCATTCTTACGGGTGTGATGTGTTATCTCATTGTAGGGTTGATTTGCATTTCCCTGATGATGAGTGATGTTGAGCATGTTTTCAAGTGTCTGTTGGCCATCTGCATGTCTTCTTTGGAGAAATGTCTTTTCATGTCTTCTGCACATTTTTAATTGGATTATTTGATTTTTGGGGTGTTAAGTTTTATAACTTCTTTATATATTTTGAATAAAAGTGAAAACATAATGGTCCAAAACCTCTGGGATGCAGCTAAAGTGGTTCTAAGAGGGAAATTTATAGCAATACAGGCCTATCTCAAAAAGCAAGAAAAATCTCAAATAACCTAATCTTGCACCTAAAGGAGCTAGAAAAAGAACAATTAAGAAAACCTAAAACAATCAGAAGGAAGGAGATAATAAATATTAGAGCAGAAATAAATGATATAGAAACTAAAAAAGCCATAGAACAGACCTATGAAACCAGGAACTGGTTCTTTGAAAAAAATCAATAAAATTGGTAAACCTTTAGCTAGACTTATCAAGAAAAAAAGAGAGAGGACTCAGATAAATAAAATTACAAATGAGAGAGGATATATAACAACAAACACCACAGAAATATAATCATAAGAGAATATTATGAAAAACTATATGCCAACAAATTGTGCAACCTGGAAGAAATGGATAAATTCCTAGAAACATATAAACTACCAAACCTGAAAAAGGAAGAAATAGAAAATTTGAACAGACCAATAACCAGCAAAGAAATTGAGTCAGTAATCAAAATCTCCCAATAGCTTCTCCCACAATACTTCGTGCTTTCCAACTGGGGCCTTGCAGAATTGCTCCTGCAAAGAAGGACAGCGAGGAGGGCTATTCTGCCATTGACAAGGTAATGACCAGGGAATATACAATCAACATTCACAACTGCATCCGTGGAATGGGTTTCAAGAAGCATGCCCCTTGGGCACTCAAAGAACTGGAAATTTCCCATTAAGGAGATGGGAACTACAGATGTACACATTGATACCAGACTCAACAAAGCTGTCTGGGCCAAAGGAATAAAGAATGTTTCATACTGTATTCATGTGCAGTTGTCCAGAAAATGTATCAATAATGAAGATGCACCAAACAAGCTCTATACGTTGGTTACCTATGTACTTGTCACAACTTTAAAAAAATCTACAGATGAATGAAAAGTACCCACTGATTTTCAAATAAAGGTATAAAAATGCCCTCCCCAAACCTCCTGACAAACAAAAGTTCAGGACCAGATGGCTTTGCAGGGAAATTCTGTATAACATTTAAGGAAGAATTAATACTTATTATTCTTAAACTATTTCAAAAAATAGAGGAAGGGAAACTTCCAAATTCATTCTATGAAACCAGCATTACCACGATACCAAAACCAGGTAAAGACACCACTAAAAAAGAGAACTACTGGCCAGTATCCCTGATGAACATAGATGCAAAAATCCTTGATAAAATACTAGCAAACCGAATCCAACAATACATTTAAAAAACTCATTCACCACGATCAGGTGGAATTTATTCCTGGGTTACAAGGGTGGTTCACTAATCACAAATCAATCAATGTCATATATCACATCGATAAGAAAAAGGATAAGAACCATATGATCATTTCAACAGATACAGAAAAAGCATTTGACAAAGTACAACATCCATTCATGATAAAAATCCTCAACAAAGTAGGTTGTGAGGGAACATACCTCAACATAATAAAGGCCACATATGAAAAACCCACTGTTACCATCATCCTCAATGGGGAAAAACTGTGAGCCTTTCTCCTAAAGTCAGGAATCAGACAGGACATCCAATCTCACCACTTTTATTCAACACAGTACTGGAAGTCCTGGCCAAAGCAATCAGACAACAAAAAGAAAGAAAAGGCATCCAAATCAGTAAGGAAGAAGTAAAACTTTCACTATTTGCACATGACATGATACTATATATAGAAAACCTGGAAGGCTCCACCAAAAACTGCTAGAACTGATAAATGAATTCAGTAAACTTGCAGGATGCAAAATCAGTGTGCAGAAACCTGTTGCACTTCTACACACCAATAATGAAGCCTCAGAAAGAGAAATTAAGGAATCAATCCCATTTACAATTGCACCAATAAACATGAGATATCTAGGAACATACTTAACCAAAGAGGTGAAAGACCTGTACTCTGAAAACTATAAAACACCGATGAAAGACACTGAAGATGTGAAAGACACAAAGAAATGGAAAGACATTCCGTGCTCATGGATTGGAAGACCAAATATTGTCAAAATGTCTATACTACCCAAGGCAATCTACACATTAATGCAATCCCTGTCAAAATACCAACAGCATTTTTCACAGAACTAGGACAAACAATCCTAAAATTTGTATGGAACCCTGTATAGCCAAAGTGATCTTAAAAAAGAAAAGCAAAGCTGGAAACATCACAATTCCAGACTTTACATCATATTGCAAAGCTGTAGGAATCAAAACAGCATGGTACTGGCACAAAAACAGAAAAAAGATCATTGGAGCAGAATAGAAAACCCAGAAACGGACCCACAATTATATGGTCAATTAATCTTCAGTATAGCAGGAAAGAATATCCAATGGCCAAAAAAACAAAAAGCAGTCTCTTCAACATATGGTTTTGGAAAACTGTATGGTGACATGCAAAAGAATGAAACTGGATCAATTTCTTCCACCATACACAAAATTAAGTGGCTTAAAGACCTATATGTGAGACTTGAAAGCATAAAAATCATAGAAAAGCACAAAGCCAGTAACTTCTTTGACAATGGGCAATAGCAACTTCTTTCAAGATATTTCAGGATATGTCTACTGATGCAAGAGAAACAAAAGTAAAAATAAACTATTGGGAGTTTATCAAAATAAAAAGCTTCTGCACATCAAAGGAAACAATCAACAAACCAAAAGGCTACCTACAGAATGGGAGAAGGTATTTGCAAATGACATATCTGGGTGAGTATCCAAAATCTATAAAGAACTTCTAAAACTCGATACTCAAAAAACAAATAGTCTGATTAAAAATGGGCAGAAAACATGAATAGACATTTTTCCAAAGGAGATGTACAGATGGCTAACAGACACACGAAAACATGCTCAACGTTACTTATCGTCAGGGAAATGCAAATCAAAACTACAATGAGATAGCACCTCACCGTGGTCAGAAAGGCTAAAATCAACAACACAACAAACAACAGATGTTGGCGAGGGTGTGGAGAAAGGGAAACCCTTTGGCACTGTTGGTAAGAATACAAACTGGTGCACTCACTGTGGAAAACAGTTTAGAGATTCCTCAAAAAGTTAAAAACAGCACCACCGTACAGTGCAGCAATTGCACTACTGGGTATTTACCCAAAGGATGCAGAAGGACTAATTCAAAGGGATACATGCACCCTGACATTTATAGCCGTATTATCTACAAGAGCAAATTATGGAAACAATCGATGTGCCCATCAACTGATGAATGGATAAGGAAGATGTGGTATACATACACAATGGAATATGACACAGCCACAAAAAGAATGAAATCTTGCCATTTGCAACAAAGTGGATGCAGCTAGAGAGCATAATGCTAAGCAAAATTAAGTCAGTCAGAGAAAGACAAAGACCACATGATTTCACTCACATGTGGAATTTAAGAAACAAAACAAATGAGCAAAGGAACAAAAATGAGAGGCAGAGACAAACCAAGTAACAGGCTCGTAACTATAGAGAACAAACATAGTTACCAGTGGGGAGGGGAGTGGGGGATGGGGGACATCGGTGATGGGGACTAAAGAGTGTACTTGTGATGAGCACCAGGTGACATATGGAAGTTTGAACCAGTATATTATACACCTGAAACCAGTATTACAGTGTATGTGAACTAACTGAAAGTTAAATAAACATTTAACAAGTTCCTAGCAGTTACTTTTCTTTTTCCAGAGTTAGAGAGCAATTCACTTCTAAAACAGTTTTCCTTCATTCTGGAAAAAAAATCATGCACTATCCTCTTTAAATTACATAAATGAAATCAGTATTCTACCATTGTTCTTAAATAAGGATGTAATTGGGTACTGCCATAGAGTGGGAGAGGTAAACGAGACAATGGTTTCGTTTTTCAATAATCTTACTGAGTGATAGTAGTGTTTTTCTTATCATTCCCATCCATATCGATTTGTACCCGCAAGTTTATGTAGGAACCAAGGATCATTATGGCAGAATGAGTAGAATTTCCACCTCCCACTACACTGCAGTTCAAAAATACAGTAGTAAAGCCAATCTGATGGGTGGGATGGCCCCTAATGAGGCCAGATGGTGAAAGACAAAAAGGATTCCTGAGAGAGAGAGAAAAAAAGTCTGGAATAGTGACTCAAATGCAACACCAGAAGTCAAGCTAGTTCTGGTTAGAGGGGGTTGATGTTTCTACCAGCTTTTGCTGGCTTAACTCTATTGCTGGTTGGACCTTGGGAAAACAACTGGTGTGGGCGGGTGAGCTTGTGCACACGTGTCCTCGTGTGTATGTGTGTGTGTCTGTGTCTGAGAGAGATTATCACAAGTTGTAACTCTTAAGGCCCTTACCAATTAAGATGTAGCATATCCTGAGATGATCATAAGGCCAGGAGGTGGAGTATGTTATCTTTTCTTCCAAGTTTGAATGGGGCAGAGACAACAGCAGCGCCAGCAGCGGTAATGAGAGCTTAGCTTGCATGGAGATCCTAGACCTTCAGTGTAGAATAGCAGCAGCAACTAGAACACCTCTTTTCACAGTTTGTTCAATCTTCAGCAACAAATAAGAACATTAGGGATTAAGCCTTTGGACCAAGAACCCTGGGAACTTTGGGAACTATAAGAGGCCAAGTCCCAGAGAGAAGGGTCCCAGAGAGAAAGATCAGACTGCTTGAGCATTTGTATGGGTAAGGGTTCCGGGTCACTGTAATCTAAGGACAAAATAGGAAAGAAAACACAAAGTGCACTTATCTAGGGACCACAGACATAGATGTGGTCTGGCATCTATGACTGTTCTGGATATCTTACTTCTCTGGAAGGTAGAAGCCTTTCCTCAGAGACCCTTTCACTTGCATTCTCCCACCTGGCACACCATGTGCAGTGGCCAGGCTACACCCTAAAAAAGTGTACTATACTTGGTTTTGCTACAGGAAAGGGTAATATAAATGATCAAAAGGATGTATGCTTGCAGGAGGGCTGACTTATGAGAACAGATTCAAATATGTTCAGATTCTTTGCAGAGAAGGATGAAGACTGAGAAGGGATAGGTTCAAAATCTATAAAACTGAAAATATGGCTTGAGTGACCTTAGACTGGTTAACAAAATCACAGAATACCAGAGCTACAGGAAAACATTACTGTTTCCATCCTCACCCCACCCTAAAACTTTAACGTGGTAATTTTTTTAATTCCATGTGATGACATAACTCTGTTCCAAAAGAGATTCCCTTAATGTGTGGGTTCTTTCCAGACTTGGTAAGAAAGAGTATGGTGACTACTCACGATCCTTGACCAATGCCCTAGGTCACGTTCTGAATGGAATTTCTCAAGTTCTTAGGAATCTGTATAATTTTGGATGTGTGTGTCTTGTATATGATAATTTTTAAATGTACTGGGATTATACTGAAAGAACTACTGATGGGGAAAAAAGATAAAGGAACAAAAGATTTAATAAAGAAAATTTTGCCTATATGGAACTACCTTACAAAGAATCAAAAACAGACCTTCTCCCAGAGATTTTTTTATAAGGGAAAAAAAAAAGCTGAGATTTTTTTTTTTTATTTGACACACCAGTGAAGAGATTTCCTAAGGAATTCTCTGAGGTATAAAAATCAGGAAACTTTAAGCAGTAGAAAAAAAAGAAGCTCATGATGGTTATGCTAATGTGGCAGTAAAAATTTGCCTTGAGTCTACAGGTCTTTGTATGGGACTCAAAATGAGTCTCATTTTCATGGATCAAGAAAAGAGCCTTCATGTATAGATCTAGCACAGGTCTAGCTAACAGGGGTCACTCTAGCTCATGATCTTTAATCAGCAAGGGGTGTGTATGTGTGTGTGTGTGTGTGTGTGTGTGTGTGTGTACGTGTGGTTATGACCAATTGTGGTGAAAGTCAGAATTCAGTTTTGATTATGCCTTAGCAAGTACTGCCATAAAGAATTTTCCTCCTCCTTTCCCAAGTGTCCATTTGGTGAGATGAACCTATCTCTTTCCCATAAAATACAAACAGGCTCATTATGGCAAGATTCTTTCCACCACAAAGTGCTTTCTAATGCACAAGGCTCCTTTGATGCTCTTTCAATTTGAGTCAAAACAGTTTTCAGTGCATAGCATCTCAGTGAAGTAGTCTCTTTGAGGCTGGCCTGTGTCCAAAATATGCAGGGTCAATCCCTGGGTCCCCTGAGCTATCTAAAGCCATGAAGATCTGCCCAGCCAAGTTCACCCCACCCAAAAGTAAACGATAATTTTTTTTTTACTTGTATTTCTCAATAAGTCACCATACCCTTGAAACAATTTGCATTCCTTTCTGCATGGCAGTAGGAATAGAGTGTATCCTATCTAAGGAAAGAAACCACCAGGACAAGGTCCCTTGCAGGCAGGATAGGAACTCTGAGTAAGTCTAATGGAAGAGAAGCATGAAGTAAGGTAGGAAGTCTTGACACAAAAGGATAAATTCTAGTAGATTAGATAATAGGTTTTCAAGGATTTTCCCTTCTATTCCCAATAAAAGGATTATGGACCCACACCCATAGTGTCATGTGACTTGCAATGTCTCATATGGGAGGGCTAAGAGGCACACCTTCTCAGTCCATTGATGTAAATGGCCAATGGGATGTGAGTGGACATGACATCTGTCACATCTGAGCAGAAGTCTTAAGCTAAATTGCATCGTATGACCATGATTCTTACTTTTTTCCCTAGGCCATGAATGTAACGTATCCCAAACAGAATGAACATGCTCCTTTAGCCTAGGTCCTAGAATGAGAAAATGCATGAAGCCACCTCACAGCCAAGAGCAGACCCAGACCCACCAGCATGTAACATGAACAAGAAAGAAATCACTGCTGTAAGTCACCAAGAGCTTGTGGTTGTTTATTACTGCAACAGAGTTGACTAATACGCAAGGGATGCCAAGGCTGTGTCCAGAGACAAGGTGGGAGGGTAGAGGAGTGGACACGGGAGACAAGTATGCTGCAATAGTTTTTTTCTCAATTCCCAGGTCCACTTGAGAAAATTCTATGTCCTTGTATCATAGAATGGCATGACATCTTTTGCTGTTGCCCCCAGGACTGGAGCTTTACCGTCTCTGGGGGATCTAGTATTAATTCCTTGGGGTCATTCCCTGTTCCTTGGGTCCCCTGGATGAGGAAATTCATGCCAGTAGAGCCCTGTACGAATTGATTTTTTTCCCTCCTACTACCACCATCTTCACTGTAAAAACAGGAAATCAGAGCTGACTTGTTTCAGCAGTAGTGGAAAACCGATGCAGTTACCCAGCATAATATCTCCAGTGATTTATTAAAGTTCATTTAAATATTTACTGCCTCACAACACTTCCTTGCATCACTTGTCACTGGAACATGCTATTTTTTTTTTAATACTCAGCAGAAGCAGGTAAGCAGATGTTCTCAAGCTGTTACCAACCAATGGCCAATCAGTGTAATACAAGTCAGCTAAACTTGACCTTACGCAAATGTAGTTTCACATATGAACAAAGATCCTTTTTCTTTCTATTAACATCTCTTCTCCTCTATTTCTCATTCTGGTCCTTCCACCTATGAAGCTATCATTTAGTAGCTACCTATTATATGCCAGGCAATTCACAAATGTAATTTCTAATCTTTACAACAACCCTTCAAGGTAGGTATTGTTCCCAATTTACAGTCAGTAACTTACTATATAAGCTTTCTATGGCTGTTATAACAAATTACCACAAACTTAACTGCTTAAAACAACACCCATTTATTATCTCACAGTTCTGCAGATCAGAATCCAGGTATGGCATTGCTGAACTGGGTCTCCCACTTAGGGTCTCACTGGTTGAAGTCAAGGTAGGGGCAGGGCTGTGCTCTTTACCAGGGGGTCTGAGGAGAATGGGCTTTCAAGTTACTTTAGCTTCTTGGCAGGATTCAGTTCCCTGTGGTTGTAGGTCTGAGATTCCCATTTCTTTACTGGCTGTCAGCCAGGAGTTTTACTCAGCCCCTTCAGGCCCCTACATTCCTTATCTCATTGCCCTTCCTTCTTCAAACCAACAAAGGCGGGTCCAGTCCCTCTAACACTTTGAACCTCTCAGACTTTCCCTTCTGCCTCCTACTTCCTGCATCTCTCTGACTTCATTCAGCTAGAAAGTTTTCTGCTTTTAAGGGATCACGTGATTAGATGGGGCCCATCTGCATAACCCAGGACATGCCCCACCTCAAGGTCCATAACCTCAATCACATCTGCAAAGTCAATTTTGCTATGCAAGATAACATATACACAGGTTCTGAAGATTAGGATGTGGACGCATGCCATTGCAGGGCTTTATTCTACCTACCACTTTTCCCCAGATCACACATTTAGCAAGTGACCGAAGTTGATGCGAATCAGGTCAACTTGGCATTAAGGCTCAAGCTCTTCCCATGTGTCTACCCTGCCTTTCTAATGTGTTTAATTTGTTAGAGTATGTAATAAATAGGAAAACAAAGGAGGAAAACTGTCTTAAAGCAGAAATGTATTTAGTAAATACAGTCTGTTCCCAATTTTCAACATGACTTATACCTTTGGAATAAAGGACTCAAAACAAAGTTTCAAATAATTCAATGCTGTTTCACTCCATATTCTGAAGGAATAGTGAGTGTGTATATTAAATATACATATGCTTTTCACAACAAATGTAGATGAAATTGTCAGAATCATTCTGCAAATTCATCCAAGACTGAAGATGCTTATTCCTGGCAGAACTGAAAGCACTTTAAACAGAAAATACTCTCTTAGATCCACTAATACCAGAAGATAGCACAAGGGTTTCGATACACTAGGCACACATTGCCTCCAATTGTCAGGAGTCACCCAACCCTCACAGTATTTCCCAGAAAGGCGCACACTGACATCCTGGTAGGAGCAGGGTTTGTTTTTCCTCTTACCATGCACTTGATTATAATACCCACACTTCTGTAGATCCAAATATTAGCAGAACCTCATCAGAGTTAAAACTGTAATGTCGAGCAGAATGATGACTGGGGCCAGGACAAATCACTTTTGAAGTTAATGTGCCTGTCACTAAAGCCCAACCACAGACAAGGGACACACACAAAGTAGGTGATTAAGAAATGCTTGCTTGCAAAGCTGTGGGAACTTCAGAGCAGTAGCTGAGACTGGCTCTAACATCTTAAATTTTGATCACGTGTCTCAGTTAAGCTGAGTCTGATCAAAAGGGAGGGAATTGTTAAAAAGAAAACCACAGGCCTAAAATGGTGTCACTTTGGGGCGCCTGGGTGGTTCAGTTGGTTAGGCGTCCAACTTCGGCTCAGGTCATGATCTCGTGGTTCATGAGTTCAAGCCCCGTGTCGGGCTCTGTGCTAACAGCTCAGGGCCTGGAGCCTGCCTCTGATCTGTGTCTCTTTCGACTTCACCAATGAATTCCCATATCCAATGATGATTTATTCATTTATTTACTCAATATGTATGTTAGGTATTTTCAAGTGGCCATCCCTGAGCAAGACATTGGAGGCATGTCATGTCTTTGTTCTCAAAAAGCTCATGGTCGGGGCGCCTGGGTGGCGCAGTCCGGTTGAGCGTCCAACTTCAGCCAGGTCACGATCTCGCGGTCCGTGAGTTCGAGCCCCGCGTCGGGCTCTGGGCTGATGGCTCGGAGCCTGGAGCCTGTTTCCGATTCTGTGTCTCCCTCTCTCTCTGCCCCTCCCCCGTTCATGCTCTGTCTCTCTCTGTCCCAAAAATAAATAAAAAACGTTGAAAAAAAAATTTAAAAAAAAAAAAAAAGCTCATGGTCTAGTTGGGTAATTCTAAGCCATGTAAGAGGATAAGGGTGAGTTGCCCAAAGTAGGAATTAGTAAATATCTGTTGAATAAACAATAGTTAGAATCACAATGGAAACACGTGAAAAGATGCTAAACGTCATTAGTCATAATGGAAATGCAAATCAGAACCACAGTGTGAGGGGTGCCTGAGTGGCTTCAGTCAGTTAAGCATCCAACTTTGACTAGGTCATGATCTCGCAGTTCATGAGTTTGAGCCCTCTGTGTTGACAGCTCAGAGCCTGGAGCCTGCTTCAGATTCTGTCTCCCCCTCTCTCTGCCCCTCCCCTGGTCACACTCTATCTATATCTCAAAAATAAATAAAAACATATAATTTTTTTTTTAAAAAGACAGTGTGATACCATTCACACCCACCAGAATGGCTATAATTTCAAAAAATGGAAAACAACAAGTGTTAGTAAGAATGTAGAGGAACTAGAATCTTCACACATTGTTGACAGCATTATAAAATGATGTAGCCACTTTGGAATATAGTTTCCTCAAAAGATTAACCAGATGACCTAGCAATTCCAGTCCTGGTGGAATTTATTAAAGTTCATTTAATAAAGTACATGAATTATGGAGTATATGCAGTAATGCTATATATATACTCCTAGGTATGTGTGTGTGTGTGTGTGTGTGTGTGTGTATATATATATATATATATATATATATATATATATATATATCCCCAAAGAATTAAAAACAGATATTCAAACAAAAACTTGTACATGAATGTAGCCTTATTCATGATAGCTGAAAAGTAGAAACAATCTATTTATCCATCAAATGATGAATGGATAAACAAAGATAGTAGAGCCGTATAATGAATATGACTCTGCAACAAAAAGGAACGAAGTCCTGATACATGCTACAACATGGATAAACCTTGAAAATGTTATGCACAGGGAAATAAGCCCCACACAAATGGACAAGTAGAGTATGATTCCATTCATATGAAATAGCCCAAAAAGACAAATCTATAGAGACCAAAAGTAGATGAATGGCTGCCTAGGGCTGGGGTTGTTGGGGGGAACTGGAGGGTGACAGTAGATAGAGGGTTTCTATTTGGGATGATGAAAATATTCTAAAGTTGTATCAGGGTGATGGTTGCACAGCTCTGTGAATATACTAAAAACCACTGAATTACACATTTTTAAATGGTCAATTGTGTGATATGTGAATTATATCTCAAATAAAGCTATTATTTAAAATATCTTCTAGGGGCGCCTGGGTGGCGCAGTCGGTTAAGCGTCCGACTTCAGCCAGGTCACGATCTCGCGGTCCGTGAGTTCGAGCCCCGCGTCAGGCTCTGGGCTGATGGCTCAGAGCCTGGAGCCTGTTTCCGCTTCTGTGTCTCCCTCTCTCTCTGCCCCTCCCCCGTTCATGCTCTGTCTCTCTCTGTCCCAAAAATAAATAAAAAACGTTGAAAAAAAAAATTTTTAAATATCTTCTTGAACTCTTCTAATGGCAGGAACTTTGCTAAATTATTTACACCCATCTTCTCACTTAAGTCTGACTATCACCTTATAAGCAGATGCTGTGTTTTATTCCATTTTATAGTTAAAGGAAGTTGTAGCTTAGAACTGATCCCATATCACCTGGCTAATCAGCAGTGGACCTCAGATTCAAACCCAGTGAGCCTGGCACCAGAGTCCTCTCTTTCCCTTCCTCTCTTTACTGAACTGAGTAAACTATTCTGACCAGAGAGGCAACTTGGTAATACAATCTGGGGAGTGAGTCCAGATATAAATGGAGAGCTCTATTAGAAGGCACTTGAGAAGCAGTGGAAGGGATCATGGAATCTGGAATCACACATCTGTGCTTGGCTTCTGTTCTTGCCTCCACTCAAGACGATGTGACTTACAGGTGCCAAAGATTTGTAACTTCTCTGACTTCAGTCTCTGACTCCATGAAGGGATACAAATAACCAGAACCGCCTCTCAGAGTTGTTAATAGCAGCCAAAAGGATAATAACTGTGGCCATTCTTGGAACGTAGGAAACACTGTGCATATGTTAGGGATTATTACATTCACTGCCTCAAATTCTTTCATGCAAAAGTCTGGAGCCATGTGCACAAAAATGTATACATAAGGACAGTCACCAAAACATTGCTACTAATAGCAAAATCTAGGGAGACAATCTAAGTGCTTATCAACAGGCAAATGATTAAATAAATTGTGATACATGCATACTATGGAACGCCATGCCCACTGAGTTGGTAGTTTTGCATATAGTGATATTACAAAAGTGATAAAATAACGTCACAAAGTTGCATGCATGCTACTATCCTATTTTAGTATTTTTTTTAAACTACACCAGTGATTTCTCTCTTAATCTAGATAATGGTTACATAGGTGTATACAAATATAGAAAAAAAAGGGAATATATACTTAATACCTGTGCACTTTTCTTTATATATCTCAATAAAAAGTAATATATATATGTATATTTATACTTAGTCTGTGCAATGATAAAAGTTTTTAAGTATACACATCAAACCGTCAACAGAGGTTACCCTTGGGGAGTTAGACTGGAGAGGGGGTAGAATGAAAAGGGGCTTTCTTATACTTTTCTATGCCTCGACATCATTTTTAATTTTTCAAATTAACATATATATCTTCCATTACTTTCTTAAAAAGATATTTAAAAGTAGCCAGGGATCAGGGGCGGCTGGGTGGCTTAGTTGGTTAAGCGTCTGACTTTGGCTCAGGTCATGATCTCGTGGTCTGTGAGTTCGAGCTCCATGTCAGGCTCTGTGCTGACAGCTCAGAGCCTGGAGTCCACTTTGTATTCTTTGTCTCCTTCTCTCTGCCCCTCCCCTATTCATGCGCTCTCTGTCTCTCTCTCTCTCTCAAAAATAAATAAACGTTACCAAAAAATCCTGAATTCTATTCGAACTTAATTCAGAGAGCACCTGCCGTCAGATACTTTCCCCAAAGAGCAAAATCCTTAGCTAGGTGGAGGGGGTGCATGGGCTTATAAGGCCCCTCCTTCTGCCTTGGCTTGAGGCACATGTAAATGGTAGTCTCTGATGCCGAAATACCCATTTTTAAAGGACTTCTGTTCACAGCCGTCAGACTGTGGTGGTACCTTCAAGTACCTGCTACTCATAAGTATTCAAATGAGTGTGTACATATGCCTAGAGGAAACCACAGCTTGGATTCAGATCTCCAGTGGGTTTTCCAAACTCCTATGAGGGCAGACATCTTCCAAGTTGGTGGCCAGCCAAGGTATGACAAAAGGCTACAGAACAAACAAGGCATTAGAGTCCTGTCTGTTGGTAACCACTAATGAAGCACCTTTATCAGAGGCCATCCTTCGATCTCCTGCTAGAACTTCAAATGAGTACGACTGGCTTCATTTGAGTGCTTAGTAAATAATCACTAGTGGGGCTCTGCCAGAATTTGCATTTTACCAAATATTGACATCTGCTCAAACAAGAAGGATAAGTGATTCCTGAAACACTCTCCTTTCTTCTCCCTTAACATTAATCGTTTATGTGGTAAAAACCAGCCCTGGACTCATGTCAACCGTCGGGGTGATTGTGGGCTCAAGCACATTCCTGCTGTATACCTTGGGCAAGCTCCTTATTTCTCTGAGCTTCAGCTTCCTCTGCTGTTTAGTGGGGATGATGTTGCATGGGGTTGCTGAGAAGCACAAATGATGTGTGTGAATGTGTTTTACATCGGAAGGACATTGACTGTAATAGTAGCAGAGGTTATTTCTGCATAATGGGACTATAATTTCTTTTTTTTTTTTTTTTTTTTACGTTCTTCACTACACTCATGTAGACTTCCGAGATTTCCACAGAAAGCTAGAGAGGAAAAGAACATGCTCTTATAAAATACAATGCAAATAGTAGACATTGCTTCTATTTAATAAATTGGATTAGGGAATCCAGCGAAATAGTTTTGGGGTAGGGAAACTGATTTGGGTTTGGCACACGAGAGAGAGCAGGCATGTGGGGAGCAGACACACTAGTCATATAACCTTGAGTGGATCACTTAACCTCAGGGATCCTCAGTCTTATCATCTGCAACACAGTGATAAGTCCTACCTAAAAATATTTTGTGATGACTAAATGCATGTGAAAGCCATCTTCTAGCACAAGGGCTGATTCATAGTAGGTGTTCAATATATATTTCTGTTCTCTATACTTGGAAGGAAAGAGGGAGGGAGGGAAGGAGTTTAGCTCCATAAATCTACCCTACCCAACTTAGTGTAAGTACTTTTTAATTAATAGAGAGGGCTCTAATTGAGAAATTGTAAAGCATTCTAAATCTCTCAGATAAAAACACATGTCATCTATTTCATGTGTCTAGGAAAAGCAAAATCAATATTTGAATTAATGGAAGAAATTAAATGGCTGCAGAAATAGTTTTTGAATTTAACAAGTTTCAACAAGAAAGTAGTTGGTAAATGATGATACAGAGACCCACAGAGCACTTGCCTTTAAAACAGTCTTCACCAAAGTTCAGAAAGAAAAATCAATCTATCTATTGCCTGGTGGGTGCTCTGGCAGATTACCAAAGCTAATAGACCTGGGGTAAGCCCAAGCACCATTACTCACTTAAAAGTCAAGCCACCTAAGGAAATGTGATAAAAAGAAAAAAAAAAAAAAGATTAGCAGTTTAAGTACTGAGCTGACTGGGTTTAGGCTCTGTGGCCAGGTAGCACATAAAATCCTAGACTATCACTGCTGAACAAGCCCACAGAGACAGAGTCCACAAGCACTTCGTCTCATTTTGGAGATGGGGGAATAAGACCCAGAGAAAGGAAACTAGCAGACTCCAGGTCCTTGAGCTACGTGCAAGGGTTGGGACTCCAGCCCAGAACTCCAGACACCCAGTTTGTTCTTTTTAACTCCATTTGGAGCTTAAGGCCCAGCCAACACAAAAAGACGTGGTGAATACATGCCTGCAATTATTCTCAAGGTCGTTAGAAGGAAAATTACTTACTACTGCTCCCCACTCCCCTTTGTATACTTCTTGGAAGCCTATCTCTGCAAGTCTCACCTGGAATATGCTGCCCCGGGGCTGAGCCCTGCCTCCCAACCAAGTTCCTGGACACTCACACACTCAACGACGTACTCCCTACTCCCGTAAGTGCCTGCCTTGCAGGGCATTTCAACCCACAAGTCCAGGAGCAAAACAAAGGTGTAAATGGGAAAGGAAACTTGAAAAGTCAATAGCCCCAGAAGATCCGAAGCTAGATAAAATCCAGCGGATTTAGGAAGTGGTTCAGAGCTAAGCCTGGGAGGGTGGGCATGGTCTGAAACTGTCCTCCTGTCAGTGGTTAGTTTGTGTCCTAGCGCAGACGGTGGCGCTTAAAGGAGGCAAGTAGGCCACACGCAATGCCTGTCTCGTCAGATGCTGTGGCTGTGTTCATCAGACAGATGTGCGGATCCAAGGGTAAACTTAGAAAATGAGAACTCTACAGTAGCTTGTTTATTGCTTTGTTCTGATTTCAGTAATGGTCCATGAGACACTTCTTCAAATTATACTGGTGTTTATTTTACCCTAACAATGGGGAAAACAAATCGTACTGACCACATCTCAGTTTCAAATGTCCTGGTCAATAAGGTCTGGCCACCAAAGCTTGGCTTCATCATATTAGTTAACTTGGTCTCCCTGTGCAAGATAACGTGGCTGAGATAACTTCTCTGAGCAGGTCTTAGGCATAAATAGGGCAATAAGAAATAGGTCCCTTCTTGTCTCTTGCTTCACTAGCTCAGGTGACATGGACCCTGTCAGAGTTCTGAGTCATAGCCACCAAGTGAGAAGTAGTTTCCCCAAGAAGGAGGGTGCTGAATAATTGATATCCTGTTACTCCCAGTCTGGTCCTCAGGCTAGAAGACTTGGTATCACCTGGGAGCTTGTAAGAAGTGCAAAAGGAGGGGCGCCTAGGTGGCTGAGTCAGTCAGTTGAAAACACAATCCTTGATTTTGGCTCAGGTCATGATCTCACCGTTGGGGGGGGGGATGGAGCCCCATGTCAGGATCTGTGCTGCTGATGGTGCAGAGCCTGCTTGATTCTCTCTCTCCCTCTCTCTCTGTCCCTCCCCCACTTGCTTGCGCGTGCGCTCTCTCTCTCTCTCTCAAAGTAAATAAAAAACATTTTTTAAAAACCTTTAAAAAAAAAGGAAAGAAATGCAAAATGCTCCCCAGACCTGCATTGTATCAAGATCCCCTGGTGATCTGTATGCGCATTAAAGTCTGAGAAGCCCTGGTCTAATAGTAGTAATACTAGCAACCAACATTTATTTAGTGCTTAGTCTTGCCGGGCTCTGTGCTAAGTGGTCCCCACACATTTTCCTGTGGTGAAATGGGCTTTCCTGAATGCTAAGAGAGCTAGACGTGGACACAATGCTCAGGAAGCTCAGAGAGCCTATTTCTGTGTTTTAAGCCAGGTTTGAAAAGCTCTTACCTGGTTTTGGCCTGAGGACCAGGAAAGGCCAGAAGTCTCCAAACCTTCCTTGAAATGGGCAAATTTAGTAGGTAGACTATTTGAGGCAGTTCTTTAGTAATGACTCCCAAATATAAAAGGACTCTGATTCAACATAATGCTGAAGGCTCCAGCCAGTGTAATAAGGAAAGAAAATAATAGTCACACAGATCTTACAGGCTGAAATAAACTTAAAAACATCACTATTAGCAAATGACATGATAGTCTTATATAGAAAATCCCAAGGAATCTAGAAAAAAAAATACCTTCTAAAACTAACAAATTCAGCAAGGTCACAACATACAAATAATGTTTGCCTATGAAAGCGTATCACTATGTACAAAATTTCCTCATCACTGCAGCATGGGGTGGAGTTGAGACTTGGATGGAAGACTAAGCTGGAGGCAGGTCAACAGAATGTCATTGCCAGGAGTGGTGTTGGTGGGTCTTATCCTTTAGAGTTTTTAAGATATAGCAGCAGGCTTTGGGCTCCTCTCCTTCTCTGTGTACCCACTGCACATCCTGTGAGATTTTGGATCCTTCAGGAAATGACCTCACTGGGAACAAATGGACTTGTATGGTCTTTGCCCACACTCCACAGCCCTCCTAAAAACGATGCGGCCTTGTCTGATTCTTCCAACAATACTCTAAGATATAGTTACTATTCCCGTCCCAGTTTTTCAGACAAGTAAACTGAGGCTCATGAAGAGTAGGCAGGTTTCCCAAGGCTCCACAGCTATTAGGAATCAGAGTTAGGATTCTAACCCATTTCTACTTCCGAGTCTATGCTCTTAACCATCTGACACGGTTTTAGTCGTTCTTTGTTCTTCACAGACATGAAAAGGAGTCTTAATTAAACTATAGTATCTCAGATCCCTGGGTTTTTTTTTAAGCTTTAATGGGAAAAGACAGGGTTACAAGGTCTGCCTCATGAAGGCTACCCTTAAAAACAAAAGTTATTGGAATATTAGATTCCTCCCCCAGCAAAAAAGAAAAGAAAAAAGAGGAAAAAGGCACCGTACCTCTGCGTCTTACCCAGAACACTGAATTTAGGAATAGTAGAGCTAAAAGGCTCTCTAGGGTTATTAGTCCATTTTCAATTCACAAACAGGGAAACAGGCCTAGAGAAGGGTGGATGATCCCGCATGGTGAATAAACCCCAGTCCCAGGGCAGTGCTCTTCCTGTGCATGTTCTCCAGGTGCACGCCAAAAGGTAAGTTGCCACTAGATTTCCAATTGTATGCTTAAACAACAATTCCTGGAATCGTGCAACCTAGGAGTCTAAAAGCTCTTCCATATGTCGAGGTGGAATTCTGCTTCCCTCAAACTCCCTCCCCATCAGTCCTGGTTTGACTCTCTGGAGACATATTCAGACATTCTTCAGACATTCCAATTTTAAAGCCAGGAAAATATCTGAGTTTGGGATATAAATTTAGCTGTCTTATGCCTCCCATGTGCTCATTTCCTCATAACTTCTGCAACTTTAATTTATGCTGCATAATGACAGTTTGTGCTGTCTGCTTTGCTATGGCCCAACGGATACTTTCCTGGTCTCAAGTGACCAGTGTAACGCAATCTGACCCAGTTGGCCTTTGGGCAAGGCAGACTAGAAAATCACTTCTTTCCAGTAGGTACAACACACGGAGCCCACAAGCAACACTTTCCAAAACTGCAAAGTGAGCAAGGTTTCAGATTCCCAAAATGCAGCAGTCACTTGGGAAAGAGGGGGATGCTTGTAGGGACTGGCGCTCTTTTGCACAAGCTCATTTTCCAGTGCCTTCTGCACTTGATCTGTGTAGCAAAAGCTATGTTCATAAGGTACATTATGAAGTTGAAGTTTCTGCCTCAATACAGGTACATGTTGCAACCACTCAACTATGCTCTTGTAGCATGAAAGCAGCTATAAACAATTCATAAACAAATGAGCCTTATAGTGTTCTCATACAATTTTATTTGCAAAGACAAGCAGCCAACTAGATTTGACTCAAGGGCCATAATTTGCCTACCCCCGGCCTAGACTGAATAAATTCACTTTCCAGGGGTGCCTAGGTGGCTCAGTTGGCTAGACATCCAACTTTGGCTCAGGTCATGATCTCACAGTTCATGGGTTCAAGCTACACATGTAGCTCTGTGCTGCCATCTCAGAGGTTGGGGCCTGCTTCGGATTCTCTGTCTTCCTGTCTCTGCCCTTCCCATACTCATGCTCGCTCACTCTCTCTCTCCCTCTCTGTCAAAAATGAATAAACATTTTAAAAAATGAAAAAAAGGGGCACCTGGGTGGCTCAGTCGGTTAAGCATCCTACTTCAGCTCAGGTCATGATCTCATGGTCCGTGAGTTCTAGCCCCGCGTCGGGCTCTGTGCTGACAGCTCAGAGCCTGGAGCCTGCTGCAGATTCTGTGTCTCCTTCTCTCTCTGCCCCTCCCCAACTCATTCTCTCTCTCTCTCTCTCTCTCTCTCTCTCTCTCTCTCTCAAAAATAAATAAACATTAAAAAAAATTTTAATGAGAAACTGTTAAATTCACTTTCCAGAAGTTTGGCATTAAAACTCTACCGTAAATCTATAGCCTTACCAACATAAACCTTATTTTCTAAACAAGCTATATGTATATTATAGCTCCCTGAACATACTTTCTCAACCCCATGCCTTTTTTGATACTGTTCCCTCTACCTGCAATGCTCTGCCCTGCAGTCACTATCTCAACAGGCTTTGAAATGTGGGACATTAAATGTGCTGTCAGTTTTCAAGGACCAAAAATCAAAGCACACTAAAAGACATGATTTGTGAAGTTCATAAGCCAGGACTCTAGAGGGCGCTCACATTAAAACACATACGTGGCATTGCTGATGAGCCCAAAATATTTCACCTGATTTATCCCATACATCATGGAACTAAATATCATACCGAGCACTAGGTTCCCCAATATTGACAGCGAGCCTATAGAATGTAACGGGCAAAGGAGAGACATTTTGCTTTCAGGTGAATGTAATGACTGTACAATTTTGTCTATATTGTGAATTCCTTTTTTCCTACCTGCTTATGTTTCCAATGTGCTTTCTTTTCTTTTTATTTCTTTATTTATTTTGAGAGAGAGAGAGAGAGAGAGGGAGAGAGACAGAGCAGGGTAAAGGCAGAGACAGAGGGAGAGAGAGAGAATCCAAGAGAAAGAATCCCAAGCAGGCTCTGCACTGTCAGTGAACAGCCTGATGTGGGGCTCGGGCTCACGAACCATGAGATCATGACCTGAGCCAAAATCAAGAGTTGGACACAACTGACTGAGCCCCCAGGTGCCCCCAATGCACTTTCTTTTAAACATGATTATTATTTATTCTAGGAATACCACAAATGTAGAGAAAATAAGCAAACATGATTGTGAATTACATGAAAAGCAATAAGTTATTCCTTAAATACTTTCATGTGTAATTTTACCTGATAAATTTTCATAATTAGTACCTGTAAACAATAGCAGACTTACTTCCACAGGACTTCCAGAAGCTAAACAAATTGAGTGTGAAACTATATTACTCACTGAGTAAAAGATCCATTCAAGATATGCCAGTTTGAAAAGATTTCCAGCTCACTATAACCTATTTGGAGAGCAAACAACCATGGCATCCACATTTGGCTAGAAGTCCTCAAGTGGTCCAGTTCACAAAGTGTACTCAGCACTGGATTCACTGAATGTTTCTCTCTTCATCAAACAGAAAGAACCGCCATAGCTCTTAATATCTAATTCTCAATGGAAAGTTAGATATCAACATCAAGTATTAGTTTGATTCTAATAATCACTTGCACCACAAGGAAAGATATATCCCTTAGGACAGTTCCATAGAACACAAAATAGATTTTGATTTTAAGCATTTCAGTGACATGTTTTTAGGGCTGCATAACAAACACCAGAGTGGACCTAATTCTCTTAAATTGAACTCATTGAAATGGCACAGCAAGGAAAATATCATGTCTGTTAAATTGATTCAAATTATATAAAACCCAGGAGAACATCAGCAAGGCTTTCTTTCTCAGGGTAAAAAGAAAAGGTGGAAAGAACTTAGATATGGGGCCTAGAGCCAAAACTATTATGGACAAACTTTAGGAGAGAATACAGAACTGTCTGGTAGCAAAACAGCCCTGCTATCTGAAGGTTTCTCTGATCCAATGTTTCCAATTAACACTCTAAGCATAACCTTCAAGGAGGAAGAATAGGATGGCCTAGGCTAGAAATTAGGGTAGAAAATCCATGAGACCTTTATCAAGCATCCACACATTAAAATAAGCTGCACTTCACAGTTTATTTGGCAAAAAGCACCCCCAAAGCCTGCTGCTATATCTTAAAAACTCTAAAGGATAAGACCCACCAACACCACTCCTGGCAATGACATTCTGTTGACCTGCCTCCAGCTTAGTCTTCCATCCAAGTCTCAACTCCACCCCATGCTACAGTGATGAGGAAATTCTGTACATAGTGATATGCTTTCATAGGCAAACATTACTGTGTATCTTGGGCAGGCCTTGGCCATTATTGAGTGGAACTGATATATAGAGCCAATAATATTGGTTTTGCTTCAACCTCTTGAAGGCAGTAGATTGTGCTAATACAGACATTTTTTTTTTCCTGCATTAAGGCAGTTTCTCAACTGGATGTTTCCATATTTATCTTTATTAAATGCTTTAAGTAACACTCTCTATTTTCCAATGCTGAGCAGAATTATGGGAAAATTAATTAAAAGATGATATTTTTCAAAATACTTATTTCAGTCCCTTCAAGAAATGCATGAGAAGCTGCTCTTCATCTCCCAAGGATAGGGCAAGAATCAACTGTCACATTAAAATCCAGACTGGGCAATCTCCTCTCCGTTTGGAAGTTCAGAAAGTCTATGCAGAGGATAGTCAAATAAGAATGACCAGGAATGATTAGAAGAGCCCTTGGCAAATCCCATGTCCCATCCCAGCTTCTTTCGAGAGCGGGCACCATGGTCCTACAACTAGAGAATGATAACACTTGGGCCGGGGTTGTGGATAGCCCCACCCTGGGTAGAGTAAAGGGCTCTGTCAGGGCGCCTGGGTGGCTTAGTCGGTTGAGCGTCCGACTTCAGCTCAGGTCATGATCTCGCAGTTTGTGGGTTCAAGCCCCACGTCGGGCTCTGTGCTGACAGCTCAGAGCCTGGAGCCTGCTTCGGATTCTGTGTCTCCTTCTCTCTCGGCCCCTCCCCCGCATGTGCTCTGTCTCTCAAAAATAAATAAGTGTAAAAAAAATTTTACATAAATTTTTTAAAAAAGGGCTCTGTCGTGCTCTCACAGTCCCACTAGTACAGGGTATCACAGTGCTTGATTAGATGGAGCCTCTCCAGGGAAGACTAAAGCAAAGACTTTTTAAAAGCCAAAAGGACGTTGTGAAGGGTCTTTTTCCCCTTTGTGTTTCTGAGCTTTGTTTGGAAGTCATCTTCTGAGAGTTGTCTTCGGCCGAGAGAGAACAAGGCAGGGCCCAGATAGCAGATGGTGGGGAGCTGGATCCCTCAGACTGAGTACAGGTTCTAAAGAAGACAGAGGAGAGAAATACAAGTTTTCCCTCTAGGTTGCCCATCCCAACCCGTCAAAGAAAAGAAAATGGGGTTTCGTGGAAAAAACATGGCTTAGGAATGAAAACATGCTTAGTGAGAATGTCTCACATGTTTTTGGTCTCTCAGGAGCCTTAAACCTGTCAGTGCCAGACTGGAAGCCCCATCAACAGAAACAGGGACCCCCCCTCCCCAATAGTCCATATTCACACTCTGGAAGCCTTCACCCTAAACTATACCTTTGTGGCCTGAAGAGACAGTTCATCAAGCAGGACTCTAACCAAGAAAGAAATCAGTGCCCAGGAAGAACAGAGCGGACTTATTTTGCTGCAACAATATAATACCAATACTAATTCAGAAACACTTGTAGACAGCAACTATAGGTTTTGAAGAAGGCACAGGATGGGATTTTTTAAAATAACATTTTACTGGGGCGCCTGGGTGGCCCAGTCGGTTAAGCGTCCGACTTCGGCTCAGGTCATGATCTCGCGGTCCGTGGGTTCGAGCCCCGCGTCGGGCTCTGTGCTGACAGCTCAGAGCCTGGAGCCTGTTTCGGATTCTGTGTCTCCCTCTCTCTGTGACCCTCCCCCGTTCATGCTCTGTCTCTCTGTGTCTCAAAAATAAACGTTAAAAAAAATTGAAAAAAATAAAATAACATTTTACTGACTCTCAAAGTAGCTGTTACTGTTACTAAACTGTTGCTATTACCCACAATCGCTAGAATTTGCAAACAGACTGTTTTCTGTAGAGAGTTTACAATGTGCCTGATATGGGTAAAGGCAAAGGGTTATTATGAGATTATAGAGAAAACTGTTCGTGATTGTTCACTGCTCAACCTAAGGCCTTGACCAAGTTGCTGAGTTTGTCCTTCAACTTCACACTGTTAAGAAATGTACAGAAATGCGACTCAAACTGAAGAGATATTCTCACAAAATGTTGAGGAGGATACATATTAGGGTCCAAATGTGTTATAGCACTCCCCATATTTTCTTCTCTATTTTCATTGTCTGGTGCTTTTATCTGAATAGTCATAGGCAGAAGGTTATTGCAAATCATGTTTTCAGTTGCCATAGTGCCTCCTATTTTAAAGGAATAAATGCAACTCCCTAACAAAAATTTTTCCCTCTAAGGAACTGGTAGATATGTGGTATACCACACATCCCACCAGTGTCTGTTCAATGGGGGAAATTTTCAAGGGACCAGAAAAAAAAAAAAAAAAAAAAGGAAGCCTGAAATCTCATTGCCTTCATTCTATTCCATCAGTTGCCATTGTCTTGTCACTTTCTTAGGAACCATGATTAACATTCCTATCTTTTGTTGGTTATATGTAAATACCATTAAGGATGTTCGTTTTTAATTTTCAAAGAAATTACAAGTGCACATACAGGGAGAAGTCAGAAACAGCCTGTGTGTGCTGGTTCCTGACCTAGATTCTTCTTCTTAGTCACCTTGCCTAGACAAGGCACCATGAGTCTCCCTGTCTAGCTTGGTGACAGGGCTTGCATGGGTCCTCTACTTTGAACATACCACTGAGACCTACTAGTTGGCTAGAGACAGGGTGTCAAGGTGACCGAAAACCTCCAAGAGGCCACACGTTAGTTACCTGATCTGTCTGCTGACTACATTCTGACCTGTCCCTCCAAGTCCCCCAGTTCAATTCCATGCTTCTGTGGGAATGAATTTGGGAGTTCTCATGCCTGACTATGCCTGAACTGGTAACTGATATAATTAGCTACTGCTCACCCTGTGTTTCTTTCTGGCACTAGAAGGAAGAAGGTCTATTTCCCACATTCAGACACAGGGCAGTCAGGGAAGGTTTCAATTAGTCTGTGGCCTGGTTATTGTTTATGAATGATCAGTGAGGAAGTTTCTCTCTGCAGCTGAGCACTGCAAACCCCTTCGACCACACAAAGCTGCTAAGGGGGTGCAGGAGACTCTCACTGCACTTCACCTTCCTTAAGCAGCTGACGTCTCCCATCCTGCTTACAAGCATAGTTCCTCAAGAACAATGTAAAGGGACAGAGGGATTCAAGAGGAAAGTAAAGCTTGCAATCATGTCCAAAACCTCTATTTCACAAGTGGAGATTCAGAGGACAAGAGATTAATGATGCCATGTGGCAGAATCAGACCAGTGCTGGAGATAAATTTGCTCAGGATTCCCCTTGAAGACTGAGGTCGTATCACAGGCATGACTTCTGCTGCCCTGATCTTCACTGATGAATGGTTCCCCTGTATCTGGAATAAATACCTTCACTAACCTATCCATGAAGTTTCCAGTGGGATCCAAATGGAGTGGAAAAGGATAAAAAGGCAACGCTAGGAGTGGATTCCTCTGCAGCAAAGCGAAGACCTAGTCACGTGGTTGCCAGCTGGCAAGGATCCTCACAAGAATAAATGGATGCCTCTAGGGAAAAGCAGTGAATGCTTAGACCTGAGAATGAGCGTAACTAGCAGTATGGGATGGTATGGAAAGCTTGGGCTTCAGAGTCGGGCTGACTGGGGTTCTAGTTCGCATTCTGCCACCTGCTAGTGCACTAGTGCTGGCTATTCTTTCTTTCACGCCACTGGCCATGAGGGTAGAGGAGTCAGATCCGACTGGCCAAATACTGCCTTCCTCCTTTTCCACACCATTTGCATCCTACTGGAAGCTCCATCAAGAGCTCAAAGAAAACAATTCTCCCAGACAGGAAAGGACTATTCATCAGTCAACACTGGACATTACCCTTAGATGGCTACTTAACCTCTCTGAACCTTGCTTTCCTATTTACACAAGAAGAATACTCAATGAAAAGAGGGCTAAAGGGGATTCTATCTAGGATGTGCCCTTTACAGTCACATCTCAGACTTAGTCATATTCCCAGCAGAGCCAAGTGGACTATTTTCTACCTCAAACACATGCCAACTACCTGACAAGAGGTTTTCTTTTGGCATGCGGTAAAGAAAGGGAATCTAGGAGCTGGCTGCTGCTGGTAGGGAGAAAGGCAGTGGTAGCTACAGTTCTATGAACAGGGAGCCACAAAACAAGCCCCACCCTTTGAGGCTGAAGCTACTACAAATCGGCATGTGGTAGAGGAGATAAGACACAAGGAGAAGACATATCTTGCTTAAAGCTTGGGGGATTTCTAAAGCATCCATAAAAGCACAGACTATTTCCTGGGAACTAGAATGTAACTGATGTGAAGATGTAATTGACTCAACTGCATGGTAACTGGACTGTCTGAAGCAACCATGTGGCAGCAGATGGGTGAGGCCTGCTTGGAGTCCAGCCAAAGAAGCCAGAGTTGGACTGACTCCCAGGTCTGCAGCTTTGCCCGAGCCCAGGGTTCTGATCATTGAAAAACCAATTCTCATCTCAGTCCTAGTGTCATCAGGACATGATAGCTAATGACACTGACCATGGAGGTCGGCAGGTTTCCTCTACTCTGAGTCCATGCCCACCAAGACATCTCCTGATAGAAGCTTTGCTTCCTCATGTATGGTTTCCTAAAGGGCACAGGACGCAGTTGTATTTCCATTTAAATGACACTGTCGCACTGTGATCTATACTGTTGGGTCTCTTCAGCGAGAATTAGATTTCTGCTTCAGGCTCCACACTTAATTCCTGACAATCTTGACTCAAAGCCAGCCTAGTTACTATTTCTTGCCTGTTGTTCCTGGACTCTTGCATTTCTTTGTCTAATCAATTGCCACTGGGTGACTATCCGTGGCTTTTTTGTCCTAAAATAGTTTCCCTTCCATTTGATATGTAAGAATTCCAAAATTCTGGGAATTTGGCTAATTGATTGATGCTGGATAAAGGGGAAGGGCCCACATGGATCACCAGGGTGACTGAGAAAACCCTATTCCTCTCAGTTCCCTACCTGCACAGCATCACAAGATGACAAAGCACCCGACAAAAATGTCTTTCAATTATTAAACATCACTCTGGAGTTAGGTAGGAAGCATTAATACCCAAACTCCTCTGGTGCTAAAGGCACTGTG
This sequence comes from Neofelis nebulosa, assembly GCF_028018385.1. Taxonomy (NCBI): domain Eukaryota; kingdom Metazoa; phylum Chordata; class Mammalia; order Carnivora; family Felidae; genus Neofelis; species Neofelis nebulosa. The sequence continues at coordinate 121,521,771 of NC_080800.1, forward strand.
ACATCCACAGACTTTCTGAAGAGACTGGGAAAGCAGGCAGTTATTTATTTTCTTTTAAGCTTCCTCTAGACCCCAAGGGTCAAGATCACTGAAAAGACTGAGAACCCCATCAGTCTCTTGTGAATTTGGTTAACTGTCAGTCAGTCCCCACAGCTCAATTCCTTCCACATTCACTGACCCCATCAAAGTACTGAACAGGTAAGGCTAGGAACCAGACCAGAGCTATTGTGACCCTGTCATGGAATGCCACCCATGAGGCTAACTCTCTCTTGAACTTTATTCTTACCTACCAGAGGAGGAATTTAGAAGGGGCTCTTGGGCTCCACCAAAGGAAACATTGGGATTTCTATAATATTGAATGCAAATGCTAGAAGGAATTTCACAGGACGATTCATCCCAATTTTATAGATACCCAATTTGCAGCCTACAAAAGTGATGTGACTTCCCCAGAGTCACAGGGACCTAACTGCAGAGCCAGTACTTAAACTCAGCTCTGGGGTGCCTCACTGGCTCAGTCAGTAGAGTATGCAACTCTTGATCTGGGGTCGTCAGTTCAAGCCCCATGTTGAGTGTACAGCTTACTTTAAAACAAACAACAGAAACAAAACTCTCCTGGTTCTCCACCTCATCACACTGCCTCCTGTGCACAGCTGCTCTGAGTGACGGAACCCTGAACACAGTTGAGAGAGAGCAAAGAAGAAAGAAGTAACCGTAAGGGCCTGCAAGCCCTGGGCCTTTTTCCAACCCCTGAAACAGGGTCAATTTAAGGATAAGGAATCTGTTTGGGATAACAGTCTCTTCCGGGTAAATTCTTGTTCTTTCGTATTTTTTCCTTACACCTTTGATCCTCCTCCTGTTGAGAAGGGGTGTCTTACTTCATGTCAACAGTGAAGGGAGAGAAGTGGGACCTCAGATCTCCCTGGGCTCTTCTCATGCTTTTTTAGCCTCTGCAGGAGAATGGCTGCACTGGTCTGGTCCTTGAACTGGTGATCACTAAGATGTAACCAGTCCCGTCTGGCCTTTGGGGTTTATATACTCACCCCTGGAGCCCATTTGTCACAATCTGAGAAGTCCCTGCCTACAACCATTTCCTTGGCCTGACCCCAGGCTTCTATTGATCTTCTCATGGGTGAGGCACCTGGAAATCTCTGAATCTGCTGCCTACCATGTGCAGGCCATGGAGAGCCAAAATCATCTATCTAGCCACCTTTCTCCATCACTCACTAGGGCTCTAAAGAGGGTGTGAGGAAAAAGCCTCTTTGCTTTTAGTTTTCCCTGTGTAATAACCTCCCAACTCCAGTACTTGATCCTATAGAGGGTGGTCAGGACTTGTTTGTCTCACACCACCTTCTACATCAGCCTTCTTTCTCTTCCCAAAGTCTACTTAGGCAGAAGGATTGGGCTTTCTTTTCCCTTTCCTTTTGTGGTAGAGATTTCCCTTAGGTCATAGCCAACTCCCTTTTCAGTGGGCACTAAGGCTAATGACTAAGCCTTAATGGTGGAAGAAACAACCTACACATATTATGGCAGAAACCCCATGATCCGTGTTGGCCAGGCATGGCTCTTGATTCAGAAATCTTGGGATGGCTGCGAACTAGAGATTAGCAAGGAGGCAAGTTTATTGGCTACCTCACAGATAAAAACAGAGATGCTCTGGTACAAAACAGAAGAATAGACCCAGGGGACGGCCAATCAGTACCTCTCTCTCACTGGTGGTCCTGAATGTATGTCCAGGACTTACAAGGACTCCATGGAACACAGTTGGAAAAGGACAGCAACTGTGCAACCCTGAGGAGGTCCCTTTCCCTTCCTGGACTTCAGTTTCCTCAAACGCAAAATGAGGAACATGAACTAAATAATCTCCAATCTTGTCAAATGTTCTGGTTAATCAAAAATTTTAAAAATACAGACACAGGGGAAAAAAAACACTGCTTAACAATGAAGCTCTGCCAGATGAAACTGTTTCTTCTCTGATGCTTCAGGAGAGGATCTCCAGTGCCTGTGGATCATCAATAGGAACATCAACGCTCATGTACTGGAGCTGCATGAAAATGTGGATTTGTAGGAATTCCCAAGTGACTGAACATCAAATACATCAAATAAATGTTTTGCAGCAATCACTTTCATTTACTTTATCCTGGAACTTGTTTTTTAAAAAATAAATTGACAAGATTTGTATTTGTAAATTAATTTGCAAGGTATGCCCATATAATTCATTTTCATTTTCTTATCCTGGATATTTTTTTTAAGATTTATGTATCTGATGTAGCTACAACAACAAAATTAATATACAATGAACTCTTTCTATTGAGGACGTTACATGTGAAACCCCTCTGTGGAAGAAAAAAAATGCTTAAAATTACCTTTGATTTGAATGTTCAAACAAGTAAAATCTTTCCACAATGAACATCTTATTTTTGTATTTTGAGATTTTATTTTGCTAAGGCAACATGGAGCTCTAAACTTGATTAAAACGTGTTTATGGGCTCTTGTAGGGAAGGAAATAAAGACACCTGCAGGAAAATAACAATCGAGAACCCTTTTCTCTGTAGCAAAAGTCATGCTTCATTCCAACCTGTAAAGGTCAGTCCCTGTTGGAAACAACAGTATACTTATCTACAGTGAGATAGCAGCTCCCCCATGAGGCCTCATCCAGAACTGAGAGAAGAAAACCGAAAGACAGAAGGAGAATTTCCAGTGTAAGACCTCACCTTGAGTTTGTCCCTTGAATCTCAGGGTGGCCTTTATTGTGGGGAGGGTGGGGGCTTTGATCTAATGCTCCTTTGGAAATATCCTGTTCTCTCTTCTGTTTCACTACATTAAACTCTCTGGTTGAAAAGAAAGCTGGATTCTGGTGAAATATTAATAAACTGTAGACTGGAACAACTGAAAATGTACATGATCGTTGACTTTCTCAAAGGTTTCTAAAGGGAGTTAGAAAGGGAAGAAGGGAGTACAAGGATGGGGGATAAGGGGCGGAGAAGAAAAGAAAGAACAAGAGGGAAGAGGGAAGGAGCTAGAGACAGAGAGAAAGCAGAGAGATGAGAGGGAGCAAGTAAAAGGGGAGGGAGGCAGAGAGAGACAAAATGAGGACAGGAGAGAAGGAAGACAGAGACAGGAGAAGACCAGAGAAAACAGAGAGAGAGAAAAGCCACAGCCAGCAGCTCGGCTTTGCTCACTGGGATGCTTTCTTTTGTCAAAGTCAGTCATCCTCTTAAGGACCTGCTTCATGCCAACGAACTTAATTGATAAAGCAGAAACCCACAGGTTCAAGTTGTGTGGAAGAAACAGTTCTGTGCCGTGTGACTGGTGTGCGAGGCCTCGCTAGTAATGAGGTAGCTGGGAAACCCAAGGTTCTGAAGGTTACTTTTCCAGTATGGAATGAGAGCAAAGGGACTGGCCTACTTGCAGGATCATTGTCTTCAGGCTGCGATAAGGGCTGCAGAATTAATCACCCCACTCCACTCCCAAGCACACTTCGGGAGCAGCACAGTTGTCTGCAAGACACAGTACCTGGCTCCCTTGGCCAGAGCTGGCTGGAGCCACCCAGCCAAATGCTCTTTCTTTAGCACTCGCTCCTTTTTCCAGCTGCACCCAGGCCCCACCCTTCTGATATGACAAGGCAGTACTACGTGGCATAAGCTCCAGCGGGCGTCCCTGGTTGAAGTCAGGGATTGCTCCAGTCTCATAGAGGGAGACCTTAGGAATGACCAGGGGTCCCCTTCTACCCACCCAGTCCCAGCAGGAGCAAAGCTCAGCCTTCTGTCAGGTGGCTTCCTGCTAGCAGACTCTTTCTGCATCCGTTCTTGCTTCATTTCACTTGGTTTCCTTGTCAGAAGGTGACTTCAATGTCCGTGATCCCTGCCTAGTATGGGCATTGCATTCTACTTCACTGAAATGTCCTTAAGCCATGTTTCCCCCACGGAAGGAAGGCCCTAGGTCCTACCACTGAATAGTAGCAGAGCTCTGCCTTCTGTCCACAGTGGCTTGCCTGTGACACTACCCTGGTTTACACAACAAATTCTGCTTTGGCCTTCCTCTGGCTACAACCCTTCTGCAGGGGTGAAGAGTGCACAGAGCTAGGAGGATGCACCTCCCTGGAGCCCATGCTGTGCTCTTTCAGCTCCCAGTTAGAGCACCCAGGACCCAAGAATTCCCTTCCCAAATGACCTCAGCCTGCTTCCTAGGCCTGCTCAGGTGTCTTCTTCTGGTCTGTCCTTCTGGGGCCACCCACACCAAGGCACATACACCCTATGTCTGAGGGTTACCAAGGGATGGCCATTTAGAGGGACCTGAATACATGGCCTGGGGCATCCACATGCTTGTGCAGGAGATCCTTCCTGATGTGGGGCTGAGATGGGTTGGGAAGAAAAGTGCACCATCACCCTCAGGCACAGAGCTCTGAGCTGCCCAAGAATTCAAAATTGGATCCTGCCCTCAAGATTATTATGAAGGTAGATTTGTCAAGGTGGAAGGATCAAACATATTGCATTCAATAGCCTATTAGTGTGATTTATAACATTTAAATATTTAGATAAAATGATATGCAGACCTCCATTTGTACTCTTGTCCCAGGCTTTGCAACTGTTAGGAGTGGGCCTGCCCGAATATGTTGAGTATAAGTGACTTGCCAAAAATGATGTCTATTGTTTTTAATGTTTCAAATTCCTATTTAAATTTTAGTGAATATACAATGTAAAATTAGTTTCAGGAATAGAATTTAGCGATTCATCACTTACATATAACACCCAGTGCTCATCACATGTGCCTTCCTTAATGCCCATCACCCATTTAGCCCATCCCCCCACCCTTCTCCCCTCCAACAACCCTCACTTTGTTCTCTATAGTTGAATCTGTTTGCCTCTCTTTTTTTTCTTTCCCCATGTTCATCTGTTTTCTTTTTTTTAATGTTTTATTCAGTTTTTGAGAGACGGGGGTTAGGGGGGGCAAGGGGAGAGAGAGAGACAGAAAGAAAGAACGTGAGCAGGGGAGGGGCAGAGAGAGGAAGACACAGAATCTGAGGCAGGCTCCAGGCTCTGAGCTGTTAGCACAGAGCCCATGCGGGGCTCGAACTCATGAACCACGAGATCATCATCTGAGCCAAAGTCGGATGCTCAGCTGACTGAACCACCCAGATGCCCCTGTTTTGTTTCTTAAATTCCACATGAGTGAAATCATATGGTATTTGTCTTTCTCTAACTTATTTCGCTTAGCATAATATATTCTAGCTCCATCCACGTCACTACAGATGGCAAGATTTCATTCTTTTTGATGCTAAGTAGTATTTCATTGTATATATATATATACCACTTCTTTTTTATCTATTCATCAGTCAATGGACATTTTGGCTCTTTCCATAATTTGGCTATTGTTGATAATGATGCTATAAACATTGGGGTGCACATGCCCCTTCAAATCAGTACTTTTGTATCCTTTGGGTAAATACCTAGTAGTGTAATTGCTCTGTCATATGGTAGTTCTATTTTAAAATTTTTGAGGAGCCTCCATACTGTTCTCCAGAGTGGCTTCACCAGTTTACATTTCCAACAACAATGTAAGAAGGTACCTCTTTCTCTGAATCCTCACCAACATCTATTACTTCCTGTGTTGTTAATTTTAGCCATTCTGACAGGTGTGAAGTAGTATCTCATTGTAGCTTTGATCTGAATCTCCCTGATGAGGAGAGATACTGACCATCATTTCATGGGTCTGTTAGCCATGTGTATGTCTGCTTTGGAAAAATGTCTATTCATGTCTTCTGCCCATTTTTAACTGGATTATTTGTTTTTTGGGTGTTGAGTTTGATAAGTTCTTTATAGATTTTGGATACTAACCCTTTATCAGATATGTCATTTGCAAATATCTTCTCCCATTCCACAGGTTGCTTTTTAGTTTTCCTGATTGTTTCTTTCACTGCAGAACCTTTTTATCTTGATGAAATCCCAATAGTTCATTTTGCTTTTGTTTCCCCTATCTCCAGAGGGGTGCCTAGTAAGAAGTTGCTATAGCGAGTGTCAAAGAAGCTGCTGTCTGTGTTCTCCTCTAGGACTTTGATGGTTTCCTGTCTCGCGTTTAGATCTTCCATCCATTTTGAATTTATTTTTGTGTATAGTGTAAGAAAGTGGTCCAGTTTCATTCTTCTGCATGTTACTGTCCAGTTTCCCCAACACCATTTGTTGAAGAGACTTTTTTCAATTAGATATTCTCTCTTGCTTTGTCAAAGATTAGTTGACCATATAGATGTAGGTCCATTTCTGGGTTTTCTATTCTGTTCCATTGATCTATTTATCTGTTGTTGTGCCAGTACCATACTGTCTTGATGATTACAGCTTTGTAATGCAGCTTTAAATCTGGAATTGTGATGCCTCCGGCTTTGCTTTTCTTTCTCAAGATTGCTTTGGCTATTTGGGGTCTTTTGTGGTCCCATACAAATGTTATGATTGTTTTGTCTAGCTCTGTGAAAATGCTAGTAGTATTTTGATAGGGATTGCTTTAAATGTGAAGATTTTTCTGGGCAGTATAGACATTTTGACAATATTTGTTCTTCCAATCTATGAGCATTTTTCCAATCTTTCCATTTCTTTGTGTCATCTTCAATTTCTTTCATAAGTGTTTGATAGTTTTCAGAGTACAAATCTTTTACCTCTTTGGTTAGGTTTATTCCCAGGTATCTTTCAGGGTTTGGTGCAATTGTAAATGGTATCAATTCCTTGATTTCTCTTTCCACTGCATTATTGATATATAGAAATGCAACACATTTCTGTACATTGATTTTGTATCCTGAGACTTTACTGAATTTGTTCATCAGTTCTAGTGTTTTTTTGGTGGAGTCTTTCAGGTTTTCCACATACAGTTTCATGTCTTCTGTGAAGAGTCAGTTTGACTTCTTCCTTACCAGTTTTGATGCTTTTTATTGTCTGATTGCCGAGGGTAGGAATTCCAGTGCTATGTTAAATAACAATGGTGAGAGTGGACATCCCTGTGGTTTTCCATAACCATAAAGGAAAAGCTCTCTGTTTTTCCCTATTGAGGATGATGTGAGCTATGGGTTTTTCATATATGGCCTTTATTATGTTCCCTCTAAACCGACTTCATTTAAGGTTTTATCATGAATGGATGTTTACTTTGAGAAATGATTTTTCTATGTCTATTGAAATGCTCATATGGTTATTATCCTTTCTTTTATTAATGTGGAATATCACATTGATTGATTTGTAAATACTAAACCACCTTTGCAGCCTAGGAATATATCCCACTCGATCATGGTGAATAATTCTTTTAATGTACTGTCAGATCCGATTTCCTAGTATCTTGTTGAGAATTTTTGCATCTATGTTCATCAGGGATATTGGCCTCTAATTCTCCTTTTTAGTGGGGTCTTTGTCAGGTTTGGGAATCAAGGTATGCTGGACTTGTAGCATGAGTTTAGAAGTTTTCCTTCCATTTCTATGTTTGGAACAGTGTGAAAAGAATAGGTATTAATTCTTCTTTTAATGTTTGGTAGAATTCTGCTGGGAAGCCATCTGGCCCTGGACTTTTGTTTGTTGGGAGATTTTTGATTACTGATTCAATTCCTTTTCTGGTTATCAGTCTGTTCAAATTTTCTATTTCTTCCTGTTTCAGTTTTGGTAGTTTCTATGTTTCTAGAAATTTATTAATTTCTTCTAGACTGCCCAATTTGTTGATATATAATTTTGCATAATAATCTCTTATAATTGTATTTCTGTGGTGTTGGTTGTGATCTCTCCTCTCTCATTCATGGTGTTGTTTATTTGGGTCCTTTCTCTCTTTTTTTAACAAGTATGGCTGTGATTCTTTCAAAGAATCAGCTCCTATTTTCATTTATCTGTTGCACTATTTTTTGTTTGTTTGTTTGTTTCTGTATCATTCATTTCTGCTCTAATCTTATTTCCCTTCTACTGGCATTTGCTGTTCTTTTTCTAACTCCTTTAGGTGTAAGGTTAGGTTGTGTATTTGAGACTTTTCTTGCTTCTTGAGTTAGGCCTGTATTGCTATATACTTCCCTCTTATGACCACTTTTGCTGTATTGCAAAGGTTTTGCACCATCATGTTTTCATTTTCATTTGTTTCCATGTATTTCTTTATTTCTTCTTTAATTTCCTGGTTAACCATCCATTCTATAGTAGGATGTTCTTTAACCTCCATGTATTTGTGGTCTTTCCACATTTTTTCTTTTGGTTGTGCAAGTTTCATAGCATTGTGGTCAGAAAATATGCACGGCATGATCTCAATCTTTTTGTACGTGTAGAGGCCTGATTTGTGACCCCATACGTGATCTATTCTGGAGAATGTCCCATGTACACTTTAAAAGAATGTGTATTTTGTTGCTTTAGGATAAAATGTTCTGAATATATCTGTTAAGTCCATCAGGTCGTGTGTCATTCAAAGCCATTGTTTCCTTGATTTTTCTGCTTAATCTGTCCATTGTTGTAAATGGGGTGTTAAAGTCTCCTACTATTATTGTACTATTGTCAGTGAGTTTCTTTTTGTTTGTTTTTAATTGTTTTATATATTTGGGTTTTCCAAAGTTGGGGGCATAAATATTTATCATTGGTAGATCTTTATTATAGACTCCTTTATTATGATATAGTGCCCTTATTCATCTCTTGTTACAGTCTTTGGTTTAAAATCTAGTGTGTCTGATGTAAGTATGGCTACTCCAGCTTTCTTTTGACATCCACTAGCATGACAGATGGTTCTCCATCCCCTCACTTTCAAGGTTGAGTGTCTTTAGGTCTAAAATAAGTCTCTTGTAGGCAGTATATAGATGAGTCTTGGGTTTTTTGTTTTTTATCCATTCTGATACCTTATGTCTTTTGATTGGAGCATTTAGTCCATTTACATTCAGAGTGATTATTGATAGATATGAATTTTGTGCCATTTTACTACCTGTAAAGTGGTTGTTTCTAGATATTTACTCTGCTCCCTTCTAGTCTTTGTTGCCTTTGATCTTTCTCACTCAAAGAGCCCCCTTTAATATTTCTTGCAGGGCCAGTTTAGTGGACATGAACTATTTTAGTTTTTGCTTGTTGGGAAACTCTTTATCTCTCCTTCTATTCTGAATGACAGACCTTCTGGAAAGTATTCTTGGCTGCATATTTTTCCCATTCAGCATGTTGAATATATCATGCCACTCTCTTCTGACCTTCCAAGTTTCTGTGGATAGTTCTGCTGCTAACCTTATTGGTCTTCACTTGTAAGTTAGGGATTTCTTTTCCCTTGCTGCTTTTAGGATTTTTCCTTATCTCTGTAGTTTGAAAAATTTACTACAACATGTCTTGGTGTTCACCAGCATTTGTTGGTTTTGATGAGAGTTCTCCATGTCTCCTGGATTTGGATGTCGGTGTCTTTCCCAGATTAGGGAAGTTTTCAACTATAATTTCCTCAAATAAATAAACCTTCTGGGGGTGCCTGGGTGGCTCAGTTTAGTGACTGACTCTTTATTTCAGCTCAGGTCATGATCTCACAGTTGGTGGGTTGGAGCCCTGCATTGGGCTCTGTGCTGACACTACAGAGCCTGCTTGGATTCTCTCTCTCCCTCTCTCTCCCTGCCCCTCCCCCACTTGTGTGCCACCCCTCGCCCTCAAAATAAATAAATAAACCTTAAAAAAACAACCTTCTGCCACTTTTTCCCTCTCTTCTTCTTCTGGGAGTCCTATGATACAAATGTTTGCTTTATGGGTTGCTGAGTTCCCTAAGTCTACATTTGTGATCTAGTATTTATCTTTCCTTCTTTTCAGCTTCATTATTTTCCATAATTTTATCTTCTTTATCACTTATTATTTTCTCTGCTTCTTCCATCCTGGTGGTCATTACATCCAGTTGTTTTCACATCTTGGTTATAGCATTTTTTATTTCGGCCTGACTAGCTTTTAGATCTTTTATCCCTGCAGAAAGCATCTCCTTGATATCTTGTATGCTTTTCTCAAGCCCAGCTAGCATCCTTATGATTGTTGCTTTAAAGCCTGGATCATATATATTACTCATATCTGTTTCTATTAGCTCCATGGCTGTGACCTTTCCTTGTTCTTTCTTTTGGGATGAATTCCTCCACCTTGGCATTTTGTCTAAGCTTCTGTCGTCTTCTTTGTATTAGGAAAGCCTGTTAGGTTTCCTGAGAGCAATGGCTTTATGAAGAAGAGGTCATATGCTGTTTAGGGCCTGGTGCTTCAGGAAATGTTTCTGATGTATGTTGTGTGCATTCTGCTGCTGTGTTTTGGATGCTCTCTCCCTCAGGTCAATCATCTACAGAGTTTCTCCTTGCCTGCAGTGGGGAGTGTTTGGACCTTGATGAGAGTATGGCAAGTTTTAACTAGGTGTGCTCTGGTCTGCTTGTTAAAAGAGGCCTGATCCTCTTTCCACTAGAGCTGAAGTTTTGCAGCACTCTATAGTAAGTAGACTTTGTGTATGCCAGGGAGTCTATGCTGGTCTTTTGGGGAAGGGGCCCATCGCACTTGTTCTCAGGCACATTACCCTAGTAAAGGAGCACCTGAAGGGTGCAGGGATGTGGGGCTTGGTGTAAGCAGCTCAGGCTTCCACTTTTGGTGCTGTTCTGCTCGCTAAAGTCAGTCTCTGCTGACGGGAAGGAGATAAAAATGGTGTCAGCCCTCTCCCTCATCCCTGGAGAGGGGAGTTCACACCTGCCACTGTCGGGGAAGCCCTCACAGAAGAAGGAACAATCTCGCCTTATGTGTCCCAGGCATCCTTCAGATCCCTGCCTTCACCATGTCCAGGCCATTTGCCTGCCTGGCTGCACAGTACCCCTGTGGTTTATCTCAGGCATGTCAGGTGAGTTTCAAAACTCAGGATGGTGTGGAACTCTCCTGGTCGTCTGGAGGAGGGTCTCACCCCTCCAGTTTGTCCCAGAAGGGCAGTCACATCAACACACAGGAGCTTGGATTTTAGAGTAAAGTGCAGCAAAAATCCAGTGTCCAGGTTAACTGCCCTCAGCAGGTATCTCTGCCCCTATGCTAAGGAACAGGGAAGCACAGTGGTGCCTACTGGCTCTTCTGTCCCCTTAGAAGCAATGCCATCTCTCCCAGATACACTGTAAGAAGGGGGAAATGTCTCTCCCCGCGGATCCCAAGGGATCCTCAGATTTCACCACCCAATCCTGGGTCTCTGCCCTCCTCCACAGGAGCACCACTGCATCTGCCAGGCTCCACACTGGCCATGGCATGGACTTCTAAAACTCTAGTCTTCGACCTCCACTGGTTTTAAAAACTCACAATAATCAGCCTATCTCATTTTCCCGATCAGTGGTTTTGGGGAAGAGTTTTTCTTGTGCAATCCCCTGTGCATTTTTTTGCTCACTCGCTCTCTCTCTCTCCTCTCTCCATGATTAGGGCTCCCTCCTGTCTGCAGCACCCACCACCCTTTCCTCCCCCAAATTATGTCTCCACACCTCCTACCTTCTTCAACGTGGCCTCCTGTGTACTTCTAGTTGTACAGTTAGTTCTCTCAGTCATCAGATTCATTTCTTGGGTGTTCAATATGATTTGATATTTATCTAGCTGTGTTCGAGGGATGAGGCAAGCATAGGCTCCCCCTACTACTCCACCATCTTAACTCTCCAAAAATGATATCTAAATATGATTTTAACTGTAGATGCAATATTTCTTTTCTTGAATCTCTTTTGTATTTGTGATATACCTTCGCATCCAAGAAATTTGTAAGGGCTCTGTCATGGGCTGATAGTTTGGGATACTTAGTTATGGCAACCTTAACCAACCAATACAAGGCTCTTAAAGGAAGACATTCAAAATGGAAGTCTTCAGTGTCCTGACATTTATGTCTCCATGTCCCCACATGGAGAAAACCTGTCTCATCCCAACATAGCATAATTTTCTTCTTCTACATTATCTGAAATTTCAAGGATTGCCATTTTCTCTGCTCAGCTGCCTCCACTTGGCCTTTACCATTGACATTGTCCTCCCTTTTAGACCGACAACAGTGTACCTTGAGGATATCCAATTACTTCCTTACAAAGAGTCCAATTGTGGCAACTAGTTAGGTATATGGTTAATCAACTTCTAGATTCTGTCCTATTGACCTAATCTAAAATGTCTCCCATAAAGAAAGCTTGCAGCCCTTCAGATCAGGAAGCCATTTTTGTTACTAGGAATCTTTTTGGAATTTAGGTCAAGGGGAACCCTTTAGTCAGCTGTTTCTTATCCTTCCCTCTCTTCTGACACAGTTAACATCTCAAAACATGTCACTCAACACTAGAAACAAGCTGCTGACCTGACTGGATGTATCTGTGTCTGAGTTTTCAGGAACAAAATATCCCAGAGAATTCATAATTTGTTTTGCCACTTTGTTGGTTTCTAGTTCTGAGATAGATTGTCAGAGTTTAAACTGTCAGGTGCCATTCTTCCTGCTTTGACAATATAATTCTTAATTAATGCTATAACTATCACCAGTCATCCCTTAATTAGTTTCCCTGTTAGATGATCTTCATGTGTGTTCAGAAATAGACGTGGAGGAGAGAGGAGTTCAGATGCCATTCATATAGACTATAATGTGAATGGGGCTTCCTAGAGTTGTTCAGCGTCCAACCTGCAACCCATATGAGGTGGCCCTGAGGGGATGGAGTGATAGGACAGGGGAAAATATGCTCAGGACCTCAAGTTCAGCTGCGGAGATGCTGACAACCTGAGACCAACCAGCCAACACTAATTTTAATTATATTTTATCATAAGTTTAAAATTTCACCAGTGGCTAAAAGGCAATGTTAGTTTGAAAAACTATCTTTACTGTGAAACTATCTTTCAACTGAGAGAAAGAAAGTGTATGTGTATCTCCTATTCAGTAGGTGTATACTACATTGGACATTATCTTTTTCAATTTAACCATTGAAGAAAATCAAATTTGATGACTTAAATGTTAAAACTCATTAGAACCATCATTAATTGATTCATAAACAAATAATATAGTGAAAAGACTGGTTTTGGAGCCAAACAGATCAGAACCGAAATCTTAGATCTTCTATTTAATATCTGTGTGGCCGTGTCACAGTCACTTTGACCTACACATCAGTTTCCTCAGCTGTACAATGATACCAGCTTGGCACAGTTAGTATGAGGACAGTCCATAGAGTGGGTGCTGTGTATAGGCAGTGAATAAACATGACTTATTCTATATGACTTTATGCTGGAGCAAGAGTCACAAAGTTTCAGGTCACTAGAGAGGAAAAGGTGTTAGGAGTTCAGTAATTATCAGGTCTGAACTTGTCCAAGGAGCTTTGAAGGATGCGGGAGGAAGACGGCAGCAATGTTAAGGAGAGCACTGGGTCGGTGAAGCCTCATCACACCGACCTCCTATTTGAGACACAGATCACATCACAAGGCTCCTGATTTTCCATCAAGGCCTTCCTCTGTTATTTTACCCAGGGGCCAAGATTATGGCTTTTGAAAAAGATTGTATTCTGGACTAGGGCTACACGGAGACTGTCAGATTTGGAGGAGGGAGGGTCTCTATAGTCTACCCCTTGTCACCATCTGCCCTCAGTCATGTGTGCACTTTATTTTTTCTGCCATACCAGCCTCATACTGTTCTCATCAGTAGATACCAGGCAGCTAGCAGACAACAGGCTTTTCCGAAAGGCCAGTTTGCACTGGTAAAACTATCCAGTGGAACTGACAAAGCAGGCCCCTGAAACAAAAAATCTGTCAGGGACCTCAAGAGAACCACAGCTTTATGCTCCATTGGAAAAAATATATAATATAATATAATATAATATAATATAATATAATATAATATAATATAGCTTCCTGACAGTAACTCTTTCTTTGTTAAAAAAAAAAAAAAAAAAAAAAAAACCCTAATCTCAGTCTAGAGCTTCTGAGTATTGGTAGAGAGAAAATCCTAACTTGTCAGTGGAAAGCAAATGAAGTTCAGTAGTTTGTTTTCATTCTCATCTTCTCTCTCTCACACACACACATTCTTAGAAAAACTACTTAGATTATTTGTCATTAGGTAAACTCCCTTACCTATGATATAATTATCAATGTCCAAAATTTGTTCTCCAATATCAAAAGGTTTAACACAAACGGCATATCAGATGACAATTTTGGTAACAGGATTGCTTTTAAAATGGGAAATGGTATTAGATTGGTTAGACACACAGTTGCAGAATCTTAGAAGCTCTGCATTACAACAGACCTTGCAAAGCTATCTAATTCAATTCTTACATGATGTCTGTATAGCAATTACTTTATCCCCAGCAAGGGGTCAGCTAGCCTGTGCATGACTGCCTCTCCAGTGTTGCGGAAATCAGCACATTCTGGGGCAAACCAGACCACCAGTCTATTGGTGGCCAGTTTGGATTGCATAAAGTTCTACAAAATTACAAAATCATGACAGCTTCATAAAGAGGAAATGTTGCACAAGTAGAATATTAAAGACAGTTATTAACATTGGAAATAAATCAATTCACAAACTTTCTCTAAATGATGTTGCTTCCTATTACCAAAAGAAATCTGTGGTGATATTATTCAAGGTTTTGAACTACATGAAACTATGCACAATGGGATAACAGAAAAGACCAAATGGTTCTAGAAAAAGACCCTAGGATTAAATGGGATGATGTCTCTGAATTCACTACAGAGGAAGGTCTGCACTTCTCTGGTTAACAACAGCCTTACCATTTGCTCTATTGACTCCAACTCCTACATCTTCTGGAAAGATCTCTACCAATTTTCCTCTGCCATTCAGTCATTCAACACATATTTATTGAATGCCTTCATAAGTGCCAAACACTGTTGGAGTCACTGGTAATGTATCAGAGAACAAAACAGACATTCTCGTGGTATTTTTATCTTATCCTTCTTTGCTTGTTGATCCCACATTTCTACCTAGCTTCTACCCCGAACCTCTACTTTTCTCCTCATCCAAATGTCTCAGAAGATTTGTTCACAATTAGTGCCTCCACTTTCTCACTCACCATTCACTCTCCAACCCACTGCTGTCTTCATACACACCCACCATTCCACTTAAACTGCTCTCCCTCTGGTCATCAATGATTTTGTAATTTCCACACCTAACAGACTTGATTTCTCAACTGCATTTGATGCTGCCCATGACTCCTCCCTTTTTTAAGCCTTCAAAGTCCCTTGCTTCTATAACATTCATCTCTCCCGGCTCTCTGTTTTCTTCTGCCTATTCTTTAAATGTTAACAAATCTCAGAGTTCTTCTGATCTCAGCCAAATTCATTCTCTCTCTCTCTATACACACACACACACACACACACACACACACACACACACACACATATATACATATAATTTTTTGCAGGGTAATTTCATCCCCTCTTTGGGGTTTAACTACTAGATAAGATCTTTCCTAGCTTCAAACCCATACACTCAACTGCCTGCTGGACCTCTGTACCTGGATATCTCATAGGTGCTTCCATTATAAGTAGTCAGAATCTTCCCCCATAAAAGTTCCTCTCTTTCTGTTTTCCCCTTATTCATGAATACAGCATCATTACCCACCTAGTTACCGATGCTGGAGACTTTGACATTGTCGTGGACCTTCCCATGCTCTCAACCTCCAAATCTAATCAATCAAGTGCTACTGATGTTACAGTTTAAATGTTTCTAGACTCTGCACACTCTTCACCATCCTTGATATCACTGCTTATTTCATGCCCTCAGCATAGCTTACATATACTTCTGTAATTGTTCTCTTATTAGTGCCCATGTCCTCTAGCCAAAGACCATCAGGAATATACCTGTAGTTGAACAAGTTGGGTTTCTTACTCATTGCAGTGAAGGAGAGAACACCAAAGCTAACCTATGGTGGGATAACCATGGGTTATCTCAGTAAGAGGGTGTTAAAAGAACCAAATTATAGGATTTGGGTTTGGATGGTCTAAGGAAGTAGGGCTTCACTCTGGAATGGATGCTGTCAGAAAATAGGGGCAATTTTATAGTTAGGTATCTCAATTTTATAGTTAGGTATCTATATGAACAGACTAGAGCAGAAATAAAGTTGTAATTGGTAAAGAAGTATCAGTCACTCATTTTAACAGAAACAAGACCAAGTTTGGTATTCTATAGGTGGCACAGCAAGCTTATTTTTGTCTGTATTTAAACAAAATAATGAAGTAGCCATGTTTTGTTTCACTTTATCATGGTCTCAGAGTAACTTTGCCTGATATTAGTATTCTGTAAAATTGTTTCTGTCCAACAGGTTGTGAAGGCCAGGCCAGCTTCCAGATTATCAATGGTTTCTCTTTGGTCTTTCTATCCCATTAGTGTGCCTATATTAATTTTTTGTCTTCTTCTGATTCATCTTCCACACTTCAGCCACAAGAATGCCATCGAAACTGCAAATCTGATTGTATCACATCTAAACTCCTTCATGAAGTGTTTTCCTAAACCCCTTGACGGATGCAACTCCTGCTTGCTTTGAGAGAGCAACTTGTCACTGCCATCATGGAGGCACATATATTTTGCCTTGTTACTTCACAGTTATCTACATTTGACTCAGTGTAAACCCCCCCGCTACATTCTAATTTTTCAATATGATGAAAGATGTCTATCAGTTATTGTCTCAAAGTCATACCAATTTGGATGAGATCACAAGAATACAAGCTGGTAAATCACAATGCTGATAAATCACCATAGATTTTAAAGACTGATGTATTCGATCAAAGACCAGTAGATGGTGTTAAATCATCATCAAAGACATTTTTGCTTATTAAGTGCACATTTCAAATGATGCTAAGAATACATCAAATTAGCCAATCAGACTCATCCCTATCCTCTAGGAACCTGCAACATAATATAATCAATCTAGACCAAGACACACATATTAAGAGTAGCCATTAAACAGAAAAAACTAAAATTATATATGTACATATGTTCATACAGAAGAAATAGGGAGCAGCGACAAGGAAAACAAGCATTATGAGATTTTTGTATGGGAGGACAAGCAACCACCAACTTACATTTTTTCCTTTAAGAAGTGAAGAGGACTCTGTTAGCATCCAGCAGACAAGCCAATGGTCAGGTGTCTGGCAGGCAGCAGAGGCCATGTGAGCAGGTCAGCATGGGTCAGGCAGACAGGCAGGCAACACACAAGGGGGATACAGTCGGGGGCTTCCCTGTAAGGTGAGGGGTGTGGAATCTGTTCAGCCACTGCTTGCTTGGGCCTAGATCTATGGCTGTAGAACTCAGTGTCCACTGTGTGGAAAGCTGGCCTGCTGATGTCAGGCTGGCCTCCTTCTGGAACTAAAGCTCCTTTACTGTAAATATGGACATAGTGTCAGGGAGCGTGTGGATCTGCTCTCCCCAAACTGAGGAGGAATAAACGTTTCATGACATCCTCTTCAGCAATCCACCTGCAACCCTCAAACTCCAGCGGCTTGGTGAGGAGGTCTGGTTCAAAGGGCCTCAACTCAGAGAAATTCTAGAAGATATAATCAGAGTCCATTTAATAGTAAAAATTGATAAAGTGAAATTCAACAAGCATCAGTCCCCTATCATGGACAAGGCACTGTATTGTAAAAAAAAAAAAAAAAATGCAATGATAAGAAAACCGAAGTTCTGGCTGTAAAGGAGCTTATAATCCACCAGAAGGAGTAAGATAAGCTCACAAATAACTACCAGACCAAGTTTGATATGATGAGTATCAGCTAAGAGGTGAAAGCCAAATCCCATGGAGGTTCAAAAGAATGAGAAAGTGCATCCACTTGAGGAGTCAAAATGTTCCACAGATGAGGGTTCTTTTTAAACAAAGCTTTAGAACAACTCCAACTGCCAATACATTTCCAAATCTAAAAAAAAAAAAAAAAAAAAAAAAGCCTGGTTCAGGTTTGGAAGTCAGAGCAATGGGACAGAATAAACTCATCGCAGGAGAGAGGGGATTAACACACATTACTGTGAGTAACGCCTGTGTGTAAAGAGGTAGGCAGGGAAGGGGCACCCGAGTGTCTCCGTCCATTAAGTGTCTGACCCTTGGTTTAGGCTCAGGCCATGATCTCACAGTTTGTGAGTGCAAGCCCCACATCGGGCTCCGTGCTGACAGCATGGAGCCTGCCTGGGATTCTCTCTCCCTCTCTCTCTGCCCCTCCTCTGCTCTGTCTCTCAAAATAAACTTAAAAAAAAAAAAAGAGGTAGACAGGGAAGAAGAAAGAGTGGCTGAATGAGACTGAGGAAGAAAGCAAGAAAAGTAGGGGGAGAACAAGAGACTGGTGTCCTGGATACTGAAGAAGGAGAGAATTTTAAGAACTATGAGATAGCCAATAGTATGGTGTCAAAAGCTTCAGAAAGGTTCAAAAGAATGAAGACTGAAAGGAGGCCACCGGGTTTGGCAATCAGGAGGTCCGTGATAACCTCAGTGAGCGCTTCATTGAAATGAATTGACAAATGAATAGAACATATGAATGGAAACTTTTCTTTGAAGAAGAGTAGCTTGAAAGAAAGAACGGAGCGAAGGAGTTCTTCTTCGAATGCTCACAGTTATAAGTTCAGGAGAGAAGGGAGGTGATTGCTGGATAAAGGTCTCAAGGGGGCAGAAAATGGAGTCCAAATGATACTTGGATAAAATAACCTAGAGAGAAGGAACTACAGAAATCAGAAGGTAAGGCTATGAGTAAGTCTAGAAAAGGCAAGAGAGTGGAGTTGGGGAAGCTCATCCCTAGTTGTCTCTCTCATCTCTGATCTCTTCAATGTATGAAGGGGATTAGCATGGCTCTGGCCCCGCAGTCCTGGATTCTAGTCCCAGTTAGGCACTTGTAAACTCCATGGCCCTGTGTATATTTTTGACTGAGTCCCCAGTTTTTCATCTGTAAAACTAAGAAAACAATTATTTCCTTGCAGCAATCTTTCCATAATAATGCTGCATGTAAAGAAACCTCCAGAGGGCCTAGCACATAGGAGGTACACAACAAGAGCTGCTATTATCACCATTATTTACAGCATGAGATAAAAAAAAAAAAACACTGTTATATTGTAATACGCAAAGTAGGAAGAAGAGGACCTCTCACACAGGTTTCCTGGGAAAATAAAGGATGATCTGTGTAAAGTCCAAGTCAGTCTTTTTCCTTTGTAAGGATCACCTTCTAGGATACGCTGAAAACGGGCTTATCTCACATCTGCTCCTGAATCTCCCACCTTGCAGCTGCTCCTCCTTGCTATTTTCAGCTCGGCCATGCGCCACCTCTTTCTTAGATGCTGGTCGCCTCCAGAAACACCGGAACACAGTCGCCCACTACATAGCATGCTGCTCCCTGCACAGGGGCATCAGCAGGAGGGCCAATGCAGGGCAATTCACACTTCCTTGTGCAGCTTTGTCCCGTCAGTCCTCACACCTCCACCCAAGGTGGTGGCAACTGAGTGTTTCCTGAGGAACCAAGAGTAACTAAAGGAGACCGCAGCACAGGAGGGAAAAGACCAAAAACTGTGTTCTCCATATGACTGTTCCCATGGCCCAGGAGTCAAGCTCCCCACAAGTTACTCTTTACAGAGTTCCCACCTAGAACATTCCCAGCTACCAGCCCTTCTGCTCATTCTGTAGGTCCATCCTCCTGGACTGTCAGCACAATAACCTGGGGGACCTTTTGCCCTCTAAACCTGCTCTCCCACTCCAAGATCCTCATGCCGGTACAAAGAGAGCAAGGAGGAGTCATTCGGCCATCCAGCAGGCAATACAAAACCAAACACACGCTTCTCCCCTCCCTCCCAAAAAACTCCCTCACACACTGCCATCAAGTCAGATTGAATGAATTATTTGAAGTTGCACTGTGTGTGTGTGTGCGTGTGTGTGTGTGTGTGTGTGTGTGGGTGTGTGTCTGTGCGTATACCTCTCCTGCCTAATTTCTTGCTTTTAACCCCATGGCTACACCTGGGTTGACATCTGTCCCCCAGCCCCACCCCCAACCCCCAACACTGTACTTCAATCACACTGAATTATTTGAAGGGCTTCAATATATTATGCTTCCTACTGCCTCTGAGCTTTCTTAAATGCTGTCATTTCACATGAAATCGTGCCTGGAAAGAGTTCAAGGGAGAATGAGAGAAAAGGGTGTAGGGAAACAGACAGTGGCACATGTTGCCAATGTGGTGCACATAGTACAGCCTCTATAATGGGCGAGCCTACACATTTCAGCTGATTCTGGGACCTTAGGTATCAGTTATACTTTCACATGTACAGAATTACACACACTATACACACATACACAATACCTATCTATACACAAATTCATACATTTTATACACACACACACACACACACACACACAATCTAGCTCCAATCTGAGTAAGAAGAAAATTTCCCTAAATTAAACATGGTCTACACAGATCTCTGCCCACAGTAGGAAGAGGCAGTGGGAGACACAGGACAGGACAAGGGAAAGGGGAACAATTGCAGAGCTATTATCCACCTGGCAATGTCTCCACAAACAACCTGCACAACCTGTGAAATGACCTCTTTCTCGTACCTAGGTGTCACATTCCTAAGTGTCACCAAGCTCTTTTCTCTAAGATGAAGAGGAGTAAAGTAAGGACTTAAGATCCTCCTGACCAAATACACCTCCAATTAATATGTGAAGGAGCTACTGTAGCACAAGGCACACACTAAACATTCAGTAAATAATAACTATTACCATTGCATTGTCCCAAACTGTATCACCCACAAATTGAGAAATATGAGCTTCACCTTTTCTAACAGCCCTGTACTTTCCCAAACCTAATTCTCTTAACAAAAACATAAGCCTCCCACACTTCACCATCAAGGTTTTATTTTCCCTTTGTAAAATGTGTCTTATTCATAGGTTGTTTGGGGCTTGTGGATACAAGCCACACGCATCACTGTCAAATACGCTGCTCTGTGCCTGTTCTCTTTATAATAAGGTTTTGTTTAAATGAGTTGTTAAATGTTACTCACATTCTGCTATGCTTAGAGAAGATATAATTAGGTCAAGCCAAAGAAACTGAAACCCTGATATTTAACCTCTTAAGTGAAACCTTTACAGAGTTGAAGCTAGTTTGTTGTTTTTCTCCATATCATTTAAGGTTTTTTGATGATGTATTTTTAATGAAAATAAACATAAGTTTCATCCAAATTGGTTAAAAGGCTCAGTTACAGGATGAAAAATATCAGATATATTAGCTATAATATTAGAAAATTGCCAGGGGCGCCTGGGTGGCTCAGTCGGTTGAGTATCCAGTTTCGGCTCAGGTCATGATCTCACAGTTCGTGAGTTCGAGCCCCGCACTGGGCTCTGCTGACAGCTCAGAGCCTGGAGCCTGCTTTAGATTCTGTGTCTCCCTCTCTCTCTCCACCCCTCTCCAGCTCATGTTCTGTCTCTCTCCCTCTCAAAAATAAATAAACATTAAAAGAAAAAAAAAAAGAAAAGAAAAATGCCAGCAAGCTAACTGATGGGTTCAGAACTCAAAAGATATGACCTTGGTTTCTAATTTCCCATTCTTAGTATGGAGCCCATATTCCTAGGACTTATGTCATGATCACGTTCTGAGGCTTAGTTTGGGCTTTCACAGAAACTAATGCATTTCCATAAATTCCACATACAGGAAAAGGTGAAAAGGAAACTATAGTTTATTTCATGATTGCTTCTTGCTGGGTTCTTCTATAAGCATTCTCTCATTTAATCCGCACAACAACCTTGTAATACAGGGATCATTATATCAACTCCAGGGCTGAGGAAATGAGCTCAAAGCCTTTAAATAATTTATTCAAGGTCACAGTCTTTGTAATTGATGGGCTTTACAACCAACCCCGAGTTACTGCAGGTATTGGAGAATTGTCTCTAATTCTGATGCTTCATTAATTCTCACAAGTCTGTTCCCAATTAATTCAAGTGAGTGATGCTGGACTAGAGTTCAAAAGCGATTGAATTTGCATGTGATAATTTAAAGCATCTAAAGAAAAGCATTATTCTACCTTTTCCTAAAAGACTTATACAATATATATATATATATGTATACATATATATATGTATATGTATATATATATACGTATATATATATGTATATATATATATATATATATATATATATATATACACACACACACACATACATATATATATACATATACATACATACATACATACTGTTGTCTCTTTGGTCTTTTCCTCCTGAGGAAGGTGTGCTCAACTCTCTCTCACCTGCACAAGTAGACTGTTAATTGATAACTGGCCTTATTCATAATTATATGAATCTCAGTCCACAATGTCAAAGGCACCAGAAATATCACTTTTTGTTTTCTATAATGCAAATGAAATTATATTTTGAGCTCCATTTCACTGGATGGCAAAAATATAATCTCGGTCAATTTGAGGTCTCCCTATTTCCCCAGGGATGTCTGTTGTTACCTTATGGTCTTGACTTTTTCTGCAGCTTCTGCGTCACACACGAGGGGTCATCCAGCTGTTTGTATGCTAGCAGGACACGAAAGCCGCTGACACCGTGCAGATCCCTCTCACAATCATTCCTACTGCCACTCTAGGAGTCTGCCTGGGAATGGGAAACGGGGTACGCGCCCCTCTTTTGAGGCCCCACCGACATCTTTACTCTAATCAAATTCCCTCCGTTGTTTCTTCCCTCCAGCCTGGAAGAATCTCTTTCTGGTTCAGTAAGGGAGACTCCCGTCCCCCCATTTATTTCCTTCTCCCACCATTTGCTGCCCCCCCCCAGAATCTTCTAAGTAACCCTAAGGGCTGAGCCTTTTGAAGCACAAAGTAGAGAGGACTCGCATACTTTTTCTTTCTGCCCTGTCATAACCACCGCTAATAAGCATAAAGGCAACTGTGTGTTTGAAAAGAGAAATGAGAAAGAGGTAAATACCCGAAGGGAGAAAAACACAGCTTAGTATCTCAAAAATATTTTCCCACCATCTTTACATGACCTATTTAAAGGCACATTCCCCCATCTTTATTAATGATTCTTTTTTGGACAGCCTTCTTCATTTAGGAGGTATTCAATGAATGGTGCCAAAAAGCCACAAAATAGGGGCCCATAATCTCATTTAAAAGATAGGATATGGAGGTGCCTGAGTGGCTCAGTCAGTTAAACGTCTGGCTCTTGGTTTCGGCTCAGGTGATGATCCCGCGGTTTGGGGGTTGGAGCCCCACATCAGTCTCTGGGCTGACAGTACAGAGCCTGCTTCGGATTCTCTCTGTCCCTCTCTCTCTGCCCCTCCCTGGGGTGCACATGCTCATGCACACATGCTCTCTCTCTCTCTCTCAAAATAAATAAACTTAACAAAAAAGATAGGAGGGGCACCTGGATGGCTCAGTCGGATAAGCGTCTGACTTGGGTTTAGTTCATGAACTCATGGTTTGTGGGTTCCAGCCCTGCATTGGGCTCTGTGCGGACAGCTCAGAGCCTGGAGCCTGCTTCCGGTTCTGTGTCTCCCTTGCTCTCTGCCCCTCCCCCTCTTGCACTCTGTCTCTCAAAAATAAATAAACATTAGAAAAAAAGAGGGAGACAGAAAAGTCAGAGAGGAAGATGAAATGACAAAAGCAGAGGTAGGTGGAAAAGGCAAGGCAAGGATTCTTCCCTAGAGCCTCCAAGGAATGGAGCTCTTGATTTTAGCCCCATATTACCTATTTGGGATTTTTAGCCTCCAGCACAGTAATAATTAAGCTACTAATTGTATGGTAATTGGTTACAGCCTCAACAAGAAACTCATACACATATGAATTTTTTTACTGTCTTATTAAATTCTTTATGTTGCTATACTGTGGTAAGAGAAAATGACTTGCTTAGTTTCTCCTTGGAAGAATTTATTGTCTTTTCCTTTGTAGCCAAATCATCACTAACCCTCATTAAAGTTTTATACTTGCTTGAAAAGAATGTGAAGTCTTTCTTTAATAAATCTGTATTTAATAAATATGTATTACATATATATTACATATTAAGAATGAATATATATAAGAATGAATCATTATATATAAGAATATAAATTCATGTATATGTATATATGATACATATATCATTCATATATTATATATAATTCATACATGTAAGAATCAATGTACATATATTTCATAATTCTGGTCAATCTTCTCTAATCTTAATTATGTTTTGTCTACTTGATCTATTAGTTTCTGGGAAAGAAATGTTAAAGTTTACTGTATGTGTAATGCTATTTGCTCTATACATTTCAGAATGATACTGGTAGGTACAGAAAAGTCTATTATGTTGCATCTTCTGGGAGGATAATAGCTTGTATCAATACAAGACAGATCACCATGTCTCATTTGATTGGTTTTTTTTGTATCCCACATTTGGCATTTGGCCTTAAATTATACTTTGTATCAATACAGCCATATGCCACTTTCCTGAAAAAGTAAAAAAAAAAACATTTTCCTGGTATTTATTTCTATCTCTTTATTTTCAACTTCTCAGTGTCAGTTTATTCATTTGGCTTTTTTCTAGATGTCTCTCTTTATGATACATAACTAGACTTTGTCAAAAGGGTTGTTTTGGGTTTTTTTAACTTTAATTCCAGTGTACTTAATATATAGTGTTATATTAGTTTTAGTTGTACAATATGGTGATTCAACAGTTCCATATATTTCCATATATTACTCAGTATTCATCAAGATAAGTGTATTCTTAATCCCTTTCACCTATTTTACCCTTCCCCAAACCCACCTCCCCTCTGGTAACCATCAGTTTGTTCTCTACAGTTAACAGTCTTTTTCTTGGTTTGCCTCTTTTGTTCCTTCTTCTTTTATTTCTTTTTTAAAATTTTTTTAAAGTTTATTTATTTTTGAAGGAGACAGACAGAGTGTGAATGGGGGAGGGGCAGAGAGAGAGGGAGACACAGAATCAGAAGCAGGCTCCAGGCTCTGAGCTGTCAGCACAGAGCCCGATGCAGGACTGGAACCCATGAATCGTGAGATCATGACCTGAGCTGAAGTTGGACACTTAACTGACTGAGCCACCCAGGTGCCCCTCATTTGTTTTATTTCTTAAATTCTACATATGAGTGAAATTATATGGTATTTGTCTTTCTCTGAATGCCTTATTTCACTTGGAGTTAAAGTCTCTGGATTCAATCGTGTTGTTGCAAATGGCAAGATTTCATTCCTTTAGATGACATATATATATATATATATATATATATATATATATATATATATATATATATATATATATGACTATTACTCAGCCATCAAAAAGATAAAGAAGTGGTAGGAAGTATATATATTTCTTTATCCATGGACCCTTGGACTGCTTCCACGTTTGGCTATTGTAAATAATGAAATAATGCTGCAATAAAAATAGGGGTGCATATATCCCTTCAAATTAGTGCTCTTATATTCTTTGGGTAAATATCCACTAGTGCAATTAGGGTAGTTCTCTTTTTAATTTTGAGAAATCCCCATGCTGTCTTCCACAGTGGTTGCATCAGTTTGTATTCCCACCAACAGTGCACAGGGGTTCCTTCTTCTCCACATCCTTACCAACACTTGTTGTTTCTTGAGTTTTTTATTTTAGCCATTTTGACAGGTGTGAGGTAATATCTCATTGTAGTCTTGATTTTCATTTCCCTGACGATAAGTGATGTTGAGCATCTTTTCATGCATCTGTTGTCTATCTGTATGTATGTCTTCTTCGGAAAAATGCCTGTTTATGTCTTCTGACCATTTTTGAATTGGATTATTTGGGTTTTTGTGTTGAGTTGTATAAATTCTTTATATATTTTGGATACTAATCCTTTATCAGATATGTCATTTGCAAATATCTTCTCCCATTCAGTAGGTTGTTAGTTTTGTTGGCTGTTTCCTTTGCTTCTTATGTTGATGTAGTCCCCCTAGTTTATTATTGCTGTTGTTTCTCTTGCCTCAGGAGACATATATAGAAGGATGCTCTATATATATTTCCAATGTCAGAGAAATTACTGCCTGTGCTCTCTTCTAAGATTTTTATGGTTTCAGGTTTCACATTTAGGTCCTTAATCCATTTTGAACTTATTTTTGTGTATGGTGTAAGGAAGTGGTCCAGTTTCATTCTTTGGCGTGTTGCTGTCCATTTTTCCCAATGCCATTTGTTAAAACAACTGTCTTTCTCCCTTTGGATATTATTTCCTGCTTTGATGCAAATTAATTGACCATATAATTGTGGGTTGATTTCTGGGCTTTCTATTCTGTTCCATTGACCTATGTGTCTATTTTTGTGCCAGTAACATACTGTTTTGATTACTACAGCTTTGTAATATAACTTGATGTCTGGAATTGTGATGTCTCCGGTGTTGCTTTTCTTTTTGCTTTGGCCAATTGGGAGTCTTTCTTGGGTCCATACAAATTTTAGGAGTGTTTTTTTCTACTTCTGTGAAAAATGCTGTCGGTTATTCAATAGGGATAGCCTTAAATGTACAGATTGCTTTGGGTAGTATGGACATTTTAACATTTGTTTTTCCAATCCATGAGCATGGAATATCTTTCCTTTTTTTTGTGTCATCTTCAATTTCTTTCATCAGTGTTTTATAGTTTTCAGAGTACAGGTCTTTCACCTCTTTGGTTAAGGTTATTCCTAGGTATTTTGTTATTTTTGACGCAGTTGTAAATGGGATTTTTTTTCTTATTTTGTCTTTCTACTGCTTCATTATTAGTCTCTAGAAATGCAACAGATTTCTATACATTGATTTTGTATCCTGTGCCTTCACTGAATTCGTTTATCAGTTCTAGTAGTTTTTTTGGTGGAGTCTTTTGTGGTGGTTTTTCTATAATATAGTGTCATGTCATCTGCAAACAGTAAAAGTTTAACTTCTTCCTTACATATTGGATGCCTTTTATTTCTTTTCGTTTTCTGATTACTGTGGCTAGGAATTCTAGTACAGTGTTGAATAAAAGTGGTGAGATTGGGGGTGCCTGGGTGGTTCAGTTAGTTAAGTGTCCAACTCTTGATTTTAGCTCAGGTCATGATCTCATGGTTGTGAGAGTGAGTTCTGTGTCAGGCTCAGTGCAGAGCTTGCTTGGGATTCTCTCTCTCCCTCTCTCTCTGCCACTCCCCCTCTCATTCTCTTTCTCCCTCTCTCTCTCTCTCAAAATAAATAAATACACCTCAAACAAAAGTGGTCAGAGTGGACATCATTGTCTTGCTCCTGATCTGAGAGAAAAGGCTGTTTTTCCTCATGTAGTATGATGTTCACTGTGGGCTTTTAGTAGGTGGCCTTTATTATGTTGAGGTATGTTCCCTCTAAACCTACTTTGTTGAGTGTTTTTATGATGACTATACCATGAATGAAACCCAATTTAAATGTCTGTCTTTTCTCTGAATAGGGGAATGTAATCTATACATATTTATGTTATTTTAATGTTCTATTTCATATTTTATATTTTCCATGTTCTCTCTTTCTCTTCCTACCTTTCTTCCTCTCCCTCTTTTCCCTTTCTAACTTTACCACTCTTTGTTGACTTGATTAGGTTTCCTTGTTCCTTTCTTCCTCCTGTAGGGATTTGTTATATAGCTTCTTTCTGTTCTTTTAGTGGTTACCCTTAAAATTTTAAACATTAAAAATTACATCTTCTTGGGGCACCTTATGGCTCAATCGGTTAATGTCCGACTTCGGCTCAGGTCATGATCTCACAGTTCATGAGTTCGAGCCCTGCATCAGGCTCTACGCTGACAGCTCAGAGCCTGGAGCCTGCTTCAGATTCTGTGTCTCCCTCTCTGTGCCTCTCTCTCTCTCTCTCTCTCAAAAATAAACTAAAAAATTTTTTAAAACTTACATTCTTCCTTCATCTTATAGAACTTATCAGTATCCATACACTTCCCGTTAAAAATAAATAAATAAATAAATAAATAAATAAATAAATAAATAAATAAAATTCTTGGGGCACCTGGGTGGCTCAGTCGGTTGGGCATCCAACTTCAGCTCAGTTCATGATCTCATGGTTTGTGAGTTCAAGCCCCACATCAGGCTCTGTGCTGACAGCTCAAATCCTGGAGCCTGCTTTGGATTCTGTCTCCCTCTCTCTCTGCCCCTCCCCTGTTTGCATTCTGTCTCTCTCAAAAATAAACATTAATTTTTTTTAATTTAAAAAAAAGATAAAATTCTTAGCACCCTATCTTCCTTTCCCCTTCCTTGTCCATGTCTCAAATTGTAGTAATCTAGGATTTAGTTCTGAATATTTTTAAATTAGTTGTCAACAGTTAAACTTAAATATAAGTATTACTGGTCTCTTTACATACTTCTGGCTCTTGTATTCTAATTTTCTGCTTTGGATTCATTTCTCTTTTTACTCCAGTACATCCTCGAGTATTTTTGTCTGTGAAGGTTGTAGATAATAACTTTCTGACTTTCTGCATGTCTGAGAATGTCTTTATTTTGACTCACTAGATTCCTGGTTTGAATAAATATAGAATTATAAGTTAATTATTTCCTTCAGAACTTTGAAGATACTACTACATTGCCTCTTTTTAATTTTTTTAATGTTTATTTATTTTTGAGAGAGACAGAGCATGAGTTGGCGAGGGGCAGAGAGAGAGGGAGACACAGAATCCTAAGCAGGCCTCAGGCTCTGAGCTGTCAGCACAGAGCCCAATGCAAGGCTTGAACTCACGAACTGCAAGACCATGACTTGAGCCAAAGTTGAATGCTCAACCAACTGAGCCACCCAGGCACCCCTCCATTGTCTTATTAAACAAATTTTCTCCTTTAGATAAACTTTTCTTTCTCTCTCTCTTGATGGAAGCCTTTGAAATTTTATCTTTGGAGTTATGGAATCCATAAGAATGTGCCCACATGCGGGTCTTTTATTATTCTTTCTGCTCAGCATTGAATGACACATTTATTCTGAAGATTCCTGTTCTTTTTCAGCTCAGGAACAATTTTTCTGTTTCGTTATTTCTATTATTGTTTCTTCCACCTCACTATGTTATCTCTTATTAAATGGAGAGTAAACTTCCTAGGGTAATTGACCGTACTGCTTAACCTTTCTCTAAAATTTTCATGTCTTTGGTTTATAAGATTTTTTCACTTGTTTCACTTTTTAATCTTTGATTTTATTGTCCAGAACACTAATTTGGTCTTTGGTCATGTATATTCTGCATTTAACCCTTTTATTATGCTTTCCTTATTTTGTAAAAGTGTAATTTCCAAGAACTCTTTTTTGTTCTCCAAGCTTTTCTTTTGCGGTAAATTCTATTTTGTTTATCGGGTGCAATACCTTTTCAGATGTCTCTGAAAAAGTTTTATTGTTGTTATTGTTTTATTCTCTGTGTGTTGCGTCCATTACTCCTATTTCTTCTGGGATCAGTCTTTGTCTTTCCAGTGGTACTTGGCTGTCGGTTCATGTTTACAAATGAAGGACTAGGCTATAAATACAGGTAGTTAGCATGGTTTTTCTCTGCATTTGTGTAGGTATGTTTCCACAACCGGCTGCTCTGGTGAATGGGAGGTAACTTGTGTGAGCTCAGCTCTATATAATTGGACAGGGCATAAAGCATGTCTTTGGACACCTTTGCTTGAAGTAGAGCACTGTTACTGCAATTGCCAACATATTAAAGAATTTCTCTTTTGAGCAGAACTATCTTTCCTTCCCATCTGACTCTCCTGGGCCTGTCACAGAGGCCACAGCTAGCTCAAGTTCTGTTCTACTTCTTGTGACTGCTATATCCATACTAAGAGCAATTCCCAGGTGGCTCATTCAGTTTGGTAAAGTGCAGTTTCCTTCTTGTTTTCCCCTTGTGATTAAGTGTGTGGCAGCCTTCAGCTCTGCAAGAATGAGAGAGTATTGAGGAAAGGGGTTGAAGAAGAAGAGCAACTAGTCCTATTATTCTAACGTAGTTCTTTAGTGAATTTTACTGGTGGTTACCCCAAGGATCCCTTCTGCCTCCCAGCATTTACTGAATGAATTGAGACTTGCTTTGGGTTTGTTCTTACTCCTGTATGTGTCTTGGGATGTAGTCTCCTTTCTTCTCATCTATGTGATCCTGTCTGCTTTCTATCTTCTAGGAATCCCTCAAAATTTCTGGTCTGCCAGTGTTACACTCTCTTGTTTATAGGCATTGTTACTCATACAACAAATATTTATGGTGCTCCTATACTATACCAGTCACTGTTTTAGGTACCAGGGATATAACGGCAAATAAGAAAGACAAAATCCTCAGCTCTCATGAAGCTTACCTTCTAGTAGAGGAAGACAGAGAACAAATATATCACTAAAATGCTCAGTTTATCAGATGGTGATAAGTGCTCTGGGGCAAATTTGGCAAAGAATAAAGGGACAGAGTGCCTGCTTGGGTAGTGGGGTGGCAGTATAAAAATGTGCATATTTACATTGAATATTAAACATTTAACAGAATATTGCAAATCAAAATGCACACATGACCAATTCTGAAGGCACATACTATTACTCAATTAAACAAATATTTTTGTAAAGGAGATAAAGTGACTAAATGGGCATTCTGTAGTCAGAGCTCTCTTGTTCTGTCACAGCAAATTCTTGCTCATATATGAGGAATGGGAGCACTGCCGATTGAAATAAGATTCAACAGGAAGGTGCCAGATCAAACAAAGAAAGATGTTTATCTGAAGCAGGCTAGGAGGGAAAAGCCAAGGGGTGAGGTCAAGGTCACAGCAGGGAAAACGGTGCCAAATATCAATCTTCAAAAGGCGCAGCTCTGATGGAAGTGAGAGCATGAACCATGTAGTGCAAAGCCAGGGAAACTGATCCCTAGGACTGAAACAGGTGCTTGGAAGGGGTCAAGGAACTTGATTCCAATATAAGTCTGGGGAAAGCCAGTGTGGGCTAGAGCCAGGCAGGGCTGGACCCCTTACATAAATAACATAGTCACTTCCTGTCTTGATACATTACTGTATTTAAGTCTTCCTGTCACTACTTATACAGAGTTGCATGACAAACTATGGTAGGATTAAAGCAATGCTCCTTCTCTATCAAAAAAAAAAAATCATTTGAAATCCTGAGAGGATTAAGAGCTAATAACAACTAATAAGCATAATAATAATGAAAATTTGGGGGCACTTCCTATGTACATTGTGATAAGCATTTTACAGGTGTTATTATATTTAATCTTCAAAAAATTCTAGGACATAAGTAGTATAATTAGTTCTATTTTAGGATGAAGAGATTTGCCTGAGGTCATGAAGCTGCTGTGGGGTCAAACCGTGACTTGACCCTGGCCTGAATGACTTCATACTGCATATATATTCTTAACCATAACATACTGTCTCCTACGTCCTGCTAAAACGATACCTCTGGTAGCTTCACTTCACCATTTAGAGCCCCCATACCATGTGCTATTTTCAAATTAGATTAAAATGGATTACTTTTTTCGATTTTAATGAAGGCAGATATGAGAATATTAATTCTGACAGTGAGATGTTTTCCTAATTACACTTCAGTTTAATAATATCAGCGTGGCTGAAATTTGAGCTCAACTTGTCTTTGCAGGTCCTCTTGTGGTACAACTCAACTACTACAGTTTGGATCCTTCAGCTATCTTATACTTCTGGAGATTTTCCAAAAGTGAATTGTAAAAGATAAAAGAGCAAAGTCAGCATTTACAGGCCTGGAAATTTTTTTCTAAGAAATATGTTTCTGACAATTTTTTAAATTCACTTTTTTAAGTTATTATGTTAATAGCTAAGAAGTAATTCATAATATATCTGTCTTTCGGATGCTGTTTGTGCCAGATTCTCAGTTCCAGGTATGATACCGCTAGAGCTACACTGTCCAACATGAGGGAAATGTTGTAGATCTGTGCTGTCCACTAGTCACTAGCCACACGTGGCTAGTGAGCACCTGAGATGTGGCTAGTCCAACTGAGAAACTAAATTTTGTGTTTTATTTCACTGTATTTGATTTTAATTAATTTGAATTTAAAAACTGAAGCAATGTGGGGCACCTGGGTGGCTTGGTTGGTTAAGCATTTGAGTTCGGCTCAGGTCACGGTCTCACAGCTTGTGGGTTCGAGCCCCAGGTTGGGCTCTGTGCTGACAGCTCAGAGCCTGGAGGCTGCTTCTGATTCTGTGTCTCCCTTTCTCTCTTCCCCTCTCTTGCTTGTGCTCTGTCTGTCTGCCTCTCTCTCTCTCAAAAAAAAAAATTAAAAAAAATAAAAATAGACTGAAGCAATGTAAAATATTTTTGCTACATTTGCATTATTTTATTTCCTCTATTTTGATAGGACTACATTTCACCTCGGAATTGAGCGTCGGAATTGAGATGTGCCGCAAATGTAAAATATATACCAGGTTTCAAGTACTTAATATGAAAAAAAAAGAATGTGGAATTCTTATTCATAATTTTATATTGACTATATATTCATGTATAAGTATATTGCTTTAAATAAAATAATCACATTAAAATTAGTTTCACCTGTTTCTTTGTACTTGGGTGATGTGACTAGTAGGTTGTTTAAACAATATACGTGGCTCATTTTATATTTGTAGAACGTTGCAATATTAAGGACTTCCAACACACACCCTGTTTTGCAGAGAGAATCTATGTCTGAGGTATTACACCTGCAGCAAGGGTCACAATCAGGCCTGATCTTCATCACAGTCCCAGCAGCAGCTCTATCAGCTTTGTATCCCAACTGGGTTGCAGGAACGCAACACAGGATGCCATGACAAATTGTCAATTTGGCTGAAACAGCATATTCTCATGAAAAAACAATATTGAACTGTGCCTATTTATAGAAGATCTTTTAATAAAATCTCACAACCCCCAAGTCATAATGGCGAGGTCTGTCTTCCTGGGGCACCCTTTTCTAAACGTTGCACTGTCCTCATCTCCCCTATTTGCTGTGAGGGTCAGAATACCCCTGG